>NC_142888.1:67118548-67425725 GCF_051225735.1 Oryctolagus cuniculus
AAAAAACCACCTATCTCACAGAATGTCATCAAAACTAAATAACATAATTGTTAAGTGCCAAGCAATGATTTTTTTTTTTTTGGACAGGCAGAGTGGATAGTGAGAGTGAGAGACAGAGAGAAAGGTCTTCCTTTTGCCGTTGGTTCACCCTCCAATGGCTGCCATGGCTGGTGCGCTGCGGCCGACGCACTGCTCTGATCCGAAGGCAGGAGCCAGGTGCTTCTCCTGGTCTCCCATGGGGTGCAGGGCCCAAGGACTTGGGCCATCCTCCACTGCCTTCCCGGGCCACAGCAGAGAGCTGGCTGGAAGAGGGGCAACCGGGACAGAATTCGGCACCCTGACCGGGACAAGAACCCGGTGTGCCAGCGCCGCTAGGTGGAGGATTAGCCTAGTGAGCCACGGTGCCGGCCCGAGCAATGATCTTGTTACGTGGTAAATACTCCATGAATATTAGCTACTAATATCATTATAACCAGAAAAATACTTATGCAATTCAAAACGAAGATTATACAATATGTTGAGATTATTTTTAGAAAGTAGGTTGTATTTATGAGAAGAGACTCTCCAGGAAATAGGTCTTGAACAGTGATTTAAAGAAATGAAAACACATTAAGTGGATGAGTAGGAGTATAGGGGAAGACACACACAAACGGAAAGCATGACTGGTATGTGGAGACTGAAATCAGATTTAATAAACAAAGCGTTTCACATAGTAATTTGCATATTGTCAATCTATTGTTCTAATTTTAGTTTTTTGATGTTGCTTTTTTTTTCAGGTAGCCTTTTTCTGCTATTTATATTTACATGACTTGCATTTAAAGTTTGAAATGATTGGTCAACTGATTCCACTGTTGCTATCCAGTTTTCTATAGTTGCCTCATGTCGCCCTCTCAAAGTTTTTTTTTTTTTTTTTTTTTTTTTTTTTTTTTTACCCAATTTCTGTCCTGTATCAAAATTTTACCTAACATTGTATTTGGCATCCGTCGTCTGTAGTTTGAGTCTTTCATGGTTTATTGGTGATTCATCTGGATGAAGAAAAACTGTGATAAATACTTATTAGGATTCAATATTCAACAGTTCTTGGGTCAAGTACTTTATATCAGTCATCTCAATCTATACCACACCTTATAGATAGTTAATATTGTTAACACCTTCATTTTACAGATGAGAAAACAGAAGCGCATAGAGGATCAGTAATTTATCCAAGGACATACAACTATAAAATGGTAGTAGTTGGATTTTCACCTCAGTTGTTCAAAAATCTAGATTTCATTTTACTATATTGTGCTACTTCCTGTTAGGAATGCTAATCAGTGATAACCTTTATCTTACACACATAATAAATTGCTGATAAACATTTATTGAATGGATGAGAGTGAATGGATGAATTAATATGAATATGGGCTAATTATATAGGACAACCCAACTGTTAATATTGTTATGAGAAAGAAAATTGGGTAATTATTCATTACACTTAATCAGTGGCAATGTCCAGTGCAAGTCAAACAACTCACTTTTGACCCAGTAATATCTTTCTTCTGAGGTGTTTTTATAATTGTCTAAAACATGCACTGAGCATTTCCTAAAGAAAGTTCTGGCATCCCATATGGGAGCCGGTTCGAGTCCTGGCTTCTCCACTTCCAATCCAGCTCTCTGCTATGGTCTGGGAAAGCAGTAGAAGATGGCCCAAGTGCTTTGGCCCTTGTACCCATGTGGGAAGACCCCGAGGAAGCTCCTGGCTCCTGGCTTCAGATCAGTGCAGCTCTGGTCGTTGCAGCCAATTGGGGAGTGAACCAGTGGTTGGAAGGCCTTTCTCTCTCTGCCCCCCCCCCCCGCCCCCGCTCCTCCTTTTCCCTCTGTGTACTTCTGACTTTCAAATACATAAATAAATCTTTCTAAAAAAGTGAAAGGAAGAAATATTAATTTCAGATTAATTTTATATGAAACTCAAGACCAATATTTTCACATTTCCTATTATTCCACGTACAAACACAATCTGATTTTATTACTAAAAAATGTGAGAAGATAGGGAGAAGAGAATGGAAAAGTGAATAAGAGAGCATTGATACAACCACTGTTAAGGCAGAAGAGATAGGAATCTAAGAGCCAAACAACTGATTTTTCTAGACTGTTTGAGATTGTTATTTGGAATAACTACCCTATATTACATGATTCAATCTTTACCTCATACTTATGTGTGTGTTTCTGTCTACCAATATTGGTTTTATAATTTGACAAGAGGAACTATTCTGGTGAGTTGGCTAATTTTCAAGTTTCCCATATTTATAATGGTTAGAATTAGTCCTAATCTCCATTTCACACTATCTGTGTATAGACACATGGATAATTCCATTTTCAAGAAAAGGATTCACCATATTGGAGACAGATCTCTAGAAGCATTCATATAGTCTCTGAGACGATATCAGAACTAGCAATAATGTAATTAAGAGTCTCCATCATTAGGCAGTAAAATTAATAATGGATTTTAATATACTATTGTCACCTGGATACTTTGGGATTTGTGAATGTATCTATATATGTATGTTTTTATCTATTGATCTTTCTTTCTACCTATCATCTATCTAATCATCTATATTTAGGAATAGATTTTCATTTTTAAAACAAAGGAAAGAGGAATCTGAAATTTGTGTATTGCATTCCTTTTGTTTTATTAAAATGAATCTAGGCTTTATTTCATCAACTCAGTAAGAGTTGTATAGTTGTGTTTTGCATCCTTTTTTGTTCTTTTCAAAGTTAGACAATACTTTATAAGACAGTCAACACTTATTTGAAATAGATGATCAATTTTGAGTTTCATTGGAGGGAAATCGAGTAATCTTTAGCTTACTGTTATGCTCTATAACAGAATATAAGAACCTGGCAGCAAAGTGTTCCTTTTTACTGATTTTTTGCATCTATATGATTCTTAAATGTTTAATAATTAGTCCATCACTGTACATTTTAAAGCAACGACTTCTTGAGAGATTCTCATACTTTACTGTTAATCTTTCTATGTTCTGCATTTGCAACTGTATGCATCGTGCAAGTACGTTCAGTGGCTTCAGATCTGAAACTTGATTTTTCTCAGTATAGCTGCATTAGCATTCAGCTGTGAGTATGTAAGATAATAGTATTAAAGGCAACCTTCCATTCTGTTGTCATGGATGCAGCACAACCCAATACTGGTGACACTTTTCCACTAGGCTTTGTACAATCTCATTTTTATCTACCAATTTTAATTTCATTATATGTGAAATCTAATCACTATACTAAAATCCATGCTATTTATTTGATATTTGAAGCACTTAAATTTTGGAACACACTGGCTATTTTTGCATGTAAGAAGTTTTTTTTAAATGTTCTTTTTAAGAAAAATATTGCTTTGATTATTAGTTATGAAAATCAGGAACAAAAATCATGAATACATCGATTCTTAAAATGGAACATTTTGATTGATTCAATTAAATTTGTTTATACGCTTTTGTGGGTATGTTGTGTGGGGAGAGATAGCAGTTCATAGAAATAAGATGCAGTTTTTTCAATTTGCAGAGAATCTTAATTTTCCTAAAATTTGTTCTATAAAAGTTGTACAATCAGTTCTAAAGAATGTATTTCATTAGAACAAGTACAGATTCCCTTGAAGTAACTAATCTTGGCAGCTGAAATAAATGGTCACAAGAATGTTTGTCCTAGACCTTATGGTGATATCTAGGCCCTGAAAAGCAATATGTAACTCCATATAAGGGAAGAATTTTAGGATTTTCAAAAAGCTTAGTTTTTATTATTCAATAACACTATATGTGTGTGTGTGTGTGTGTGTGTGTGTATGAGCAGGGAAATGGACCTGCTATTTGCCAAAACCATAGCTGACTGCCTTGAAAGTGCAATGTCCAAAAGGTCCTCTTCTTACTTGTGACCACACATTTATTTTTCTTGTGAATAAAAAACCACTTTGTTATATTGTTGCATTGGAAGCTCTTTTTTTCACAAAAAAAAAGACATTTGGTATTTCAACTTTAAAATAACAAATAAAGAGATCCCTATGTGCTAAAACAATATTTTTTCTTCTGCATAATTTAAATCTCACAGTCTGAATTTTTATAGTGTGAGAGCAAATTTTGATAAGCCACTCTATAAGGCCTCTGTAATATTTTTCAATGATCTTTTATTTGATGCTTTCCCCTTGTAATTTGAAATGCAAAATGAAAATAAAAATCCCAGAATTTCAAAAATAGCTTCTGATGTTTACTTTGGATATATTAGTAATAAAATAGTTTGATCCTATGTAATTAAATTTGCCCATTTTTCAATAATGTGAAACAGATAGTTCGACTTTTTGTTATGATTACACCAAACATGTATTACCTTATTTACATAAAGACATCTCAGATTGTGTGTTATTTTGGCTGAGGGTGACTAGAAATGGAGGAGGTTATGGGGTGGGGAAAATCTGTGCCCACTTATAATTAAACAACCATGAAGCTACATGCATCAGTCAGCAAAAGCAGGCATCAACATTATGGAGTGAAAATTAAAGAGTCAAACACCCGAGTGTCTACTGTATCTGCCTGCTGCTAGACACTGCAGCGTAGAGAACAGGATACACCTCTATGGATGGATAGCTTTCCTTATTAAAAAAACACAGTGGAAAGCACAGTAGGGGAACGTACTAAAACAAGGCTTTGTAGTAATTTCCTTGAAAGAAATTTCCCAAGATAGCAACTTGAAAAGCTTTTAATCTTATGACTAGCTATAGTGTGCGCTTTGCATTAGGTGGTATTTAAAAATTCCATTAGTTTGCAACAGATCTGGTAGAGTTTCCCAAACTCTACACTCTTATTTTTTTTCCTTATAAAACATTTGATATCAGGACTCATTAAAATGCATACATATTTGTGAGTCTCAATCCCTTTGAAAAACTTTCTCAGTGACATACTAGCTATATTCATTTTGGATGAAAAATTAAACTTAGAGACTGACATAATGGCATCACTGGATAAAATGATGAACTTTTATGGCTGCATTTACTGCTTCATTCATTTAATGTCTCACATGTTTCATCAGGTGAATACTGAAGGCAGTGTGGTATCCTTTCGCTTCTTATAAAATGCACAGAATACTTAACTGCTATATACTCGTCTCATTCCAGAATATTCATTCCTAATAGTTGTAAAGAAGTATTTCAAATGCCGGTTTTGAATGTCTATCACATTCTGAAATAGCAGTTTCTATTCTATCCAATGTGGATTTTTTAAACCTTAGATGTTAGCTGCGGTTTTGAAAAATTATATTCTCTTTTGAATTTGATTGTGTCAGTTGTTTACATTGCCCATTAAGTATATTTAAACAGTAAAGACATTAAGAAATCACCATATAAAATCTAAAGGAGGTTTTATGAATTGTAACCAATTGGGGGAACATGGTCCATCACCCTGTGGATATTTAATATTCCTTAAGTGGATCTCTAGCAATATGGCTGATGCTTTCTAATGAGTTTATTATATATTTTTAGATATATGTTAAAGTTTTAGGTACAATAGACAGAGTGGAAGTTGATATATTTTAAGGCATTTTAATTACAGACAGGAAAGCTCAGAGACATTGTATCCAAAAATTAAACATACAGTTTCATCTTTTAAATAATTATTAGGTTATTATTTATTAATTATAGCTTTATATAATTCAATCTCAATATCGGAGATCCATTCCAAATCTCTTAAGATTCTTTCAGAAACTTATAAAATAAAACCTAGCAAAATGTAACTTAAATATATAGCCAACAATACATAGAAAAGTAATAGATAGTTCTATATGACTTTAACTAATATTGGCTTTTAAACATTTTATTTTTGTGTATCTGCTAGCAACAACACTTTACAATTAAAATTCATACAAAAGCTATATTGCTTATGAAAGTGTTTCTTACCTTTTCTTTAGAAAAATAATCATGACCTATAAATATTTTTTCATGAAAAGGAGCCACAAGAATAATAAATATAAAACGATAAACAATTTTACTTACATGTTGTCTTCATTTTTGATATATTGGTACTAATTCTTCAGATAGTACATACCAGAAAATAAAACAATTTCCTTTTGTAAAACCTCATGATATAGCTTTTGTTTCTTAAATAATATTTGATCATTTTTCCAGAAAATTTAACCTGAAAATGCATTTAAATACTCCAAAGAAGAGCATTTAAAGTGACAAGATTACATGTCTAAACTCTGCATTTTATTGATTTGTATTTTTCATCTGTTTAGAATTGTATTAGAAAAACTTTATTTTTTACTGTGCTTATGTTCCTCAGTGTTGCAGTAAAAACTACTCTGTTTTAAAGTAGGTCTTGGGATTTCCATAGAAGAAATGTTTAATGAGACTTAAAGTTGAATTGTCAATTTTATTGAGAACATTTTAATATGCCACACTTAAAAATGTATACATTTAAATGATTACAAGTCATGTTTGCATATTTTTAAATAATTCTGGAATCTAATGGAATAATGAAAAGGCTAATGAAATGATTATTTGATGGGTGATTTCTTGTGTTAAATTCATATGCGCTCCCATTTAGTAGTTTCATTTTACTATAACCTCAAAATTCATATGTACTTTGGTAGTTGCAAGATTTGAACTGAAAGATAGTCATTGTTGCCTGAGAAATGAAGCATATTTTTCAGTTTGTGTTTTGAGTTAAAAATCTGATGCTCGTAAAGTAATTTAAAACAGCTTTCATGTCACTAATACACAGTTGCTCCTTATAACAAATGTATTTTGTGGTTCTTATAACATCATCCAAAAATAAAGTCTTAGAAATGTGGAATATTTACATGACTACAGAGTGAACATACATTTTTACATTTCCAAAACCTCACTGTGACTATGGGGCAAACCTACATTTCAACATTATGTGCATATGCTACAAAAATGATCAGATCTAATTTTATTTGTTTTATATATTTCGTGGGATTAAAGAATTCCTGCAGGGAAACAGTTAATCCATTTTTAACTAAAGCTTTACTTTTGTAATCTATCCAGTGCTTCGAGTTCTGTCATTGATCTATGATTTATGTGATTTAAACCACCTCTTGGCTGTAACGCTGGTTTCTGTCCAAGATGCTGAGTTGAATACTAATTACAAGATCAAATTTATGCTGTTGGGCTAAGCAGCTGAATGAGTTCTCCATGAAGGACTCCCTTCTCCATCCCTGCACAGTTGAACCTTATGGAAGTTTTGTCAGAGGAAAGGATAAGGGGTAAAATGATTCAAAGAAAAATATTCTGTGTACATTAGTATATTAAACAATTGTTTTGTGTCTCATATACTTAGTTATGAATGGATATGTGATCTTGCTGATAGAAGATATAAGCTATATATATGTATACATATGTACATTTTTGTGCATGTATGTATATGTGTGTGTTTTTTCACATATGTGAACATAAGATAAACACTCAATATCTATAACTTCATTTAAAACCAAAGTTAAATTAATAGTTCAGATCTGTTCTACAGAGTGACAATGCTTCCAATTTCAATTGTACTCCAAAATTTCCAAACAGCAAACAGTATGAGGCCCCAGATAAGCAATTATTTTATTGGAGAGTTAAATTGTTGAGGGGATAATTTAAGAAATGTAGGTAACTCATTTTTTTGTCCAGAGCAGTGTTTTATAAACGAAGGTGAGTTTTCCCTCTGGGCCATAATTTGGCAATATGTGGAAACATTTTTGGTTGTCACAAGTCAAAGGGTAGGGTGCTAGTTGGCATCTAAATAGGTAGAGGCAGGGATGTTGCTAAAAATGCACAACACAGAGGCCTTCTCCCCACAACAAAGAATTATCCAATGTCATATGTCAACAGTGACATCGTGGACAATCTTGGTCTACAGATATCACATAACTGTCAACTTCTTGGTTTATTCATAGATATTGCTGAAAATGACATTAATTAATGTATTTTAGCTTTATAAGGAAAAGTCAAACAAAAAATTGGGTCAAACAAAATTGTAGTGGTGGGATGTAGCTGTGACCCAGAAGCACAATCATAGAAGAATGCAAAATATGAAGAGCCACTCTAAAGTGTAGCTTTTTCAATTTCAGTGAGGCTTTTCAATTTCGTTTTTTTAAGGAATTCTAGAGCCCTCCTTCCCCATATAGGAGTATATACCAACTTAAATCCTTCTCTATTTTAACCCCACATAAATTCATTGTATTGTTACATCCATTTATGTATTGTTGGTAAATATACCTACTTTTAATTTGAAGATGTATTTATAGTCTGCAGATGAGTTACATACTTTTGGGTGTTTTGTAATTCATGGCAACTATATGGTTGAATCCCTAATAGGGTGATGGGCATTAATTCTTGAGACAGTTGTGATTTTTGGCCTGATTTTTTAAAAACTGTTTTGTAGGAATGGATTAGACGTTTGGTTAAATTCACCAGACAAAATGTGCAGCTAGAAAACAACAAGGTCCTTATTTCCATACTTGACCAAAGGTTGCTTCGTTGTTCTGCATTGGTCCATTTAACTGATAAACTCAGCTAGTAGTGTGTGTGTGTGTGTTTAAGGTTAGAGACGCCAGTTGATACTCAATTTTATGCTTTAGATTTAACGGTTATCTATCTTACCTTGTGATAAGGATAAGGGTGCCTTAATTACCACAATGGAGTAGGACTGACTACAGGAAATAGAAGCTAAAATCAGGCCATTCCCTTGTTCTCTTATCTTATAAGAACTAAACTCTGTCTTATTCTCTCATCTATAATATTAGATTAAAATATGTACATGGTAGTGTTGTTTATGAGTTAAATAGACTAATCAATGTAAATTCATAGTAGGGAAATAAATCAGTTTTTCTTATTATCATTATTATTATTATTAGCTTCTCAAACCCGAAATTCCTATTTAGAAGGAGCAATTCTTCAAAGTCCAGTCTCTTGGCACCAGCTTTCTTAAAGAAGAGTACTATCACAAGTTGCTAACCAGAGAATCCAACATGGAATTACAGTTTACGTTGCTGGGTCCTCTGAATATAGCAGTGTGGAATTCAGGGAGAAGTGACATTTGGAGAGTCAAATAAGCAGGCGGGAATCTGGCATCAGGGACAGCAATCAGTAGATATCAGGGCTCTTGCCAGGGACTAGTTTAGGGGAAAAAAATCCCAGGTCCTTGAGTGTAAATGGCAAAATTCATCACTGCCACAATTGGTTATCAGGGAAGCTACTTTACTTTCAGGGAAATGGGATCAGAGATACATAACAGACATCCTTCAAAGGGTTTTAGGTGGTCCCACTTGAAGTCTAGTCCTTGTGTGATTTTGTTTGAGAACAAATGCTTTTCTACTTTACAGTCTCTTTTTCAATAAGACAAGTGAAATACAAGACACTAGGATTAATAGAAGAGATATACACATATGTAACAAATCATGAAGTTTTAAGGAAGTCTATTTGTCTAAATTTCAAGGAATTTTAGACAGTAGAGTAATGATCTTGTTTAAAATTGTGTTTAAAGTGAATGGAGAAGTGGGTGTTTAGCATAGCAGTTTTTAAACTTTTATTAATAAATATAAATTTCCAAAGTACAACTTTTGAATTATAGCGGCTTTACCCCCCATAACCTCCCTCCTACCTGCTACCTTCCTATCTCCTACTCCCTCTCCCATCCCATTCTTCATCAAGATGTATTTTCAATTATCTTTATATACAGAATATCAACTTAGTATATAATAAGTAAAGATTTCAACAGACTGAACCCACAAAAATACACAAAGTATAGAGCACTGTTTGAGTAGTAGTTTTACCGTTAATTCTCATAGTACAACACACTAAGGACAGAGGGCCTACATGGGGAGCAGGTGCACAGTGACTCCCATTGTTGATTTAACAATTGACACTCTTATTTATGACATCAGTAATCACCCGAGGCTCTTGTCATGAGCTGCCAAGGCTATGGAAGCCTCTTGAGTTCGTCAACTCCAATCTTATTTGGACAAGGCCATATTCAAAGTGGAAGTTCTCTACTCCCTTCAGAGAAAGGTACCTCCTTCTTTGATGGCTCGTTCTTCCCACTGGGATCTCACTCACAGAGATCTTTCATTTAGGTCACTTTTTTTCCCCACAATGTCTTGGCTTTCCAAGCCTGTGAAACTCTCTTGGGCTTTTTAGCCAGATCTGAATGCCTTAAGGGCTGATTCTGAGGCCAGAGTAGCATAGTAGTTAAGAGAATAGTTGCCTTGGGGCCGGCGCCGTGGTGGCTCACTTGTTTAAAAATATTCATTTTTAAAAATCACCAAGGATATTTTGAATACACTATGATTCTTACCTACTCTTATAACCCAGTACAGATGACAATACAGCTCTATTCACTTTATTTTTAATTTTATTTTTATTTATTTGAAGTCAGGAGAGATAGAGTTTCCATACCTTGATTTACTCCTTAAATGCCTGTAAACATCAGGGCAAGGCCAGGTCAAAGCCATGAACCTGAATTCAATCTGTGTCTCCCACATGGACAGCAGGGATCCAAGTACTTGAATCATGCCTCCCAATGTATGCATTAAAAAGAAACTGGAATTCTCTATATAAAGATAATTGAAAATGAATCTTAATGAAAAATGGGATGGGAGAAGAATAAGAGATGGGATGGTTTGCAGGTGGGAGGGAGATTATGGGGGGAAAACTGCTATAATCCAAAAGTTGTATTTTCAAAATTCACATTTATTAAATAAAAGTTTTCTAAAAAAAATTTAAAAAAATCTAAAGATTTTATTTATTGGGGCTGGCGCTGTGGCACAGCGGGTTAAAGCCCTGGCCTGAAGCTCTGGCATCCCATATGGGCTCCGGTTCTAGTCCCGGCTGCCCCTCTTCCAATTCAGCTCTCTGCTATGGCCTGGGAAAGAAGTAGAAGATGGCCCAAGTCCTTGGTCCCCTGCACCCACATGGGAGACCTGAAAGAAGCTGCTGGCTCCTGGCTCCTGGCTTTGGATATCACAGCTCTGGCTGTTTGTGGCCATCTGGGGAGTGAACCAGCGGATGGAAGACCTCTCTGTTTCTACCGCTCTCTGTAACTCTGTGTTTCAAATAAATAAAATAAATATTTAAAAAAATCTTATTTATTTATTTGAGAGGCTACAGCTAGAAAGAGAAAGAGAGTCAGAGAAATAGGTCTTTCCTCCGCTGGTTCACTCCTCAAATGGCTGTAATGACCGAAGCTGAGCCAGTCCTAAGCTAGGAGCCTGTAGCTTCCTCGAGGTCTCCTATATGGGTACAGGGGCCCAAGTACTTGGGCCATCCTACACTGCTTCCCTAGGCCATAGCAGAGAGCTGGATTTAAAATGGAGCAGCTGGGACATGAAATGGTGTGCATATGGGATGCCAACACTGCAGGTGGAGGATTAGTCTACTATGTCACCACACCAGCCTCCGCCCTGCTCTCTTTTACTAACATCTCTGTGGACCCAATAGATTGTATGCTTCCTAACACTCTGGTAGCCCCAGATCAATTCTCGCCCTCATCACTTGATCCTTGGAGCACCTCTAATTGGTCTGATGAGTGTATGTGTTGGGAGATGTTGGACAAATAGGACAACAGTGTTTGGATACTGGAAGTTGTGACCGTAACACACGATATGGATTTAGTTTAGAATGTGGACTAGCCAAAAGTTAGTATCACATAGAAGAAAGGGACAAAAAAATCCAGGGAAATAAATTATTGCTCCTTTTTTGTGAACTAGTTATCTCTTCATGCACCCATTGTATAAGGAAACAAAATTCTGTAATTTATTTAGATCTATGTATTTCATCGAACAGTCACAATTCAGTTGCTAAAACATTGGTCCCATTTATTGAGAGCCATTTATATAATAAGGTTTCACACGTGTTTGCTGAAATACATTTTATTCCTCAAAATACCTTTCCTTTGTCAATGCTTCTACAAAATGTATTTTAAATGAGAACCATATGAAAAATACTATTCTGGGTCTTCTTCTGTCATTCTAATTAGTATTAAACATTGGTCTTCCCTTTATATTTTTCTCATACCTGTGATTCGGTTGACACATTTCACATTCTCCATTCGCATATCTGGAAATGATGACTAAACTAATTGAAACAATACTCAATGCGATCTGTTAACAGTAGCAAAGGGAAGACGTGGACTCCTCCTCAGCCTTAGAAAGTAAAAGCAAGATAGACATGAAAAGGTTTCTCACAATGCCTGGCCACTGACATTTGGCAACTTGCAATAGAATACCCATCTGCAGACCAGAACTTTTGGAGGGTGCCCATCTTTCTGCCAAAAGCAAATATGAATTTGTACAAATTCACACCCCGTTGTATTCTGTTTTGACACCCGCTACTGAGGGAACATGCATGTATGTTAATGAAATCTCCCTCAGATCCCTCCTTACAGTAATAACTAGACTTATTGCTGTGGGAACATTCAGATATGTACTCCTAACTAGGATATTTTGTTGAACAGCTCTCTGCAGACAGTTTGGAAGACAGTGATCACTGGTGTTAACAGTGATGATTCTCGGGGCACTGTTAAATTTTAAAGTGCATTCTAAGTCCTCAAAATAAAATGAAAGTAGGCTCAGAATAGTTTCAGTGTTACTTTTTTATTAGTCTTATTATCTTTCTTTAAAAATTGGAAATTCATGCACGCTAAAGGTGTAAACCCAGCATTAACAAAAACCAAGAATATATTAGACTGGAATGTTCCACTTTTTAACTTCTTTGAATAAAGGGGCACCTATTGTATTTTATTTGATGTTCCCATTTTTCTACGTTTTCATCTACTCTTCTACATTTTTAAGTAACTGGATACCGTATTTTCCTGAATATTTCATTTTTGAAAACTTTAAGCTAGTCAACTGAGGGTTGAACAGTGAATGTGAAAACTCTGGACAATGTTTTTGTTCAACTTAAGTCCCAATATCAGGTCATGAAACAAGAATTGATAACGCTTTTATATTTTCAGCATAGTTATGGGTAATAATGATGACTAGGAAAATAAAAACAGTTTATTAATTTGTTCAACAAACGTTTATTGAGCATTCACTATATGCAACACACTATATTAACTAAAACAATTCCTATTTTTTCCTTCATAGAGCTTAAACATTGTTGATGGCAAGGAAACATATATTAATCAATCACTCATATAAATAACTGTCAAATTAAAACTGGCAGATAGGTCCATAGTGCCATGGAAAAATATTAAAGGGAGTTTCACCTAGTTTGAGAACTGAGGGATGCTTTCCCTGGGGCTGACATCCAAGTTTTGATTAAGTTTTAGAGGGTTGAAAAGGAAAGGTTAAGAGTATTTTCTTAAGATTTACTCGTTTTTATGTTTCTGAAAGGCAAAGTGACAGAGACAGATGAAGAAAGGGAGAGAGAAAGTAATCTTGTATCTGCTGTTTCCCTCCCCAAGTGGCTGCAATGGCTGCGGATGGTCCAGGCTTTCAAATATGGGATGTTGGTATTACAAACCACAGCTTAACCTGCTACACTGCAAAGCCAGCCCAAAGATCGTTGTAAATTGCATAATGCTCTGTGTGTAGCAGGATGAAACAACACAATTGAGGAACAGAAAATCTGGTGTGGCAAGAGTGAAGAGAATGGGAGGAAGATATGGAAGATGAAGTATGAAAGGTAGATATGGGTGAGTTCCCAGAGGCACAAAGGGAGGGCATTAGGGGGTTTCAAGTGGGAATGTATGAGGTGATGTAATCAAACCTGCATTTTGAACAAATAGTTTGGTTAATGGGTGTAAAATTGACAGGGAAGGATGCTAGATGGAAGCAGGAAGGCGAATGAGGATACTACTGCTGCAGTCCATGTGAGAGATGATGAAAGTTTAAAAAAATACTGACAATGGAGAAAAAAGTGTATGCATAGTTATTTATGTGTTACAGTTTTAAGGTTACAAAACTAGAAAAATGAGGACTGAAGGAAGGGATGAAGGCTTTTTCTTGAAGAGGGGCTGGGTAGGAAACAAGTTGCATTGCAGACATATGTGTAGTTGGAATTATTTACAGGATTCTTGGTGGAGATGAGATAAACAGTGAAATCAGTGGCATGCAAACACCTGCCCATAACAATGTTATGTGAGTAGCTGATTCAGCGTTTAAGTGCTATGGGGGTGTCAGGAGAGGAAAGTTCTATTGCCTTCTCCATGATTACATGGATTTGGACTTGGTAGTGCTGGTGATTATAGCAAGTCTGTTTTAGAAGTGGTTGGCTCCTACTGATAGAATAAAAAAAAGAAATAAGAATCTACCTATCACTGAAGTTTACTTAGTTTGCCCTTGCCATCTGTTGATGTCTGTAATATTGAAAGAGTGGTAATAACTGAGTTGGATGATTTAAAGCCAATTACCTTGACTGAACTCTTGACACTGATCACCCATAAATTTGCAGTTATTTTCTACTAGCAAGTTTCAAGAGGCCTGTAAGCAGTACTCAGAATGAGCTAAAAAGCAAATAATACTCAAGGCAGCAAGGTCTCAGCAAACACTCACCCACAAGTCTGTCTTGATTGCCCTCTCTGGGAACCATCGTCAGATGAAAGCATCCCAAATCTGACAATAAACATCCCCAGGCAGCTCTATCTCAATTTCCCCCATTCGGGGATTATCTTTCATAAAATGTAATATTGTTGATGAAAATGAGCCCCAGAAAGGATGATGGTAAGAATAACAGAAGAATGAATCATTGTTTGCTTTACTATTCTTCAGAATGAAATAATTATTTGATTATATATTCTGGATCCTTCCAAAGCTTCTCATAAAAGTCAAATCTTGTATATTAAAGCTTAGAAATCAAATGACTGTATTGATCACTGTATACTTCATTAAGATTAATAATATTCTTAAAGTAGTTGATTAAAAAACAAATTCACCATTAGAAATTGTTTTGAATTTCATTTGACTTAGAAATGTCTTTGGTATAAATAAAAGTTCTGATCTTTTGTTAATGATAGATTTGTAGATACGGCAATTGTCAGTCCCATGGATCATCTTGGTCGAAATTCTATTCCTGATAAGGACATTTGTCTCTATGTTATTTTAGAGGATACCCTTAGTTTTCTTACTGCTCTCAACTTAAATGTGAGCTGATTCAGTACCTAAGTAGACTACATACTTAGTATACTGCAGTTGTTTATGAAAACCAGTCAAAGCTTCTTGCCTAGCTATCCTCTAATTTTGGTACCACAACAAATTGGTGTGCAAGACATTTCATGGGTACTTCATAGCTCTCAAGAGCAGAGTTGTATATTTTTTCATTGTTACCCTAGGTTCTTTGCCTTTGAATAAAATCTCCTGAAGGCAATGAAGTATAAAAACAGGCAGGGTTGTATAATACTTTGTGATATTAATTTAACTCCCACTGTGATTATCCTCTTTGCTTTCTTCATACTCAATTTTACTATCTGGGGACTTATGTGGCATAGAGCTGCCATATGAGAATTTCCAGCTTTGTTTTAAAATTCTAAATCTGTAAGCACATGTAAGTTTTTGCACAAACACTTTAGTGTTATTCTCGATGCATATTCTAATCTTCAAATCCCAGTATGCTAGCTAAGTATTTTGATTACATATTTAAAACACACCAAAAATCTGACCACTTTTACTTCTTATACTGATGCAATCCTGGTCTGAACCTCATAATTTCTTCTTTGGATGATTGCAATAAACTAATAGATTTATCTTTTCCTCCCCCTCACCCAGTGATTTATAACACAGTATCCAAAGTGTTGCTCCAAAGATACAAATTATACTATTACTTTGTTCCAAAATCCCTAGTCCAGAGAGAGAGAGAGAGAGAATCCTCCATCCACTGGTTCACTCCCAAAATGGCTGCAACAGCCAGGGCTGGACCTGGCCAAAGCCAGGAGCTTCTTTCAGATCTTCCAAGTGGATGCAAGAACATGGGCCATTTTCTGCTGCTTTCTAGGCCATAGCAAAGAGCTGGATTGGAAGTGGAGCAGCGGGACTTGAACGAGCACCCAGGCAGGATGCCAGTATTGCAGAGGCTTAATCTACTACACAACAGCTCCAGCCCCGGTAACAAAATTTCTATGCAACCATATTTACTGGTCAGTGTCTTGCTACTTTGTATCCCCCTGCCTTTGTACTTTCTTAGCCCAAATACTTTCTTTAGTCTCATAACAGCTCAAATAAAATTTTGCTGATTCTGAAGAATATTGATTGTTTTACAGCAAACAATGCTTTAGTTTGTTTTTCCAGATCCTATCTCTAGGGACAGAGGATACAAGACTGAAATTTGTATTTAACGTCTGAGAATTTATTGAAATCTGTTTAAGGAAGGCTTTAACTGTTACTCTCTTCTGTCAAGGGCAAAACTTGAACTAAACTAGTGTATGATCTCGTAACCAAAATAAACAGTGCTAATTGACTTACTGCTTCGTGAGTTATAAACTTAAAAATGTGTTCCACACAGTTTGAATTAGAGCCAAATCTATGTATTTTTTTTTGAAAGCTACTAAACTGCAACTAAAAAACAAACATCAAAATCTTCTAACTAAGCTTAAATATCTCAAACCTCTGTTTTGTGTTCTTGTTGGAGAATGCAAAGCAATTAAACTGGAAGTTCAAACTCAAGCTTAATACTTAGACTCGGAGGCCTTTACCAACTCATTGTCTTTTCTTTGGTAATGATTGCTAGGCAAAATGTTGTGCGCCTGATAGGCTGCCCTGGTCTGACTATTATGAGCTGTGGCTGATTAACAGGGAATCTGTCACTTAGCACAAATATTATATCAAATACTTCAAAATTGCTGAAAGAATAGATGTTTTAAAATTTTATGTATTTATTTTTGTTTTATTTGAAAAACAGAGACAGAAAGATAGAGAAAGATATTGCATCTGCTACTTCACTCCTAAAATAACCCCAACAGCTTGGAGTGGGTCAGGGTGAAGTCAGGAGCTCAGAACTCAATCTGGGTCTGCCATGTGGATGGCAGGGACCCAGATATTTGAGCCATCACCTGCTGAATCCCAGAGTGTGCTTTTTTTAGGAAGTATGATCTGACATGGATCGGGGACTAAAATCGAAGCACTCCATTATGGACTGAGGGTGCCCCAAGTAGATTATTTTCCTTTATTTTGTTTTATATTAATTTTATTATTTCAAAATCACTACTGTAAAATTACCATTATATATCTGGAATTAATCTTCAAGTAGATTCTTAATTGTTTTGCTAAACACCCACACCAAGAATAGATTTTTATCATTTTAACCACAAAATAGATAAGTTGGTGAGAAAATAGATAAGCCAATTAGTTTATCTAACCTTTGTACAGTGTATACATAAATCAAAACATCACATTGTATGGTATAAATAAATGTATCTATCATTGCTTTTTGCCAATTTAATTAATTCAAATATTTTCAGAGTATCTCAGTTGTAGAAAAATGTTTTAAATGTCTATCTTTTCTTCACATGTGTTCATCCACACATCACATAGCTCCTCTCCTTTTCTTGAAATTTGAAAACCCACTAATTTCAGGAAATGAAAACTGTTCCCAAGGATGATTTCACATTTGTTTTCTTGTTAATTAAATTTCTTTATTGGTTCATTCTCTTTGAACTTGAGAATTTTAGCTCACAGTCAGTTAAGATGGTTATTTTTCAGGGTCTATATTTCATTACACTGATATAGTAAATATAATAGTTGGAGAGATAGCGAGGTCACAATGAAAATGATATATTATAGATGTGAGCTGTCTCTGTGTCAGGGCCCACAAGCATGAAAGTAATCCATTTATAAACTGGCAGACAGGCCCTGGCCAAATGCAGAGAAAATTTGTTTCATCCTTACCAAAGAAAATAATAATAATAATAATATACATATTTGAAATACATAGAACTGTTTAATAGAAGTTAATACAACCTCATTTTACCTGATTTTAATTACTTTCACTTTATTTCAATAAAGTATATTTTAAAGTGAACTCATTGATTTTCAAACTAATTAATTGGACTTAGAATGCTTTTTTCTTTTGTTGCTTAAAGCAGAGAATAGTTTTTCATTACTTAGAGACTGAGTTTACATTCTTCTTTCTTGCCAATTGCCAAAGGCACTTATTTTTTACCTATAAGTCTTATTAAATATTGTCAGAATCTTAACATTCCTCCCATCTCTCCTCTCCTTTCTGTAATTTTATATAGGCAGTAAAAGTTACAGGATATGGCATTATCCGAGGCTATCTTATAGAAAGGCTTGAAATTTGAAAGAACTCAAGATACTAACAAACCCAGAAATTATACAGATCCTGGAAAAAAAAATAGAAATAATGGGAAAATGTAAATGAGCAATTTCAGCTGCATGTTACTTGAATTTTAATGAAAATTATTCCATGCATACATGATGTGTATCAAAAAGAAAAGAAAATAAATTAGAAATCTGTTGCTTATTTAGTGTTAAGAGTGACCACATGGTTTACTTTACTTACTTGAGACCATTTTTAATAAATAACTGAGAAAGGAATCCAGTAGAGAGTTGCAGTTTAACTAGACAGTTAAGAGTCTTGGTTAGTTGTTTTTGAGAAAAAACACATTCATTCATTTGTGATAGTTTTTATAAACAATTTCATCAATAGTGCAGGAAATGAACAAAAGGTAAAAAAGTGAGCTGTTTTAATATCTCCAGTTAACCATGGTACTTAAAATCCTAATGTACAGCTAATTTTTTCATATGTGGAATTCTCATTATATTGTAGATTCTCTCATCATCAATGAAGATTAAAATTTAATAAGCTGAATTTCAAGGAATGACTTTAGAAACAGAATAGCGTTTGCTACCATAATCTAGAAATTTTTATTCAGGATGTCTATTTTCTGAAGGGCAATGTAGAGCCTTTGGATCCTTGCTGGTCATCTGACTAAAAAGATCTTATTTTGAAGAATAGATGAAGCAGTGAGCATGATTTCCTGTAAATTTGTTGCTACTATTGGAGGAGAAATATTCAAAGTACGTGTTTTACAAGTGTGTCAGCTTTGTGTGCATGTCACCCCATTAAGATTCTAACCTAGAAATTATCCCTGGAGGGTCCAGCGCTTGTGGCATAGCAGGTAAAGCTGCCACCTGCAGTGCCAGCATCCCATAATGGCTCCCGTTTGCGTTCCAGCTGCTCCACTTCAGATCCGGCTCCCTACTAATGTGCCTTGGGAAAACACATTGGGCCCCTGCATCTACTTGGGAGATCCGGAAGAAGCCCCTGGCTCCTGACTTGGGATTGACTCAACTTTAGCCGTTGCGGCCACCTGGGGAATGAACCAGCAAATGCAAGACTTTTCTCTGTCTTTGCCTTTCAAATAAATAAATAAATCTTTAAAAAAATATGCCTGGAAAGATAATTGATTATAGTACAAGGAATGTGTGTATTTCTTTTATAATAGGTAATTACCAACCTTGTGCCTGGCCCTACACTGGGAGTTTCACACATTTAATTACAATCTTAATCAACCCTGTGAAGCATATACTCACATATCAACATTTTACAAATGAGACTGAAGCTCAGAAAGGTTAAGTATAATATCATGTTGATTATTAAGTGGTGAAGGTAGAATTTGAAACAAGTAATCTGAGGTGTTTAACCAGTATACCAGACCAGGAAATGATACTTCAGCTATATAGCATTTAATTATATACCATTTAATATATAGCCATATATAATACATAGAAATGTATATTTTGTTTTTATAATGTGGCTTTTTTTTTTTACAGGCAGAGTGGACAGTGAGAGAGAGAGACAGAGAGAAAGGTCTTCCTTTGCCGTTGGTTCACCCTCCAATGGCCGCCGCGGCCGGCACACCGTGCTGATCCGATGGCAGGAGCCAGGTGCTTTTCCCGGTCTCCCATGGGGTGCAGGGCCCAAGCACCTGGGCCATCCTCCACTGCACTCCCTGGCCACAGCAGAGGGCTGGCCTGGAAGGGGGCCAACCGGGACAGAATCCGGTGCCCCGACCGGGACTAGAACCCGGTGTGCCGGCGCCGCTAGGCAGAGGATTAGCCTAGTGAGCTGCGGCGCCGGCCTATAATGTGGCTTTAATAAATGTTTGCTTTATCCAATTTTCCTGGTTTTCAGATACAACTTCCTAGGCTGATCAATATTTCTGTAATTGCTTCCTCACTTAAAACTGGGGAAAATAATAACTCATGAACTTTTTTATTTCTATTTTTTAAACATTTATCTATTTTGAGAGAGAGAGAGAAAGAGAGAGAGACAGAGAGCCCATCCTCTGATTCACTCCCAAAGTGCATGCAACAGCTGGAATGAACTCAGTTGAAACCAGGAGCTAGGAACTTAAACTGTGCCCACCCACATGGTGGTAGAGACTAAACCACTTGAGCCATCATCCCCTGCTGCCTCCCAAAGTGCACATTAGTAGGAAGCTGGAGGAATGGAGCTGGGACTCAAATTCAGGTACTCTGATACAGGGATGCTGCAGTGTCATAACCGCTGAGCCAAAAACCCAGCCCTAATTGTTTTAATGAATCAATGAGATAATGTAATTTGTGTCAAGTATTATGGTATGTACCAGAAAATTACGATGTGCTCCAGATAAAGTATATTATTGCATCCAATCTATTAACCTAATGTTTGCAATCATAATAGTAGTGCTTGTTTTTTTAACTAGGAAAACTGTGTTTTTTTTAAAATAAGATTTATGTATTTTATTTGAAGGACAGAGTTACAAGAGAGAAGGAGAGACAGAGAAAAAGGTCTTCCATCTGCTGGTTCACCCCCAAATGGTTGCAGTGTCTGGTGGTGAGCCAAGTCAAAGCCAGGAGCCTGGAAATCCATCTGAGTCTTCTACATGGGTGCAGGGGCCCAAGCACTTGTTCCATCCTCTGCTGCTTTCCCAGGTGCGTTAGCAGGGAGCTGGACTGGATGCAGAGCACCAGCACTCGTATGGGATGCTTGCGCCACAGGCAGAAACTTAACCCATTACGAAATGACGCTGGCCCCTCCTGATTTTTTTTTTTTATGAACTAGATATGAATTAAGCTCTTTTCATTGATTATATCTTGTTATCGTCAGAAGGTGATAGGACAACCATTATTTTTTCCATTTTACTAATGAGGCCACGGAGGCACAATGAGATTAAGTAAAATTCTGAGAATCAACAAAGCTGGTAAATTGTAGAACCAGAATAGAGACCCATGTAGTATGGAACTATTTTTGGAATCAGTATCATTCAGTCTTATCACTCAGTCTTTCCCTTTCTTCTTATTTTGTGGCACTCACTCTTATCCAATGGTGTAGTTAAACTGACCAATAGCTATTCCCATATGGTCTCCCTGTAAGTAGTCCTGGTATTTACAGTACAAAGAGTTGAACAATTTCTTTCCTCATGGATGTTGAAGGAACATAGTGTGTTCAAAAAAGAGCAAGGATGTCAGCACAGGTGGAGCATAGTGAATAAGGAAGGTAAGAGGGAGAAACAGAGAACGGGTTACCTGGGAGCAAGGTGGTAACAGAGACAATATTCAGGAGCAATTGTAGTAATTACCACTCTCTCCTCTTTTACCTACGTGATCATGGTTATATGATTTTTATTTCACTTAGTAGTTCCATTTATCTAAGACAAAAGAACTGATAAAGTAACCCATTTACTCAGCAAAATAAAACCTGTAACTGGATTTCACGAGTCCTCTCCTAAATGATGCAGTTTTTTTTTTTATTCAAACAGAGTGGATCCACTTAATTTATTTTCTCAAAATCACAGGTTTTCTCTTTAGTATTAATAATTTTCTAGGATACTATGACCTGAACCATGCAAGTAATTATTAGATTCTACTCCTCTGCAGCCACACAACATAACTTTGGAAGGTTGCTCAAAGCCACAGGGAGAGTTATTGATGAATGACTGTCCTGGGACACAATCAATAAAGAAGTTAACCATGAACATTTACTTTTGTAAGTGTGTGAACCACTCCTGTACTAGTGTTACTGCTGGAATTTACTTCTTTTTCCATCGCTTATTGTGGGGATTTCAGAAAGACATTTGCCCTCTCTGTGTTTCAGTGCTTTCAAATGTAAATTATCTTTTCCCTAGTTTATTTGTTTGTTTTCTAAAAGGATTAATTGAATTAATTGAAAAACGCTTAGCCTAGTGCTTGATACTTAGTAAGCACTCAGCACATCCTTTTCCCTTATTCATCATTCTGGGGTATAGCTTTTGTACATGAATGACTATATTGTTTACATTTAATGATGATTAAGTGGGTATCTACTCTGTACTCTACATTATTTTCTCTGTTCATGATAAAGAAAATTATGGCACATCATTTTTTAGAAGACTCATGAATAATGATGAACACAGACATGAAACTACAAACTCTAGAAGATGTGAATGCTAGGGACTCACAGGTAAAATATTGGTTGTAAGAATAAACCTGAACAATGAATCCCATGCCAGGCCTTGCAAACTTTAGGTAGGTGTATCATATAATAGTGTAATTCCCACAGTTCCTTAACTTGTCAAATAAATGCCATGTTTTTTTCCAACAAAGTTTGCTGAGGTGCCCAGTGGCAAAAAGAAAAAAGTTTACTTCTTCATTCAAACAAACCCTGCAAGATCATAATTGTGTCATTGTCATCTTCAATGAAATAGCACATCATCACAGTTTTGCACATTTTAAAAGAGTACTTCAGCTTCTTTCATGACTGACAATTACATAACATCAGCACAACATGACTGACAATTATGTAATATCAGAACAACAACTAATGGATGATTCCTTAAGTGACTGCACAAAGCCCATCATACACTCAGAAGAACAGCCCAGCATGTGTGTCATGACTCCATCTTCCAACATATTTTCTTCTTGTGAATTGTTCAATCCGCACTTGGCAGTATTTTCTTCCAGAAAGACATGAGTATCTACCACTGAACATTTAAAAGGGAATAAAAATGTCAAATAACTACATGCATATTTTGTTAGGCATGTTTTGAAGCAAGGGTACAAAGCATTCAGTGTTAATGCCAATGAGGCTAAAGAAATTAACACTATCTAAGTGTATATGCAGAAATTGCCCCTTGGTATACATGCAATTCTCAGTTTTTAAAAGAAAACAAATCTTCATTTATTGAAAATTAGGTAAACTAATTGTAGTAATCTGGTCAATATTGTCATGGAATGCCACAACATAATTCTGTAGAGAGAAATGTTGGGGGACTACATGATTGTGAAGGTGGGAATTCAGAATGAATTTTCTTGGGAGGCTCAGAGTATTATGTGTATTTTTATTTGCCCAATATGAGGGTACTTCAAATAGTTCATGGAAAAATGAATTAAAAGATTAGTTTATTTTGTTGCAAGAAATTTTGAAATCCATGCATAGTTATCTCAAACTATGCATTTTCCAAGAACTTTTTGAAGTACTCTCATATACAGTGATGAATAATGGAATATAGGTTTATTTTAGTATGTAGAAATGGTATTTCACACACTTACCCCTGACAAGAAGCAGTTCATATGTGTTAAAAATCAAAGAAGCTAATGTTGTGAAACAATGTATTAACCTGTCACTGTAACATCGGCATCCCATATTGGAGCACTGACATCCTATTTCAGAGCATTGATTCGAGTCATGGCTGCTCTAATTCTCATTCAACTCCCTGCTAATGTGCAGGGGAAAACAGTGAAAGATGACCCAAGTGTCTGGGCTCCTGCCACAGAAGTGGGAGACCTGGATGGTGTTCTGGCTTCCTGGTTTCAGGTTGCAGCCATTGAAGGATTAAATCAGAGGTGGAAGATCTTTTTCTCTTGGCTCACCCTCTTTCATTGTTGCTCTTTCAATTAAATAAAATAAATAATTTTAAGAAAATACAAAGACAAGATTTTCAGAATAGTAGAATGAAAATATTTATAAATATTCTCCACAAAAGTAACCCAAAAATCCTGACAAAAACAGAACAGATTTTTACTGAACTTTTGAAAATTATAAAAGGTCTGCAAAATGCTGAGGAGAATTTTCTCAAGAAAAATCTGTCTCATGTTGGTCTGTTGGTGGTTTAAATTGGCCTACTTGTATCCTCCTCTTCTCAATTCCATGGTAGCATTGACATTCAAGAAGTTTGAAACTATAGTTATTATGAAAAGCATCTGTCTTGTAGTTACTGTAAAAAACAGACAGGGTGTGGAGCTCATGAAACAGTCCTATCCTTAGCCTCTGTTCAGTATTTAAGCTATCTTCCGGCTCCTCAAAAACAAGCCCCATTTGTAGGATAGTGTGTGTGTGTGTGTGTGTGTGTGTGGTATGTTTACTTAATTGAGAGCTCATTCTGTGGGGAAGGTTGTTTTACTAGATGTTTGCCAAAATTAGCAACAATTGTTTAAGGCTACCATACATGTTGAGACTAAGAATCACCTAGACAAAAAACTTAAAAGTGTGAGAAACAAGATGTCCACAGAGGGCTTCTGAACCTTCTGGTATACTCCTGGAGAAGGAGAAACAGAAATTTTCCTTTGTTCTTTGTTTTGAACTTGTGTTTTTATTGATTTCTATTTGATTTTGAGAGCATTCCCATATTTTCCTTTAGTTCACATAACATGGTTTCCTTTACTTTTTTGGAAATATATAATAGGTAATTCAAAGTTCTTGCTAATAAATCCAAAGTCTAGCTCCCTTGGGGACAGATTTGATAATTCTGATTTTCCTCTGAATGCGCTATACACACCTATCCAGAGCTGTGTTCGTGCCTGCGGATGAACTGAGAAGGCTCCAGTCTTTCATTTAAGTCTGACACTGAAAATCTGTACAGAAAGGAAGTGCAGGCAGTAGAAGAGTTGTAAATTACCTGAATTTTGAAGGCATACCCCAACACACACAGAGACCATCTCAGTAAAATGTGACAGTTAATGAACTGTCTCTTCAATCACTATATGACCACTAAATTAACCAAGTAAAGACTTCGATGGACACACAAAATGAAGAAAACAGACATTATGGAATTAGTCTAAGGAAGACACCGAGCAAGCAAACAATAATGATAACAAAAGCATGAAGCAGCAGAAACAATTAATTTGGGTGAAGTCAGAGCTGCTGTATCATGTTGTACATAAAATTTTAGCTTTGTAATTTTTTTTTCAGGAGGGAGAGAGAGAAAAAAAAAGAGAGCAAACTTCTCTTTACTGGTTTACTCTCCAAGTGCCTGCAATTGCTGAGGCTGGACTGGTGCCAAAGCTGTGAGCTGGTAACAAAATCCAGATCCCCCACATTATCTGAGGCATCTTTGCTGCACTAGGTGGAAGCTGGAATTGTGAATTGGAGCTAGAAGTTGAACTTTGACCTTCCAATATAAGATGTGGGTGCCCTTAACTGCTAGGCTGAACACCCACTCTACATATAATATTTTTTTTGGGGCAGGCAGAGTTAGACAGAGAGAGAGAGAGACAGAGAGAGAGAGCTCTACATATAATATTTTAAATATTTAGTTTTCAAGAAAAAATATGAGACATGCAAATGAACTGGAGAGTATAGCCCATGCAGGGCAAAGCAAAATTGTCAAAGCTGTCCCTTGGGGAGGCTGGACTTTGCACTTATTAAGCAAGAAGTTTAAATTACCTATTACAATATGTGTAAAAAGGAAAAGGAAACTATGTTTGAACTAAAGGAAAATAAGAGAATTATCTCAAAATCAAATAAAAATAAATAAAAACACAAGTTCAAAACAAAGAACAAAGGAAAATTTCTATAGTTGAAAATTACAACCACTGAAATGAAAAACTCACTAGATATACTCAACAGTAGATTTGAGTTGGTAAAAAAAAGTCAGCAATTTTGAATATATGTCAACTGAAATTATCCCTTTTGAGACACAGAAAGAAATAACAATAGATAAAAATGAACAAAACTTCAGATACCTGTAGGTCAAACACCATGAAAATACTAATAGGTATAATGGGAACTCTAGAGGAATAATAGAAGGCGTTTTATAATGATAAGAGGATCATTTCAAAAAAAAAGCATAAATATTATTTTAATATATAGTAGATCTTTATTTTAAAATTTATTTATTTGCATTTATTTGAAAGGGAGAGAGAGAGAGAGAGAGAGAGAGAACTTGAGAGAGTCACAAGTTCAGTTCCCAAATGCCTATAAAGACCAGGGCTGGGTCAGGGTGAAGTTGGGAGCTAGGAACTCAATTCATGTGTCACACATGTGGCAGGTACATAAGAAATGGAGCCATCAACTGCTGCCTCACAGGGTACAGTAGCGGGAAACTGGAATCTGAAGTGGAGCTAGGCCTAAAACCAAGTCACTCCAATGTGGATTTCAGGCATCTCAAGCATTGTCTTAACTGCTGCACCATATATTCTCCCCAAGGGGACTTTATATATAAAACTGTACACACACGTACACACACACACATGCATATATACGTATATAAGTTCTTTATGGGTTTTTTAGATTTATTTATTTATTTACTTGGAAGTCAGAGTGATTGTTGAGAGACCCAGCTACACCTTGCGCCCTTTCATGCAGTCACAGAGTTCCCATAGTTTCATCACACAAGACTCCCACAGTCCCGGGGTGCTGAGGGTCTGCTCTGTCCTGTTAGTCTTTCCCATTCATAGAGAGACTGAGATGTCCCCAGAGCCAGCTGCCTGTGGGTGCTCCTTCTAGGCAGTTTGAGCCCCAGAGTCTGTGATATTTTAGGAGGTTGGGGGCACCATAAATCCTATGTGGGTGCCCAGCCCAGTGTCAATCCTCCCAGCCAGCCTCAGGTATCTCCTCTCAGCTAGTCATTCAGTGTGTGGACATGAGATGAGGTAGCTGTTACCTATGTTCAAAATGGCGCCCACCCTTTCTCACCTGGTCGCCAAGCATTGTTGTCTGATGGATGGGGGGAGAAAGAAATGTGCCCCCTTATTCCCCTCTAGGTTCGCAGGTAAGCTGTCCCCCACAGGGCTCCAGGCCAGACTTATGCGAGGTTCTGCCCTCAACTATGTCATCTGTGGCACGGGCTGCTGCAGTCCAAGACGTCTTACTCTCTAAAGCTAGTGCTCAGGCTCTTGGGTGCTGGGCCCTGTGTTGAGGTGCTGCATGTCCACACCTTCCACGTGGATCCAGAGCATCCCTCCTCCTACCATGGAATTTACACTGCAGTTTCTTTTTTTTTTTTTTAAGAGATTTATTTATTTATTTTGGAGTCAGAGTTACACACAGAGAGAAGGAGAGGCAGAGACAGAGAGAGGTCTTTCATCCACTGGTTCACTCCCCAGTTGGCCACAACGGCTCGAGCTGGGCTGAGCTGAAGCCAGGAGCCAGGAGCTTCTTTTGGGTCTCCCATGAGGATGCAGGGGACCAAGGATCTGGGCCATCTTCCACTGCTTTCCCAGGCCACAGCAGAGAGCTGGATCGGAAGTGGAGCAGCTGAGTCTCGAACCAGCACCCATATGGGACGCCGGCACTGCAGGCAGCAGCTTTACCCGCTGCACCACAGCGCCGGCCCCTCCACTGAAGTTTTCTCTCTAACTCTTCCCTAAGATTGCACTCTCTCCACTTTTTTTTTTTAAACTGTCTTCCCCTAGCCTAGAGCAGTAAGCTCCCTACTTATTCCACCATCATAGAATCCCCAGTAAAGATTTTTACAAAAAATGGAATACAATAAAACTTTCATAACTTGGTATATATTATGATCAATTTTCTTCTGGATTCTATTAAAAATTTTCTGACCAAAAAGCAGCAAGCATTCTGGTTAATAATGTCTTATTGTTATTTGGACTCCAGCTATTTAAGAAGTTCAAATAAAATAAAAACAATACAATCTTAAAAGAAAGAAAGATTGAAACAGGTCAATGGCATATAGTGCCAAAAAAGAAAATAAAATTCACTTCATTTTGTATCACATAAGGATTTGGGTTTAAAAACATTTTTAAAAGTTTATTTACTTGAGAAAGAGAGAGGGAGAACACTCCCATCCTCTTGTTTACTCCCCAAATGCCCACAACAGCTGGAGCTGAGCCAGGACCTAAGCTGGAAGTTGGGCACTTAGTTCAGGACTTCCATGTGCGTTACAGGATCCCAATTATTTGAGAAATCACCATTGTATGCCAGGGTCTGCATTAGCAGGAAGCTGGTATTAGGATATGGAGACATGAATCAAACCCTTGTATACAGATGCGGTACCCAGACATTTTAACCACCCTGCTAAATGCCTGTCCCAGGAATTTGTGTTTTAGTGGTAACTAAGCCATAAGGATGAAACAATTTGCAGTTCATTTCAACGTCTCAAAATTTAGGGTCCACTACAAGATACCTTCAGACTAGAGAAAAAGCCATAGCATAGCTATAGATGATCCATAAGCGCTTACCTTCTGTTCACATTTTGGCTTGTGCCTTTAGTACTTATACCTCTCTCAGATGCTATGGACAGGAGGCAAGGAATGCATGGCCCTGTCAGACCATCCACAGGGTAGAAATGCTTACTTGATCCTGCTTCCTTTGCTCCGATCTCTGATTATCTTACCCTCATGAGTGTAATTAATGTCTACTTCATTGATGTTCAGTCTCAAGACTTTGTTTTCTGCCACAAACTACACTCTCTGTAGCATGCTGTTGATTTCTCACGAGAGTTTATCATCAGATGATTTAAGTCTAGAAAGTAAGAGGCATTGCTTCTGAGTTACTGACACCATGGGCACCCCATCCATAAATGTGAAAAGAGGAATAACATATTTCATACAGCTTCCTCATGTCATCTAATTCTGAAAAAGCTAAGCAGATGATGAATATTCTGAAGCACAGAAAAATCATTCTATGCTATTTCGAGTGTCATAAATGAATAAAATTTCAGGAGTTTTACAGTATAGTTTATAGGATAGTTTATGCCTCTACATGATGTCCTCCTCTTCCATTTGGTACTAAAATTATCTGTGTTAAGGCCTGTTACAATGTCTGAAACTCCCAGTATTAGTTACCCTTTTGATTAAGGATTTGGAAGGCTCCTGCATACATAGAAGGAAGCTAGTAGATTACATCTTCACTACAATATCTTCTGTTGGATTAGTTTATCATACTAGTTCCACATGCCCAATAGGGAAAAGAGGCTATAGGAAGGAGACAGAGAATGCTGGTAAGGGAATAAAACTCCTCATCTGAGCTTCTGGGTACAAGATAGAGACAGACTGTTCCTAACAAGAAGTATTAAGGCCATATGGAAAGTATTGATTTCACATCACAAAACCACTGTGTAAGAAGGTAGGAAAGAGCTTTTGAGAACCAAAGTGCTTGACCATGAAAGATGGCGGTTACTCAGGTTAGGGCCTAGACCTGAGTCTTCCATTCCTCCAGAAGCAGCTACTTTAGAACCCCCATCCCCCACTCTTTTGCATTCCAATGAGTCTTGGCCTCATTTTCACTCAATCCTGACTTGGTACCTGTTTTTTAAGTGTTCCAGTCTGATCACTAGGGCTCAGAGGTAGAGCAAGCTTTGTCTTTCTGAAGTTCACAGTCTGGTGAGGCAAACCGTTTATTTCCAGACTTTTCTACTTTACTAGGTACTCAACATTGGGCAAATCACTCAACCTTGCTGAACTTCAGTTTTCTCATCTGTAAAAGAAGAATAATAGCACCTACTTCACAAGGCTATTGAAAGAAATTCAGTGGGATAAAATTGGTAAAAGATGAATTCAGATCTATAAATGACTGAATAAACAGTAAAGTGCCTGGTATACACTGTACTCATAATTATTACATGTTATAAATAATAACTACTGATATACATGATGGTTGTAGCCATTTTAGGTTCTCAACATATTGTCTCACCATGAGGAATACTAGCATTAGCAATCCCAAAAGTTTCCTAATGTTCTTTCTTTCTCATTCCATTGTAGTGCATTCTGCTTCTGGTGTCATAGATCAACAGTGGTTCTTATACTTTATTATCTGTCGGAATCACCTAAGGAACTAGTAACACACACACACACACACACACACACACACATATATTTCCTGACACTGTCTCAAACATTCTGATTCAAAGATTACGGAAGAAGGCTTCCAAGAATCTGAATTTTAAGCAAGTATCCCAGGCAGTACTGATGTAGGTAACTTTTGGACTGTATTTTGAGATAGTCTGGCCTAGAAACTCCCTGGTTGCCTTTTGGGAATATGGTGGTTTTCTGGATTGTTTTTCTATGTCTATCCAAGCTCCTCCCAAACCAACTGTCACGCCCATGGGAAGAAAAGGCTGGGAAAGATTCCCATAAAGTCAGCCCGAATAGAGAGGAAGGATTAATAGATACCAAGGGAGGAAAAGATTTGAGGAGGGCAGGAACAGGCCCTTTCCAATTATGTCCATGTGGCTGCCCCTGGCACAACAGATACTCAGGGAGCAACAGTGCTTCTCACACTCACTGAGTTGGAGAAGAGGCCAGGGCGCAGCTGGAGATGGGTATTCAGTGGCAAGAGCCTTGGCAGAGCTTAATGAACAAAAATGTGGTAATGCAAAACCTTGCTAATTCAGTCTAATTGGGGGCCTGAATAATTTTTTTAATTAAAATTTTTTAATTAAAAAAATGATAGAATATTTGAAAGGCAATTTTATTACAGTCAAGGATCTACAGCAACCCGAACCAGTCTAACAAAGTGTTGCCAAGTAGAGGGCCTCTGGGAGCTAGTGTAATGAATTGAGAATTATTTGTCATCAGGAATTTGTATGTAAATGGATTTGTATGTAAATGGATGCTTCAAAAGTGCTTGAAAACAGTTTGTTCTTTTAAGGGGGATAAATATGCCCCTGGTAATCATGTTTGCATGATTTTACTCACAATGTCCTACATTCCTCCGTCATGCAAACATTCCAACTTGTCTTTCTGATAGAATTCTTTCAAGTTCATTTGCAAAGCTCTTAAAATCACACTTTCCACTTGGGGAATGAACAATCCATGATTTTTTTTCTGAGTAAAATCAAAGAAAATCTGAATTGGAAGAGAGATGAGAGACTTAAGTACAATACCCTCATTTTACAGATAGGGAAACTGAGACTCATAGAAAGGGTATTACATAGGGAATACAGAATTGGACTAGACCCAGGACTAGATCTCAGATTTAGGACATTCCAAAGTAGCCTGCCTCCTACTGTTTGGACTATAGTGCCTCCTAATGAATGCCATTTATTAAAATGTATACTGACAAGTGATGAGTGTTTTCATTAGAGTTATATTGTTTAAACATGCCCTTTGTTTACTATCTAGATGTGAATCAATGAGATTCTATATGAAGCTGATAAGATTTATGAGGACTCAAGGAGCAGAATGCCAGTTTGATATTTGAATTTCTAATAGGGTTTATAGTAGGATAAAACATTACTGTTACTTGAAAATGCAGGCAAAACATATAGAAAAATGGAAAATTATGAAGTGAGTAAATGACAAGAGATCCAACTAGGGTTCTTGCCTGCCACAAAATTATGTCAACAAGGTCTATCTTCATTGACCTCTGCTTTTTTACTCTACTTATTTATACTTTCTGTGTTCAATGCCTTTCTTTTGAAATCCTTAAGAGACACTCGTTAAAGTATACAGGAGGAAAATTTATGGCAGAATATGCTGACAATACCATTCTGATTAAGTGGAGAAAAACCCAAATGATGAATGATGTTATTTTGTATTGCTGTAGGTCAATATCAGCTGATGAGGAAATTTATTGTTCAAGATTAAAAACTTTTGATATCAAAAGGAGAAACTATTACTAGTTACATAGGACTACAGGAATAAAATTGGGACTGTCCCAGGCAGACTGAAATGTAAGGTAATCCTTGAAAATAGATGAAGCACAGTGCTGAGAAGAGCATAGTACTACCTGCCTCGGATAACCATGGGTTTGTCTTATTCCACTTGATACAATTTGTCTTCTGGGTTTATCCATGTTGTTGCAAAAGGTGCTGAATAGTATTACATTGTTTGCATTGTGTGTATATTCCATATTCTTTGTAGAATTATTCACAATATCTGAGATATAGAAAGGACCTAAGTGCTCATAAATGGATGAATGGATAAGAAAATATGGTATATATACACAATGAAATACTACTCAACCTTTAAAAGGAGAGAAATTTTGTCATTTGCAGCAACATGGATGAACTAGAGGATGCTATGTTAAGTGAAGTAAGCCAGGAAAAGAAAGATGAATATCTCATGTTCTCACTTATATGTAGAATATGAAGGAGTTTATTTAATACAAACAGAGAGTAGAATGGTGTTGAACAGAGGCTATGGGGATAATGGATGGATAGAGGAGAGATACTAGTGAAAGTGTACAAAGTTTAACTTACACAGCAGGAGTAAATTCCAGTGATATATTGTATAGCACAAAGTCTATAGTTAATGGGGTGTGTCTATTTCAAAAATGCTAAAAGTGCAGACTTAAAATGTTTTCACCACAAATAAATGCAAAGTATGTGAGGTGACGAGTATGTTAACCAATCTGATTTAATCTTTCCAAAGTATAGATGAGTCATAATGTCACATTTTACCCCATAACTTATACAGTTGATATTTTTCAATTAAAATTAAGTTTAATAAAAGAAACACAATAGAGACCCCTTATCTCTGTGAGTACACATCTAGAAAATATCATTTCTCAACCAGAAACAGGGCCCTAACCAAAGAACTGATCTGCCAGTGCCTTGATCTATGACTTCTCAGCCTCCAGACCATGAGAGATAAATTTCTGTTTTTCAAGGGGACTCAGTCTAAAGTATTTTCTAAAGCATCCCTAATACATAAACTAAGATGAAGATAGTCTGCTCTAACTTCAAACGTTTTCATTATCTCTATGACTAAAACCATCTATCACTAAACCACAATGACTGTAATAGCCTTTTTTTTGACAGGCAGAGTTAGTGAGAGAGAGAGAGACAGAGAGAAAGGTCTTCCTTCCTTTGGTTCACCCCCCAAATGACCGCCTTGGCTGGCGCGCTGCGCCAATCTGAAGCCAGGAGCCAGGTGCTTCCTCCTGGTCTCCCATGAGGGTGCAGGGCCCAAGCACTTGGGCCATCCTCCACTGCCTTCCCGGGCCACAGCAGAGAGCTGGTCTGGAAGAGGAGCAACCGGGACAGAATCCGGCGCCCCAACCAGGACTAGAACCCAGGGTGCCGGCGCCCCAGGTGGAGGATTAGCCAAGTGAGCCATGGCACCAGCCTGTAATAGCCTTCTAACTGGTATTCTCGCTTTCATTCTTTCCCCCTACATTCTCTTCTCCGCAAAAGATTCAGTACAATCTTTGGAAATTGATCTTTCACTTTGCTGGTTAAATCTCTGTACTTTATACATACTACATTTATAATAAAAGGTAAACAGCATATTACGGCCCTTCATAATTTGACCTTCTACCTGTTCTCTCCATCCTCATCTCACCCAACCATTTCTCTCACAATGTTTCTGCCACACATGACTTTTTTATACTAATGCATAAAACTCATTCTTGCCTGTGACCGTTCTGTTCCCTCTGTCTGGACTGCTCTTCACCAAGATCCTTGCTTCAGTGGCTTTTCTTTGTTCAAATGTCACTTCCTTGGAGTGGCCTCCCCAACCATCTATAGTATCTCTCAATATTCTATTCTGTTACCTTTTAAAAACGTTCTTCTTGTTATTTGTAATCATCTATAATTTATATAAACGCACGTATTTCTGCAATATCTGTTTGCCCTATTAAAATGAAAGTTCCATGTGAGAAGATACCTTATCTCTTTCATTATAAGTTGTACTCATAGTATGAGAATAGTACTAAACACAAAATAGACACTCATAGTGTTCAGTGAGTGGTTATAGATAAGCCACTGGATTTTGAATGATGCAAGAAAACGAAACTATTTCCTTATATCATGTAGGGTAGAATGTATATCATTTAATTTCTAAATTATAAGTAGATCTATGGCTATGATAATGTGTAGAATCTATAATACTGACAATGACTTCAGGGAAGCCTTGTGTATCCTTAAGCCTTTATGGCAAAGACCAATTAAAAAATAACCTCTTAAACTAAAATTTTCTCAGTCTACTTAACTTTTAGATTATCAAAATGTATTTGATGTCTTATGTTTCCATTTGAAAATGTATTTACTTATTTCATTTTTATTCTAAAGGCAGAGACTCAAATACCTGTTGCCTCCCGTTTCGAAAGAAACGGGATCAGAAGTGGAATAGCTGGGATTTAAATCAGGTACTCTGATATGAAATTTCGACATCCCCAAGCAATGATTTAACCATTATGCCATATGGCTACTTCTATATTTTGGAAATTTTCTTTCTAAGTGAGTATAGTGTCAAATATAATATTTAAAATGGGATTTAAGAATTACTCAATAATTTTTGAGTATTCAATAAGTAGTTTGATATCCCTAAGTCTAATCATGTTAAACCAAAAGATTTTCATAGAAGACCCCTCTAAAATGTTCTTTGCTATTAATACTAGTTTGATGTGCTGTCTCCTGCCTAGAGCTCTGCATGATTTTCCTCACCCTAAGTTCATTGGCACAGGTAAAAGTTTATGTTGGAACAATTCATTCATTACACATATTGCCAAATGGCGACGTAGACTTGGCATTTGTTTCAGAAGGCAAAAAGGGTTATTTAAAATGCCAAATGGAAAACTATGTACATCTATCCAGACAGGACCTCCTAGCAGTTGTCAGAAAGGAAACATATGGTTCTTATGGTTACTAGTTCTAACCATCTCCTTCTTTTGTATTCCAAGAACCTCCTGGAGTGAGCTTCCCTACATTATTCTAGAACACGTGATGACTAAGCCTTGTTGACATAATTGACTATGCCAAGAATTTGTACTTGGAATGGGTTGGAGCCTCCCAAGGACTAATTTCAATCCCAGAGGTCTCTAAGAGCTAAGCTACTTATTTTTCATTTATTACTGACTCTATGAGGCTGGCAAGGCTTCAGTTCTCTTCCTCTTTCTACTTCCCTCCCTTTCCACCGTCTCCTACTTTTTAACCTGATACCTTTTACTTCTTTTCATTTACTGTCTCTTTATCTTACTTAACCTTTTTAAGTAAAAGCTTTAGCTTTTCTTGGGGCATTTTATCGAAACTACTCCATAAGGTAGTGATGCTCTAAATATTGTCAGTATTTTTTTTGAACTCCTACTCCGAGGATTTTTCAAAAAGTTCAAGGAAAATGAAATTAAAAGACATGCTTCTCTTAGTACAAAAATTTGGAAATCCATGCATGTGAGGTGTCTTCAAAAAGTTAATGGAAATGAACATTCTGAAAAAAAAAAACTATGCATGAATTTCAGGTTAGTTTACACTCAAGTAAGCTTACTTTTAATTCCATTTTTGCATAGACTTTTGAAATACCTCTGTGTGTGCCTGTAACATGGAGCACCATGACATAATATATGAATTCTGCTTCTCAGAGTCAAAGAGACTTCAAGGTATCATTTCAGAATGAACTTGGAAGTAGGTGTTGAGTGAAAGGGAAAATAGAGTTAAGTGGATGAAATCTTAAGCTACTGAATTAGGGCAGACCTGTTTTACCTGCCATATGCATTGCTCTTCTATGTTAGATACATTTTTGAGGAAGATCCACCACTGAAGAAATTGTTGAACGTCACTGGCATTATGAAAAAATCAGGGAGGGATGTTGGATAAATATTAGTTCAAATTTTAGTTGAACTCTTTGTGGCTTGTATCTTTAAATCCTTGGGTGAGTACATTTAAACTCTGTGAATCACAGAATCTTCAATACTAAATTGGAGGTGATTTTTATCTCACAAGATTTCTCATGAATTGAATGAAATTAGATAGTGTAAATAAAAACACCTGTAACAAAAACTGCCAAGCAGTAGGTAGAGAGCAAAGTGGTATGATAGAAAGAAAAAACAACAAGTAAGTATTCTCATTGACAACTTATATTCTAGCTATGATGAACACATCACTATATCTCTGACAGCTAACATGCAGTTTACTGTTTTGTGGGGAATGTCTATAAGAAAAAATATGAATTCTGAGATATGGAGCTGTATGAGTCAGAAAAATTGAAGAACAATTAATGGAGAAGGTACATCTTAAAGAAATTTAGGTCACTGGTACTAGGTCATAAGTATGCAGCTGAAACAACTAGGGAGTTTTGAAAATAAACAGCCTCAAACCCAGATTAAGTAACAGAATTTATAAAATTCCTTGAGCATTGTAATTATTCTTTTAATTTATTTGAAAGAGAGGGAGAGGGAGAGGGAGAGGGAGAGGGGGAGAGAGAGAGAGAGAGAGAGAGAGAAATATCTTATGCACTGGTTTACTACACAAATGTTCACAATAGCCTAGGCTGAGGCAGGCCAAAGCCAGGAGCCAAGAGGCAGGGGCCAGGAGCCAGGAGGCAGGAGCCAGTAACTCAATCCACGTCTCCCATGTAGGTGGCAGGAACCCAACTCTTTTAGACATAACCTCCTGCCTCTTAAGGAATTATCAGGAAGCTGGAATGGGAAATAGAGTCAGGACTCCATCCCAGGGACTCTGATATGAGATGTAGTTGAAGCCCTTGTCTCTCAGGGTGTGCGTTATCAGAAAACTGGAATTGGAAACAAGGGTTAGGATTCCATCCCAGGGACTCTGATATAGACTATGGTTGTCTTTTTTTTTTTTTTTTTTTTTTTTTTTTTTTTGACAGGCAGAGTGGACAGTGAGAGAGAGACAGAGAGAGAAAGGTCTTCCTTTTGCCGCTGGTTCACCCTCCAATGGACGCCGCTGCAGCCGGTGCACCGCACTGATCCTGGCAGGAGCCAGGAGCCAGGTGCTTTTCCTGGTCTCCCATGGGGTGCAGGGCCCAAGCACCTGGGCCATCCTCCACTGCACTCCCTGGCCATAGCAGAGAGCTGGCCTGGAAGAGGGGCAACCGGGACAGAATCCGGCGCCCCAACCGGGACTAGAACCCGGTGTGCCGGCGCCGCAAGGTGGAGGATTAGCCTATTGAGCCACGGCGCCGGCTGACTATGGTTGTCTTAAATAATGACTTTACTGCTGCATCAAAGGCCCACTGTGCACATAGTAAACTTTTAATGTACGGTGGTTCTTACTTGCTTATCCTATTTTTGTACATGTTCAAAAATAAAAGCAAAAGGCATCTAAGTAGGATAGCAACAAAATTTTCCTGGAAAAATGTGTCATTTGAGGGGTTAGTGGAACATTTGCCTAGTAATAATTGAAAAGAAACTTGTCAATTATTAAGTAACTATTTATATTATTTGATAATTAAATAAAATATGAATAACAATAATGTTGATAATGTATAACTTAAGGAAATAGGCTTTTTAAATTCATATAAACTATCTCCATTGTACCAATAGGTTTTTCTATAAAACTTTGGTTATTGAACCATTATCTGAATTCTAGAATGCATTTCTTTATTGAAACCAAATTTACTCATAATTAGCTTTCTTATCCAATGCTCAGAAGTTGGTGTTACATTTTTTCGGTTTGTGGTACACATGTAAATGACCATTTGGTTGGGGAAATGCTTTATGGGAAAAGGCTTTTTGTTTTTAGCTTGGAAGAGAAAAATGGCTGGAGCAGGAGCTTTTTCATGAGTACTCTTTTTTTTCTTTTTTTTTTTTAATGTTCTCTCATTTCTGAAGAGTACCTTTGGCATTGAAGGGAGAAACAATGAAGTAACTTGGCATTAAATTTATTAATTATTTAACACTTCTTAGACAAATTACTTTTCTAAGCCAACTATTCCTCAAATGCTCTTATGGGGGAACCAGAAAGAGTCCATGTGGAATGGGTAGGCATTGGGTTAAAGACATTTACTCATTCTGTTCCAATATGAGTGTGGCATCCAAACCTGAACAGGAATTTCAGCTTAGTTTCATACAACGTGACTTCAAGCAAGTCACTTTACCTCAATGTCCTTTGTTTTATTTAAAAATCAGGGGGACTGCCTCTCTTGGAGCCCCACTCCTGGCTGCTGCTGCAAGAGGATTCTGACTTAAATAAATTTTGCCTTGGTGAAAAAAAGATTAGATAATTTTTGTGAAGATTAAATGTTCAAATATGTGCCCTGGTATGTATATATAAAACTTGTGATGTGCACATATATATTTTGGATATATATATATTTTCTATGCTTTCACATATATATATATATATAACATTTTACTGTATGTATGTATGTCTATTATATAGCTGAATAAGCAATTGTTTAAAAGTGAGAAGTTCAGGAAATAGATCTGGGGTGTAGGAAAATTTTTGAGCAAAAACAATCTTAACAGAGACATTTAGGTACCCAAAATATATAATCAATACCTACTTCATGCAGATCTTCAGCTATCTGGAGCTAGTGTCATTGGTAGGTAGTAATCAAATCAACAAACCCCTAAGAATTTGGATTGATTACTCTAAGGCTGGACACTGAGGGTGTTAACAGATTGCTGAGACTCAGTGTATCTTTGGGGTGGTTTCTTAGTTGATGTTGTCAGCTTGGTATATGAGAAATAAAGATTGCAAAGGATCACTAAGAAAGCATATATCTGGACATCCCCATTGCTCACAGCAATGAGTCCTTTAGGGCTAACTTAAGGGCATGCAACATCTGCCCTCAATCACAGAATGCAGCAGGGAGAAAATGCTGCTTGGCATGAAATGCGCCACAAGGCAGCCTATGCTTATTTTGTCTTCTGGCATGGTGATACTGTTAGACATCTTACCATCTTTCATAAGAGAAAAAGTCTGAATGAATATCAGTCCCTTACATTTATAAAGAATTTCAGAGGGTTTGAAAATGTTGAACAGGTTTTACTCTTATTTTTAAAACTTTTCCCCAATACTTGTGAAAAAAATCTATTATATAAGAGAAAACTTATTCTTGTGTTTAAAGAATGCAGATTGCAATCTAAGAAAATAATATTTAGGAATATGACAAAATTGTCAATAAGTTATAAAAATTTTGTTTTCAAAGAAAGCTTATTTTGTTTTTTTTTTTTTCAGAAATATAGCCTGCAATTAGTATATATGTATATAAATCTATATATCTACATATCCATATTTCACTGATATCATCTATCTATATAATATATCTATCTATCTAATGTACAATGTAAATAATGTTGGAATTACAGAGAGTTGCTGCAACTCTTTCACTCAGTTTCCCCTTAATACTATCTTACATAACCTTGAAACAACTATCAAAATTAAGGAATTAATGTTTGCACAATACTATTAACTAGACTACAGATTTTATTAGAATTTGCTTATCTTCTAGTTATGTACTTTTTCTGTTCTTTGATCTTAGCATGATTTCTGGATGCATTTAGTTATCATGTCTTGTTATTTTCCTCTATCTTGTGATAGTTTCTCATTCTTTCATTACTTTTTATGACCTGGGCAGTTTTGAGATAATGTTGATCAGATATTTTGGAGAGGATCTTTCAATTTGGATTGTCTAGTGCCAAACCATGATTAGATCGAGGTTATATCTTTTAGGCATGGATGTTGCAGGAATGATATTATGCCTTTCTCAGTGTGTCCTGCTGGAAGGTACATGTTGTTAGTGTGTCTTATTAGTGGGATGCTAACATTAATCATATGCTTAGGATGATGTTTGCCACTTTTCTCTGTGTAAAGTCATCACTTATTTCTATAATTAATAAGCATTTTTGAAGAGATATTTTCAGGCTATGAAAATGTCTTGTTTCTCTGAAACTTTTGCTCACTGATTTTAGAATTAAGTGATGATATTTCCTACTGTGATGTTCTAATGTAATTTTCTGCTTATCTAAATCTTTCTATGTTTATAAATTGGAATCCTTTTCTAAAAAAGAAATTGTGTCTTTCCCTCGTTTATTTATTCAAACACTTACTTATATCAGTATGGACTTGAAAGTTATTTACTCTTTGTGTTATAATCTGTTACTACCAGAATTTATTTTGTTATTCAAATTGTTCCAGTTTTATACATTAGAGTTCTTTTAGGTCAGCACCCTTGACTTTCCTTTTTTCAAACATGCCCTCTTTTTTTTACTGTTATTGTTTTTCTTGTAGAGCATTTTCTTACTGTATGACACAACCAGATAATCCAGGCTCATCTGGTGTTTTCTTCACCACAGATCTGCAATCCACTACTTCATCTAATAACTCTGGTACCTTTTATTGGAGAATGTTATTTGGAAACCAAGTTCTGGGTACAAAATGTGGTATTCATTGTTACCTTGAATGTCACTTTTTCTAAACTTTCTCAGTGGAAAGAGCTGGGAAATATATGTGTGATTACTAACATGTGAATATGCATATAGACATGTATCTATTTCAATACCCATTGCATTCTTTTAAACATGAATTCACACAAATTCCTTTCTTAACAATTGTACATATATATGCTCTGCAACATGATTTTTTTTCCATTTTGCCACATTCACTTCAAATGTACACATCATATATCATACACATATAGACTGCTTTTAATCTAGAAATCAGAAATATTAATATCTCAGTGAGGGATTAATAACAATCATAGCGTAGGGAATACAGGTGTACTGTCATTAAGATGGTATGATTCAGTGAAGCAATTTTCTAAAAGATTTATTTATTTATTTTGAAATAGTTACAGAGAGAGAGAAAAGGAGAGACAGAGAGATATATCTTCCATCTATTGGTTCACTTCCCCATATGGCTGCAACATCTAGCGCTGAGTCAGATCAAAACCAGGAGCCAGATGCTTCATCTGGTTCCCCCCTGGAGGTTGCAGGGGCCTAAGCCCTTGAGCTATCTTCTACTTGTTTTCTCGGGCCATTAGCAGGAAGCTAGATTGGGACTGGAGCATTTGGGACATGAACTAGCGCCTATATGGCATGCTAACATTGCAGGCTGTGGCTTTTACCTGCTATGCCACAATGTTGGCTTCAGTGAAGCAATATTTATAATGAAATGACAAATGATTTGGCATGCACACAATTTGTATACTATATGTATTAACTTCTACAAATAAGAGAAAATGTGATATTTTTCTGTCTGGATTTGGCTTATTTCACTTAGTATAATGATTTCCATTTCCATTCATTTTGTTGTAAATGTCAGGATTTCATTTCTTTTTTTATGGCTGGGTAGTATTCCATCATGTTTATATACTACATTTTCATTATATAATCATCAATTGATGAACATCTAAGTTGATTCCATGCCTTTGATATTGTGAATTTATGTGTTGTAAATTTGGATATCTTTCATATGCTGATTTCATTCTCTTTGGCTAAATTCCCAGGAGTGGGATAGCTGGGTCATATGATAGATCTATTTTGGAAAACAGCATGGAGATTCCTCAGAAATTATGATTTTTTAAAAATATTTTTGTTAATTTTTACATAAAAGAGAAAAATCTCCTATTCACTGGTTTACTCCCCAAATGCCTGCAAGAGCCTGGCTCAGGCCAATCCTAGGAGCCAGGAAGTCAACTTAAATCTCCTGTGTGAATGTCAAGGAATCAAGTACTTAACCTATCGTCTGTTGCCTCTTAGGGTGCACATTAACTGGGATTTGAGATAAGCAGTAGAAGCTGGGACTTGAACCCAGGCACTATGATATGCTATATGAACACTCCAAGTGGCATCTTACACATTGAGCAAAATGTCTCCCAACAGATTCCCTTTATACAATGCCATAACCAGAATTTTTCTCCTCATTTTGAAATAATAATTTATACCTTTGGAAGATTTATCTCACTAAGCACCTCCAATGCAACAGACATCTTGAAACTCTTTTTTTTTTTGGGGGGGGGTGCTTCTTAAGGTAGTAGTACAGCTCATTCATCTCACGTTTTAGTCTAGAATGGAATTATAGCTGTTGCTTCATTTGCTACATGATTCTAGAAAAACATTTTTAAGCTTCCCTCAGAGCAACCCTAATTAATAATCTATTAATTTATAGGTCAATATATAAACATTTTATAGTTGGAATTTGCATTTATAAAATAAAAACAAAGCAGAAGTTATTCTGCCAGATTTTCCAGGAAAAGCAATCACTCCACTAAGATTAGATACCAATTTTGTTGTAAATTGTTGTCTTAAATTATTGATGGATAAATATTTAACAGGAATAAAAAGCCATCTTGAAGACACAAGAGAATGACTGACTCAGAAGGAAGGTTATAAACTTTCCCTGGGCACTTTGAAAGCAAATAAACATCTTGAAAATTAAATTTAAAGTTATTGAAAGAGAAGACACAGCAGTTTTTAAAACTTTCATCTCAAACAGCTGCAAAAAGAGTTGAAGACAAAGTCAGTTATGTTTAGAATCATACAATTTGAATCAAAATTAGATAATTTTCTAATAGCACCTTTGAATTCAACTTCCTTCCTTTGCTTCTACTATGCACTTTAAATTTAGTCTGTTTGTACCAGTGTAAAATATTTTTATAAAAACACAAATCTTTGAATGAAAGCCTTGATGATGAGATTAAACTCCTTAGTTGAAAGTAAATAGTAAGGAAATGAAATACAGAAAACTTACTAGATTACCCAGAGATATACTATCTAGATATACATGCAGACTTAAAGGACCCTATTAATTCTGATAATACCTGGTGAAATTAGTCACATGTATTGTGAATATTTGTGAGTTCACAATGCTCACCTACACACGTATCTCATTTATTCTTTCCTGTTCAATAAAGAATGTTTAATAAAGAAGAGTAATCTTGTCAAGGATGAGTTAGAATTCACAGGTGGGGATGTTAAAGAATTGCAATCAATTTTCTTTTTTTAAAAGATTTATTTATTTATTTAAAAGTCAGAGTTACACAGACAGAGAAGGAGAGGCAGAGACAGAGAGGTCTTCCATCTGCTGGTTCACTCCCCAGAGTGAACTCCCAATGGCTGGAACTGTGCCCATCTGAAACCAGGAGCCAGGAGCTTCTTCTGGGTCTCCCACGTGAGTGCAGGGGCCCAAGGACTTGGGCCATCTTCCACTGCTTTCCCAGGCCACAACAGAGAGCTGGATCAGAAGTGGAGCAGCCGGGACTTGAACTGGTGTTCATATGGGAGGCCGGCACTGCATGCAGCAGCTTTACCTGCTACGCCACAGCGTCAGGCCCACAATCAATTTTCTGTTCATCATTTTAATAGCTTACTCAATTTCTGATACTTATAATTCAAGCTTCCAAATCTATATTAGCTTGCAGGCAAAAAAATAGGGCAGCAACAATAATAAGTCTCCACTTTCAACTTCAGTTTCCCCAAATTAACTTTGAAGCTTCGGGAGAGCTACATGTGGCTTCAGTCACAGATTGGTAACTCTGAACTTAAGGGTTAGTGAGGTCCATTCCCCTATTCCAGCTCTTTATGACCATTTTCGAGGACATCCATATATCCATGAGTTTAGTCCACCTGACAGCCATCTTGAATCTTCCAATTGTATACTCTCCTGCTTTGTGGCATATCTGTAATGTTTACCTAAGCACCAATGTCTCTGCCAAAGATGCCAAATCAAAGATGACAATGTTCTCATAAGTCTACGGGTACTTGGCAATCAAAGATGCTGAATATTGCTCTTAGATTAAGTTACCAATGAAGATGCCTATACTATTGAATCCACTGCTGTTACTTTTGATTTTCAAATATCCTACAGAAATTTTAATAACATGATTAACAATAACCTTTTATAATTTATCTAATCAATATTGAGTAATGCCAGGTGCTACAGTGGCGCCTAAAGATAAATGATTAGACAGAAAATCATCTGCTTTCATGAAAAATACATATTAATGGAGGACATAGTCAATAAAAGAATAACAATCACACAAATAAGTGCCAAATTATTAATGTGAAAGATTATAAAGACTTTGTAGGAAAATTGTTTGATGCTATGAGAGTGATACTAAGTAGAAAGAAAATCAGAAAATCTTCCTTGAGAACGAAAAAAATCAAAGAGGATTATATTGGTGAATGGGTAAGAACATTCCAGAAAGTCTCGTCTTAGGACTCAGACTGGCGGTAGAATAATCTGAATGAGTCACCCTGCTGGACACGTGGTGGGGAATCTTTATTCTGCCAAGGATCATTTGGATACTTACAGCACTATTTGAGGGCCTTACAAAATTAGTAACTGAAACATTAACATGCTATAGATTTATTGAATTTTGAGTTCCACCTGTGATTGTCTTGACAGTGCTAGACTTAATGATGTTCCCTATCCCTGACACCCTATGGTGAACAATTGTTCTTGATGAACATTTGGTGTCTTCTCTCTGTTTCCTTTGAATGAGTCTTTTATTTCTTCTATAAGGTTCTAAAGTGCCTCCTTAAAATAAATCATAAAAAGATCCAATATGTCTTCTATTGAATCAGGTTTTCCGTACCTGAATACCAAATTGAACACAATGAATTTCTTTTTTTAAGGATTTATTTATTTGAAAGTCAGAGTTACACAGAGAGAGGAGAGGCAGAGAGAGAGAGAGAGGTCCTCCATCCACTGGTTCACTCCCCAATTGACCAAAACAGCTGGAGCTGCACCAATCCAAAGCCAAGAGCCAGGAGCTTCTTCTGGGTCTCCCACGTGGGTGCAGGGGCTCAGGACTTGGGCCATCGTCCACTGCCTTCCCAGGCCATAGCAGAGAGCCGGATTGGAAGTGGAGCAGCCGGGTCTTGAACCGGCGCCCATATACGATGCCGGCGCTTCAGGCCAGGGCGTTAAACTGCTGCACCACAGTGCCGGCCCTGAACACAATGAATTTCTCAACTCGTTAAACTTACCATATACTAAGAGGAAATGAAAGACATATGCATTGTTTACACATCTACATTAAAAATGTTTTATCCAACTTTAAAATAGTGCCTTGAGATTTTCATGGGACATAGAGGTATTTTTATTCAAAACATCAATAAAAATTACAATAATATTCTAATTTTTAATCTGGATTTCTTTAAGTTCTGGACATGAGCCTCTGGAGAGCTTCATATAATTCCAAAATCACAGATTGATAACTTTGGATTTGAAATTAATGAGTTCAGTTCTCTCTATTAAGCCCAGAAGAGCAAAAACCATCATGCTCATCCTACTGTGGAGGGAAACCCATTGCTCAAGTTCGCTTTATGACGATTATGTTGAATCACATCCTAGTCATACTGTTACCTGACAGTTCAAAGTACTTACTTCTCTAAATAGTTTTTGGCAAGAAGAATTCTTTCTTCTAGAAAGCCAAGATAAGATGTTTTGTGAATGCTTGGCAATTTTCCCTTGGCTAATTTCTTGCAGAACATCTATTTCTTAGGTGCATGTTTTGTCACCAGAGAAGAGATCCGTCTCTTTTCTGTGAACATTGGGATTTTGTGTTTTAATTGCTATTATAGATAATTGCACAAAAGCAGAGATAATAGTATAAAGACCCCTCCTCATGTACCTATCACACAACTTGAACAATTATCAACATTCTAATGCCTTCTTTCTTTTAGTATTGGATTTCATTTAAAAATACTTATATGAAATACTTTGACATAAAATAATATCATAAAATAACAGTGGATGCTCAGGTATAACTGTCCTTATTTATCAGCAAGGAAGCAGAGGTTCATTGACTTACACAAGGCAAAAATAGAACTCTGAGCTTGGGGCCAGCGTTGTGGCATGGCAGGTGGGGCCACCACCTGCAGTGCCAGCATTCTATATGGACACCAGTTTGAGTCCCGGTTACTCCACTTCTGATCCAGCTCTCTGCTATGGCCTGGGAAAGCAGTAGAAGGTAGCCCAAGTCCTTGGGCCCTTAAACCCACCTGGAAGACCCAGAGGAAACTCCTGGCTCCTGGCTTAGGATCAGTGCAGCTCCAGCCCTTGTGGCCATATGGGAGTGAACTAGTGGATGGAAGACCTCTGCCTTTCAAATAAATAAAATAAATCTTTACAAGAAAAGAACTCAGGGGGGCCGGTGCTGTGGTGCAGTAGGTTAATCCTCCGTCTGTGGCATCAGCATCCCATAGGGGTGCTGGTTCGAGTCCCAGTTGCTCCTCTTCCAATCCAGCTCTCTGCTATGGCCTGGGAAAGGAGTGGAAGATGGCCCACATCCTTGGGCATCTGCACCCACGTGGGAGACCCAGAAGAAGATCCTGGCTCCTGGCTTTGGATTGGTTTAGCTCTGGCTGCTGCGACCATTTGGGGAATGAACCAGTAGCTGGAAGACCTTTCTCTCTGTCTCTCCCCGTTTGTAACTCTACCTCTCAAATAAATAAATAAAATCTTTTTTTTTTTTTTAAAAAGAATTCTGAGCTCTTGATCTCCTTTTTATTTATCTTCATTTGTGTTTCAAATCATGTTTGCATCTCTTTTCAAAGAGAGTCGATTCCATCTTCAGAGAGTTATGCAAACTCCCATCACTTTTTGAAGAAAATTTATTTAGTCTGTCAGGCACAAGATCTTCATTTGTATAATGGCATCTGTTATGCCCAGCTCTTCAAGTAGTGTAATTGACTTTCTGAGTGCAGTCCCCGTTTAATCAGTAAAATTTGGTAACAGCTTTGATTGTTCTCTGCTTACTTGCTATCTTGAGTGTCATTTGACAAACTCCAACTTTAAGAATTCCATGCCCACAGACTGCATCCCAGGTATGGTTTCAGATCTTCCAATCTCTGAACTGATCTCCCAAGAATCAATAAGGTTGGCTTGCATTTCCAGTATCCTTGTTGGACTGACTTTCTTTGCCTGCTTAAGCCTGACCTCTTAATACATGTTATACTTGGTTAGCTTTTGGATTTATTGCTTGGACTGACCTCTCAGCCTCTTCATAATGAACTTTCAGTAATTGCTAAGGTATTCACACCACAATAGTGAGTAGTAACTGTAGTTCTCTCAACAAAGCCTCTGACATATGGTAGTTTTACTTTGTCAGTTTTGACTGTAGTAGATTGCAAGCATTGGTTATGCTGAAAAAGCAGTTTAATGAAATAACGCATAAGCTATTGCTCTTAAGCTGATTTTTAGCCCCTGCATGTCTCTTCTCTTTATTTCCTACATGTGAATCTTTGCTTTATTGCCCTTCTGTTTTTAGAAATGGAATCCGGAATCACGCCTTTGAATGTCTAGAGTTTCTTGTTGTTGAACACCATAACTACCTGGCACCCCACTGGCTGCTTACATAATTTTTCAAGCCAATTATCTGCCCAGACTTCAGGTTTTTTGTAGCCAGTTGTTTTCTTTTCCTAAGCTCTGATAAGCTTATTAGCTGTATTTAAATAATATCAACAAATAATAATGTACAGCATCAACTGAGTGCCAAAGTCTAGTCTGCACTTTAAAATGATAAATCACTTACTTATATATCAGGTCTGATGTAAGTAATGTTATTTTCCTTTGATTTCCTATTGTCTGCTACTATATAGTTTGGATACCCATTTGGCTTCAAGATTAGTTTTTCTTAGCACCTGTAAGTCATTCTCACCTGTTCCAATTCCTCAACCACCACGTACCCTATTGGTCATTGGACTGTTTTCATACTTCTTCTTCTTTCAGTTTGTCCAAAATAAATAATTGAATAGGCAGTAAATAGCCATGCTGTAACATATGACAAGGTTCTTTGTGTAGTCTTTCTGGGATGAAGGATCTAAGAGTTTGGGATCTTTGGTTAAGTAGATAAAGATTAAAATCCTGCATATAGGATGTTCTAACTGTAACCTGCTCATTTTGTGATTTTTAAAGTGACATTAGTAATAGTAATTATGTTCATAGAATAATTATGATAATTAAAAGATTTTTCATATAAAATATGTAACGTACCCAGTCTTGGCACATAATATGGTCTCAAACATTGTGAACAATATTAGTATCTGTTGCTTCTTTTTCAATATTTTATTGAATGTTGAACTTTTTGGGGTTGTGTACTACCTTTAGTATTATTGGTCTGACAACTGAGACTGTATATGGAAAAGTTTTTATTTAGAAACAGAAGATTAATTGTTTTCACCTGATAACTTTCTCTAACAAGATAAGGATTCTATGAACAATAATACCAATCTTTGTATCATAGTAATAATGCATTTAGAATAATGCTTTGCACTTACATTGCAACATGTGAACATTTAAGACGTTGATATTATTTGCAGAAAAGAAGAATATGAAGATAATTAAAATAGTGTATAGAATCAATTAGTGGAGTGCTCAACTTGCCGGAGGGTCTCTGCCAAAGGAAACTAATTTTTAAATTAAAATTGAAAGCAGTAATAAATACTGTTAGTAACTAAAATTAGGGCACATTTAAAAATGTAACAGAATAGAGACCCCAAAAGCAATACCTTTATTTGAATGCTTTCAGCTTCCTGGCCTTGTTCAATGTCTTTAGGGTACCAATAGAGGTTTTCTTTTTGGTAGTTTCCATATTTCTTAATTTTTGATCATTTTCAATTAGCCAACACACTTATGCTAACAGCTTCTGTGTCTGAAAGTCATTCAGTAAGTGTCAGGAGAGAAAATTAAAAACATAAGAAAGTCTCTTATCTCAAGGATCATACCATCTACAGCTAGAAGAGATGTATACACCTGAAAAGCTAACAACAGTAACTAAACATGAAAGGACAGAAATCTAAAAAAGATGAGATTCTGGAAGACAATGAGTGGTAATGGTAACAAGTTCCAGAGAACTTCAGAGGAGGTCATATGTATTCTGGCTAAAGCGATCTGGGAATGTCTTTCTTGGGACAGACAGACAGCATTGGATCTGGTTTTGTATGTTGTGTAGGATTTGCACACTCTCACATATCTTTCATTTATTCTGAAAAATTACCTATTCTTGTCCTCTTATTAACATCCTTAGTGGCTCACAGAAGTTTCAGTGGAGCATAGCAGGATATCAGGGTTAAGAACTGGGAGTTGTAGGTCTCAAAGCCCCTAGCTTTTTGCTACATATCCTGAACAGCTGGTAGAAATCCTGTAGTATCACTCCCTACATTTCCTTTCCCAACTCAAAGAATTTTTCCTGGGAATCCTTATCTATGAAGCACAGCCTATTCTTCAGTTCTCATAAAAAATGTTTGTGGCAAAATGGTTGAAATTTACCCATTACTCAGTCATCCTGATTGGGAAGTGGGCAGCTGCCCTAATCCACAGGAATGTTGGTTCACAAGGGAGCCGGGTAGTGTAAAATGTGGATAATGGACTACACATGCTCATTTGTTATTTTCATCATTGATGACAGTACACAATTTGCCACTGCTCTTGCATTTTCTATCCATTCATTTTGAGTTGGCTGAGCCAGATGCAAATCACTCTCTTCTTTTCTTGCCTGCACTCCAGATGCTGTTTACAAGACTGAAAATGTGTGGAGGGCCCTGTGCAATGCAATGGTGCTTGTATTTGGATAGTTACAACATGAAGACTGAAGCTTTCGTAGACTATGTGTCAGTTGCTTACTATACTGTGAACCTTCTGAGGTGAAAGTGCTTCTGTTTGGCAAAGTTGTCATTATCTATTCATTATTTCTTTAGACTGAGAAAAAATTAGAAATCCAAGCTGCCACTGGCTCGGGCCCTGGCAAACATGCACTTTCTGCTTTTGAAAGTCTCTTGCTTGGCATCTGAAAATGAAACCAGTTAGTAGAAACAGTGCTTGTTATGGTAAATTAAACTTCTTGAGAGCTTTGAGAATTGAGAGCTTTAAGTTCCATTTGAAATCCAGGGTGGATTAGGTAGCCCTCTAAATAACCCAAAGCTATACCAGGTCAGCTCACTCTGTGAGAGCTCACTCTCAGGCATAAGTATGATTTCAAATTTCCCATAAAGTGTAAATGAGGATCTGATTGCACATGAACGACACATATGCCTCTATTGAAAAATTAATTTTATGTCCTGTAAGAAGCTGATTAATGACGCTGTCACCTTATACTCTGGCAAAAACCAGCATTGCATAAAAACCAATATTTAATTAAACACCTTGGTTTTCATGAGTGCTATCACGAAATTAACTGACATGAGAAACTAATGGGTCACTGTCTTTATAGGCTACAAACATTATATGGAGAATATTGTAGAGTGCCCTTTTATTAAAACAATTAATGTTGATATTTATGTTATCATTAAAATGGATAAAAATGAAAAGTCTACAAATTATGTGTGTGTGTTTTCTGTCAAAAATGAATAATTAATTGCTCTGGTGTAAGGCATTTTAACAATAATAAGAAATTAATTAGTTGTGTTTGGACATAATTTAAGAAGTTGTTACAATGAATCCAATCATGAAGGAAATATACTGTGACTTAATGAAAGGCTGTCATTATTGTAAGTAAATTTGACAAATCATGAATTGGAACTATTGCATCTTGGTTAGAATAAAAACGTAGCTATGAGGTGGGCATTTGGCCTAGTAGTTAAACTGCCTCTTTGGATGCCTGCCACCCATTTGGAAGGCCTTTGTTTAAGTCCAGCTTCCTGTTGATTCCAACCCTGAGAGCAGGGCATGGCTCAAGTAGTTGAATACCTGCCATCCACGTTGGAGTCCTAGATTGAATTCATGGCTCCGAACTTTGGCCCTGGCCCAGACTCAGCTGTTGTGGGAATTTGGTGAGGGAAGCAGGAGATGGAAGATCTGTCTGTCTCTTTGAATCTGCAATAAATAAAAGTCCCCAAAATAATTGGGCAAATAAAATCATTGGTTTCCCACAAGATGCCAAAGATGATTCCTGTATTTTCTTCTATAGATATTTACTCCTTTCACCTTTTGCTGAAAACACTTTGTGTGTAATAATAGAACTATATTAATTGAAACTGTGTATAAAATACTGAAGGGTGTATAATAAGAATTTGTAGGCAAAATTTATTCTACTGGAAGTAATAAGGCAAGGTAGGGAGATTTTTCCATCTATCAACCTTAAATCCTATTCACATGTTGAACAGAGATCAGGTTTTCTTACTTTTACAACTCACCAGTGATAGCTCTTTTCTGAAACCAAGAGTTGCTTTCCTTTGATTGTGCGTGCAAAACAGAAGTTGTTATATTTGTAACATTACAACTATTTCCTGAGCAGTGGGAATGTCATGAATACTGTTTTTGAGGCCATGTGACATTTAAAGATGCCCATGTACCACAGAAGGCTAAGAACTACATCTCTTTCTTAATTAGAAATACACTAAGAATCCTCCCTTGGGAGTCTTGCTGCTCCTGCTGTTGAACTTCTGAGGCAACTTTGCTTCCCATGTAATCCTTGAGAAAATCTTTTGTCACTCTTTTTATTTAACTTACATCTCAATCAAGTTATTGAAAAAACCAATTCCATCAGCTGATGACCAACAACTTTTTGTGTCAGATTTTGAGAGACATATATTTTTGGGATTCAAAATATTCCTATTGTTGCAAATCAATACACTTTTAATGTTGATTAAAAAATAAAAACCAAAAAAAAAATAAAAAAAAATAAAAACCAAGCTGAGATGAAGAAATGAGACATAACTGACAGCTGGTTCTTGGCTATGCTGGGAACAGAATCTTGGTTTCTCAGCTCAGTTAAAAGCACCACATCTTCTCACTTTTGGTAACCATAAATAAAAATAGGTGGTAGAATGTATATATTATTCAATAAAAAAACTTTTTTTTCTAAAAATAGGATGAAAAAATTTAAATGTGTCCACAATTTGAAATCACTGCGAAGTACTAAGAGAAAAACTTTACCAAAACAAATGGAATATAATCCATAGAGTAAGATAAGGATCAATGAGTTAGTCCATACTAAGATAAGTGAACACTTTAATCAATAAAGGAAGGAAGGAAATAAAAAAGACTTATTTACTTATTTACAGTAGAATTCAAATTTATAAATGCAAAATTAATGCTGGAAGCAGAAAATCACCATTGATAAATAAAGTAATTATTTCAGTCAAGAATCATCAATGGATGATAAAATTAGTGGGCAAATCTGTTATGAGAAATAGGTTCTCTTTATGACTTCAAAATGTCCCTACAATATGCTTATTACAAAGAGGAAATTAGTGATGTAGACCTGCAAAAAGATTTTTATAGATACCACTTTCACCAAAAGATCAAGGTTAACCACACAAACAATGAGGGGTATCATTATAATGGACCTTCTAATATAATACATCAGAGGACAAACATATTATTTCTGTGATACCTTTGCCAAAAATGTCTAACCAAAGTTTTGTCATTAGGAAACATTAGGCAAAATCTAAATAAAGAGAGGTCCACAAGATAACTAGCCTTTACTGTTCAAATGTGTCAAGGTCATGAAACACAAGGAAATTCAGTTTTGAAGAGACTAATGACACAACAGTTGATGCAATGAATGATCCAAGATTAGTTCCTAGAGTAAAAAAAAAAAAAAAAGGAAATTAGTGGGGCAACTGGCAAAACTGAGTAAGGTCGGGAGATGAGAGTACTTTATAATAGTTAATTTCCTGATTTTGATTCTTGTAATGTGATTATGTAATACGTTAATTTCTTGGGAATCTGGGGCAGGGGTATAGGAGAATTCTTTGTGTCACTTTTGCAACTTTTTTATAAGTCTCAAATTATCTCTGAAGCAAAAGTTAAAAAAACAAAAATAAGGCATGCTCCATCAAATATCTTAGACTGAGGATCAATAAATGAAGATGATTTCCAAAAACTTGAGGATGCTGCCTCCTTAAGGACCTCATTATTCTTATGCCTCCCCTTCTATCATTCAAATATTTGCAAGTTTTAGCCCCTCACCCTCACCTTCTTGACATATCTGACATGGGACAATATAAAATATCTATTCCTCAACATTGGATAGACATAACTTTCCTACACTTAACATTTCAGGAAACAATATCAAAATACAAAAGTTCACTTGATTGCAGTTGATCTTTTGGAAGGTAGTAAAACAGTCATTAATAAAATTACTCTTGGGGGAAAATTTAAGCTTAACAAACTGGTTTTCCTGATGCATCACTGTCTGAATCATACTGCTTCTTTCTACTCCAAATAGATTATATTTTCGTAATTTTCAGTTCTCAAACTGGCTGTGGCCATATTTATTTATTTATTTTATTTATTTATTTAAATGCTGAGAGAGAGAGATATAGATAGAGAGAGATTTCATCCACTGGTTTATTCCCCAAATGGCTGCAATGGCTTGAGCTTGGTTGGTCCAAAGTCTGGAGCCAGGAATTCCTTCTGAGTCTCCCATGTGGGTACAGGGCTCCAAGGGCTTGGGCCATCTTCCACTGCTCACCCAGGCCACAGCAGAGAGCTGGATTGGAAGTGGAGCATCTGGGACTGGAACTGGTGCCTATATAGGTGGTGGTTGCTGTACCTACTATGCCACAGTGCTGGCCTCTCACACATATTTTGAAGTTTAAAGCTTGATAGAACTATCAATCAGCTAGGAAAATTTTCAATGACATGTTCTTGTGTACAGCATTTTAAAATAAAAGGAGATCAAAGATTAACAAATTAGGGGTGGGCATTGTGATGCAGTTCTGATGTTGTCTGGGAATACCCACTTCCCATATCAGAGTGTGGGTTTGAGTGTCTGCTACACAGCTGGTGATCCAGCTTCCTGATAATGCATCCAGGGAGGCAACAGATGATGGCTCAAATGTTTGTGACCCTGGTGGGAGACTTGAATTGAGTTCTGGGTTCCTGAGTTTTCCTGGTGCAACCCTGGGTCTTGAAGGCATTTGGGGAGTGAACCAGTGGATGGAAGAAATATCTCTCTCTCCCCCATCCCAATCTCTTACTCTCTCTCTTTCTCCCTCACTTTGCCTTGCAAATAAATAAACAATTTTTTAGAAAGACTAACAAGCTAACTATCTTTCCAGTGCTGTAATAAAAATGAAGAATTACAATAAAAATCAATAGATTTCTGTAAGAGATTCCGCTGGGTTGTGCATTGTGGTGCATTGGGTTGAGCTGCCCACTTGAGACACCTGCATCTCATATCAGAATGTTGGTTCAGTCCCAGCTACTCTGATTCTGATATAGCTTCTTGCTAATGCATGTAGGAGACAGCAAATTATGGTCCAAGTACTTGAGTTCCTCCTGAACGTATGGGACACCAGGATGGAGTTTCTGCCTCCTGGCTTCAGACTGGAACAGCCCCAGCTGTTGCAGCTTCGGGTAGTGAACCAGCAGATGGAAGATCTCTTTCTTCTCTACCTTTTCTTTTCTCTCTATCACTTTTTCAAATAAATAAATCATTTTAAAAATATACTTAAATATGTAAAATTTAAATCCAGACATAGTAAAAATAATAATAATAATAGCTTTAATGATGTCATAAATAAGAGTATCAATTGTTAAATTGACAACAGGAGTCACTGTGCACCTGCTCCCCATGTAGGCCCTCTGTCCTTAATGTGTTGTACTATGAGAATTAACAGTAAAACTAGTACTCAAACAGTACTTTAAACTTTGTGTATCTGTGTGGGTGCAGTCTGCTGAAGTCTTTACTTAGTATATACTAAGTTGATCTTCTGTATATAAAGATAATTGAAAAGGAATATTGATGAAGAATGGGATGGAAGAAGAAGTGGGAGATGGGATGGTTGCCGGTAGGAAGGAGGTAAGGGGGGGGAGCCGCTATAATTAAAAAGTTGGAGTTGGAAGCATACCAGGGGATTCCAATTCAATCCCATCGAGGTGGCATGTACCAATGCCATCTCACTGTTCCAGGTGATCAGTTTCAGTTCACAGTTGGTCATGGTGAAGGGACTGGGAGTCAAAGGGAGCACATAGACAAGTCTAGTACCTGCTAACGCTAACTGATGGAGTAAATAAAGGGGAGAGTGATCCAACATGGGAAGTGAGATACTCAGCAGACTCATAGAATGGCAGATGTCCTAAATAGCACTCTGGCCTCAGAATCAACCCTAAAGGCATTCGGAGCTGGCTGAAGAGCTCATGAGAGTATTTCAGGCATGGAAAGCCAAGACACTCTGGCAAAAGATCTCCACGAGTGAGATCCCAGTGGAAAGAACAGGTCATCAAAGAAGGAGGTACCTTTCTCTGAAGGGAGGAGAGAACCTCCACTTTGACTATGACCTTGTCTAAACAAGATAAGAGTCGGAGAACTCAGAGGGCTTCCATAGCCTTGGAAACTCATGACTGGAGCATAGGGAGATTACTGATGCCATAGACAGGAGTGTCAATTGGTAAAGTCAACAACAGGAGTCACTGTGCACTTACTCCTCATGTAGGATCTCTATCCTTAATGTGCTGTGCATTGAGATTTAATGCTATAACGAGTACTCAAACAATATATTTCACTTTGTGTTTCTATGGGGGTGCAAACTGTTGAAATCCTTACTTAATGCATACTAAACTGATCCTCTGTAAAAAAAAAAAGAAATTATCAATTCCCAACTTGACTCTCACTGGGATTAAACATGACAATAGGTCTGCTCTGATTTCATCATCATTTAAAAAAAATCATCTATTATTTTTCACTTTATGTTTCTGTGTGGGAGCAAACTGTTGAAATCCATACTTAATGTATACTAAGCTGATCTTCTGTATATTAAGATAATCGAAAATGAATCTTGATGTGAATGGAAGGGGAGAGGGAGTGGGAAAGGGGAGGGTAGTGGGTGGGAGGGACGGTATGAGGGGGAAGCCATTGTAATCCATAAGTCGTACTTTGGAAAATTATATGCATTAAATAAAAGTTTTAAAAAAAAAGTTGTACTTCATAAATTTATATTTATTAAATAAAAGTTGAAAAAAATAAAAAACTTAAAAAATAATAGCTATCATTTACTGATCATGTTCGGTAGTCACCGAGATGTGAGCCTTACATACATTTTCGAGTTTGGTTCTCAGAATTCTATGAAACAAGCAATAGCATTATTCACATTTTAAAGATAAAGTAATCATAATTGATAGAGAAGAATAACTCAACCAAGGTTCATATGCAACAAAGATATGATTTTATGAATGGAGTTCTGTCTATATGTAGAGTTCATGAGTTTTCCATAGGTCTATATTGACTAAACTGAGTTCAGAATTTTTGGTAATGACTAAAGCATGTCAGTAAATAATTATTAATTTTTGTCATATCAAACATTGGGATATTTGAAACACTTAATGTTTAAAAATTATTAAAGCGTAATATTTAGATACTTGACATTGCATTCTATTTTGTGTCAAGCATTTTAATATCTACTTGAATCTAGACCCAAGGTTGAATGCAGATGTTTTGGAAAGTGCAATGTATCATTAAACACAATAATAGAATCCCTATTCTCCAGCACTTAGTGCACCAGATTAAGGTTATGAGATCACCAGTGATCCCTTATTTGCATGAAAATGAGGTTTTCAGTTCATTCATATTGCCTATATGTCATCAAGCAGTAAAAACATATATAAAGTGGATATGAAAAGGAAGCATGGCATGGTGAATGGTTACTGGAAACACTGGTTTGCTATTTTCTGGCCAGAAAGAATGGTAAACATTCTTAGAACTCCCTGCACTAAAAAAAAATCATTAAGGGAATAAAGGGCCAAACAAGCAAAAACATTCCTGTGGATTAAAACAGAAATTTCTTTGGGAGTAGTTCCTTTACTGTTTTTGTAGTTTGGCAGCTGTCAACATCTCAAAATATCATCTCACCCAAACTGTTGAAAGAAAGAAACCCTTTGATTTCCCTCTTGAGACTCTGAGACTGAAAATGGAATCTTTGTAGTCCCAGCTCCATCTCAGACAGTACCCCTGCTTTATATTCTAGTTTGCAGAAACATGTAATTCCTAAGTAGTTAATTAAATAAGTTTTATCATTTTAGCTTGCTTTCAAAAGGAAAAAAAAAGAAAGTAAATCTCTAACATGCTTTTCTCTTTATTACCCATCTTAAGAGACTAAACATCACATTTCTTGCATCATTAATAATGCAAATTAGTTTTTGTTTGTGTCTCACATAAGACTATAATTAGAAGTAAATATTTAATGCCTAGATCAGAAAATCAAATCTTATCCACAGAAATTGTGTTCTCAAACTACAGGAAGTTAATGTGAGAAAGATTGCATGTACTGAATTTTTTGTTTATTTAACCTTTCTTGGTTTTCCTTCACTATCAATGGATTACTTTGTAACTATTTATTAAACAGTAATATATTCCTATACTCATTCTCCCTCAATCTTCAGAGATACCAACAGCATGAAATATTATACATGTAGTCTGTTAAAAATAAGAGAAAATCAGTATTCATAATACCTGAACTTTGAATTTTATATTTTAGCAATCTAAAAGCTGCATTATTATTCAGAATGTAATTAGAGAATTTGCTTATTTACATCATTTTTGCTGCTTTATTTAAAAACTTTAATCTACTGAAGATGCAAAACTGATTGTAGTGATTTGGTCATTAAAAGAATTCTGTGGATGTTATATTTTCAATTTATCAATTGAGTTAAAACTGCCTACAGGGTAATCTATTGTTTGAGATGGTCATTATGTCAAAATCATTATTTGTAGACTTAATGTTCCAGGTTATTTTCCCAGCTTTACGTTTCACTTGTAATAATATGTGAGCACAGAATGAATCTATTACTGTAAAATAGGGATTAGTATAATATCTTTATTCATTAGAGTGATAAAACAGATAAAACAAAATTTACTAACAGAACACAATGTTAATTTTTATTGAACACAATTTCATGGCAGCGTCCAAGCAATGGAAAATTCCGTTATTTTTTAATCTGATGATAAATGTAATAACAAAAGTGAAGCTTCAAGAATAAGTCTTTTTCCATTTATCTGATGACGGACACCTAGGTTGCTTCTATATTTGGCTATTGTGAATAATGCTGCAAAGAACGTGTAGGAGTGCAGTTATCTCTGGAATATCATTTCAATTCCTTTAGATATATGTGTATACTCAGAAGGGGGATTATTGGATCATGTGGTAATATAATTCTACTTTTTGTTTTCTGAGGAACCACTATACTGTTTTCTCTAGTGGCTGCATTAATTTACATTCCCAGCAACAGTACACAAGGGTTCCCTTCTCACCACATCCTCATCAGCTCTTGATATTTTCATGTATTTTGGTAACAGCCATTCTAGCAGGTTTGAGGAGATATTCCATTGTTGGGAAATAAGACTACATAATGAAATTACTCTCCAGTCTTTAAAAAGAAGGAAATTTTAATTTGGGGTGGCATGAATGAACCTGGATGACATTATACTACATGATATAAGCCACACACAGAAAGACAAATATCCCACAAACTCACTTATACATAGAATCTTAAGAAAAATTGACATCTTAGAAGTAAGACTAGAATGATGTTACCAGAGGATGGGAGAGGAGTGTAAGGGAAAAAGTTTATATTGATCAAAGGGTAAGTTTGTTAGACAGGAAAAATGAGTTCTTGTAATCTACTACACAGAATGGTGCCTATAGTAAATAATAACGCGTTGTACATTTCAAAACTGCTACAAGTATAGATTGAAATATTTACAGTAAAGAACGATGAGTAAATGAAATGATATGTTTGTTAATGACCTGTTTTAATCATTTCATGTTATAAACATATATCAAAATATCACATTGTGCTCTATAAATATATACAATTGTTTACCAATTAAAACTTATAAAACTAAAGAAATATGTCTTTTAGGGCTCGACATTTTAACATATCTGTTAGATCAATATTATAGAAACAGAGTTCATTTAAATTTCTCTCAAAAGGTTAAAAAGTGGATTTTAATAATGAAGTTAAGAACAGCATGTTTTGTTTTTCTGCATTGCTTCCAAAACTATTGACTTAGTCAAAAGCAATTTTACAAGTGCCATAAACTTGCTAGTCTCCTTATGAAAAAGTACAGCAGAAGAAAATGAGAGATTGAATATAATTATTCCTGGACCTAAGTGAAAATACACCAACTGCTTAGTTTTAGCTTTGATAAGTATAAATTGTGATTATTATTGGGTTGAGCTTCTTTAGAAAGAACATGAGAATTTCCCTGTACTAAAGGGAAAGGGTGGAACCTTTGGCTAAATTCGAGGATTTGAAACAGTTTTATTCAAGGTCACTTATTCCCATGTGAATGTGGTCAAACTGCTAGGGTCCGACTTGCACAAAATTCATGTACTGTAGCCTGTCAATATTTGTAATCATCCATACTTATTAAATATTTGTTGTATACATACTAAGTATGTATCAGTCATAGGGAAAACAGTAGTGATCAAAATAGATTTTCTGCCATGAAGAGTGTCAGAAATTTAGTAGTGGAAATAACTGAACAAAAAAATCACAGTAACATTTGGTTTGGCTAGGTTGGGAAAAGCACAGCTTTCTGGAAGGGGTGGTCTTATGAAGAATACACAGATGAAGGGGTGTGCTTTATATTGGTTTGGCATACCTGAGTTAGCCAATCATATTTGCATTAGGAAAAGGTGAATTAGTAGTTTGGAACAAGCCAGATCAATTTTCCTGAGGTAGTTTTATTATCTTTTAAAATCTGTATAATTGCTGTACTGGTGAAATAAATGAAAGATGTGGAAGTGCTTTGGAAACTGTAAGTGAGTGATATTTAAGATTATTATTTTTGCTCCCTTCTCCTTTTATGTTTCTTCTTGATATTTATCAAGCCAGATCCTTATTCTCTTCTCTGCATAATACCTTGTGAATCTGATAAATGATTTCTTAATAGTGTGTTAATTGGTAGTGGTGAATTAAGTTTCTTTTGGAAACTTTTAGTAAAAGCCTCTTAAAGCACTCTTTATTCTAAAGGAGTAATTAATGGTGAGAACTGTAGACACTGTTGCACACTAAAAGGAAAGATATTTTAGTGTTTTGCTCTATAGGCTAATAGAGATTCCGCAATGCCGCTAGGTAGGGGACCACTTACTCCTCTCATAGAGCCAATTTTGGTCATACCAAAAAACATTTGTTTGAATCACCATATCATTTAATGTTCATAGTAACCGTTTGAAGAATACAGAGCCAGAGTTATACAGCAAGTTGGTGATACATGACAAAGCAGGAAAACAGGTCTACTGACTCTGGGTAGTATGTATGCTGTAACAGTACTTTTTTTTTTAACATATTTAGTGTTATGTTTAAATGAAATCCTTTGCATAACTCATACACACAAAAATAGATAAAAGTAAAGACACTTCTCTGAAGATGATTTTGGAGGTTCAGAACAACAACTTTCTTATTCTTTTTTTAAGTTTTTCAACTTAATAGTTTACTTATTTTTTGAGATAACATATTTTAAATTTCCCTTACAGGAAAAGGCTTAATGCTCTACTAAATAAAGAGTTCAACAAATAAAAAGTAAAAAGTCCATAGATCATCAGGAAAATAGCAAAGGCTATAAACAATAACAAATGAAAACATGTTCAACTGCACTCGAATAAAGTTAATTTTAAAACAGTCATGAAATAATTAAAACTATAGCATATAATTTTTATTATGTTTCTAACAAAGATTTAAAATAAAGTTTGACAAAACACTGCATATGCATAAAAACTGATACACGAGAACATCGTTTTGTTTTTAGAGGGATTTTTCTTCAAAGATTTATTTATTTATTTGAAAGGCAGAGTTAAAGATAGGGAGAGACAGAGGCAAAGAGATCAGAAAGATCTTTCATCCACTGACTCACTCTCCAACAGCCCACAACAGCCAGGACTGGGCCAGGCCTAATCCAGGAACTAGGAGCTTCTTCCAGCTCTCCCACATGGGTGGCAAGGGTGCAAGCACTTGGGCCATCTTCTGCTACTTTTCCAGGTCATTAGCATGGAGCTGGCTCAGAAGTGGAGCTGCCAGGAAATGACCCAGTGCCCATATGGGATGATGACATTATACGCATCAGCTCAACTCACTACACCACAATGCCAGAGCCACTGTTTTTGGAGATTTAAAACAAATTTAATCCCATATATGAGGAAGAACATGCAATATTTATCTTTTTGTGTAATGTTTATTTCATGCTACATGAATGCACTCCAGTTCCAATCATTGCCCTGCAAATGATAGAGGTTAATTCTGTTATATAACTGAATAATATTCCATTCCATTTATATGCCACATTTTATTTATGCATTCACCTGATGATGGACACCTTGGTAAACTCTATATTTTGCCTATTGTGAACAGTGCTGCTGTAAACATGGTGGCATACAAACTGGTGTGTAGCTCAATGGGACAGAATAGGGAGCCCAGAATTAATCCATGTAATACAGCCCATTGATATCTGATAAATGTTCCCAGAACAATCATTGGAGAATGTATAGCCCTTTCATTAAACGGTTGTGGGGGCCAGCACAGTAGGTTAATCCTCGGCCTGTGGAGCCGGCATGCCATATGGGCGCTGGTTCTAGTTCCGGCTGCTCCTCTTCCAGTCCAGCTCTCTTTTGTGGCACTGGGATGGAGTAGAAGATGGCCCAGGTGCTTGGGCCCCTCACTCGCATGGGAGACCAGGAAGAGGCACCTGGCTCCTGGCTTCGAATCGGCACAGTACCAGCTGTTGCAGCCATTTGGGGAGTGAACCAACGGAAGGAAGATCCTTCTCTCTCTCTCTCTCACTGTCTGTGACTCTACCTCTCAAATAAATAAATAAAATAATCTTTAAAAAATAAGTGATTCTGGAAAAACTTTATTCATATACTTAGAAGAAATTAGATCTTTACATTCTATCATCGCTTACCTGCCTCTTTTCACAACCCTAATGATATTCCTAAGAAGCTCTTAGTGCACGTTGACAACCATTGCACGACACTACACTGCTGTGTAATTCAGAGTATTTCTAAAGTGTCAACCCTAAACAATGGGCTTCATTCTGTCATACTACATACATTCCCTGAAGTAGCTGATAGATTTCATTTTTCCAAGCTACCATGAGAAATTGTAATGGATATAAGGACATTGTTACTGGTTCCTTATCCCACAAAGTAATACATTAACCAATTCAATAAAGTAATACATTGATTTACTCAACAAATATTTACTTAGTGAGCCTATTATGGTTCAATTGCTTTGCTGTGTACTGAAGATACACCAGTGAGCAAAACAGTCAAAATTTACCTCATAAGGCTTATATTCTACATTTTGTTAAAGGCATGAACCCTGGAGTCATAATATCTACATTTTAAAAAATTTATTTACTTATTTATTTGAAAGTCAGAGTTAGCAGAGAGAGGAGAGGCAGAGGCAGAGAGAGAGAGGTCTTCCATTTTCTGGTTCATTTCACAACTTTGCAACTTCACAATTGGCTGCAATGGCCGGAGCTGGGCTGATCCGAAGCCAGGAGCCAGGAGCTTCTTCCTGTTCTCCCACACGGGTGCAGGGGCCCAAGGACTTGGGCCATTTTCTACTGCTTTCCCAGGCCATAGCAGAGAGCTGGATTGGAAGTGGAGCAGCTGGGTCTCGAACTGGCACCTATATGGGATGCCGGCGCCCCAGGCCAGGGCATTAACCCGCTGCACCACAGTACCTGGCCTCATATTATAAACATTTTAATCTCAACTCCACAACTTGATATTTACAGGACCTTGTTCCAGTTACCTATTATTTTCTCCCCATTCTCCTCATCTGTAAGATAAAGACTATTAATAGTGCTTATTTCTCACAATGGTTTTGCAGATTAAGAGTTAATATTTGCAAAATGTAGCATATGACAAACAAGATAAATTAAAATAGTGGAAGAACACAGAAAATAAATAAGTAAAGAAGACAACAAACAAATAAGTAAGTAAGTAAGATGTTGGAAAATGCTATAGAGAAAAATAATACAGAGAAGATATAAATGTGCCTGTGATGCTCTGGGAAATTACAAGGAAATTATTGCTACGGAAGCAGAGTCAGAAAGGAGGGGTAGTAGTAAGGGTCACTGATATAATTGTATACCTTGTTCAATGTGGATTGTTTCACAACAATACGTAAATACTGTTTTGGAAGGCAGTATCCTTCAATAGCAAAGATTAAAAATTGTAGGCTGTCAGTATATTGCTAATGCCTATTAAGTAGCTACAAATAGAGGTTGCCTTAAGGAGGTAGAAAACAGTGTCCTGCTTTACAAGAATAGAGTAACTTTTTGATGTAGGGTTGGGATGTAGGTAGGGGAAGAGATGTCACAGTTACATTTACGTGTCTATAATTTCCCCCTTTCTAACGCAATGGTCTGCTTCAGTGGATACTATGAAACAGATAATTCTAAAAATAATTTGCCCTGTTCCAGTACTCAAAACTGGCAGTGAGGTGCTTTTCTTTCCAAATATATCTGAGCTGAGTTTTAGAGATTGCATCACCAAAAATGGGAAATTGACTTTTAAATTAGCTCCAGGATACTTCATACAAGTATACGTGGAATCATGTATCTGTCCTCTGTGATGGGTCTATTTCATGTGGCATAATAATCTCTATGTTCATTCAGGCTGTTTTAAACGAAAGAATTTCATTCTTTTTAAAGAATAGTATTCCATTATGTATATGTGCAACTCTTTTTTATTCATTCCTTTGTCAATAGACAATTGAATTTTTTCTGTATGTTTGCTATTGTGAATAGTTTTGTAATGAACACTATATCATTTATTGAGTAAATATTCCCATAACTGGAATTTTTGGATCATGTGGTAGTTCCAATTTTAGTTTTCTGAGAAGCCTGCATACTGTTTTCTATAGTGCTTGTAACAGTTTGCATCAACAATTGCGTACTGTGCACTTTAAAATGTGTTAAGCAGATAAATCTCATGTTAAATGTTCTTATTAAAATCAAGTAATAAAAAGATAATTTGAACATTACATGAGTATATACATGTATCAAAATATCGAATGGCATCCTGTAAATATAAGCAATTTTTGTGTCAGTTAAAATTTTAAAAAAGGAAATTTTTAATGAATATATTTAGTACTTTAGTTGGGGATGATGTTATCATGGATGTATGCATATTATCCAGTTTCATCAAGAAGTAGACACTAAAAGTATACAATTTTTTCTGTATGAACTATACTTGTGTAAAACCAAAACACACACAAACAAAAATTTATTTAGAAAGAAGTATTGTAATACATAACTAAAATCAGATTTAAATCATGCTATGAATGATACATTAAAGGTTATTAAGAAAGATAACACATTATGTATAAGTGATTATTACTTTAAAACATGCCTAACCGATGTTTCTTTAAAGTTATTTATTTTTCAATATTGCTTGAATTCCAAATGTTAAAAATGAGGCTCACTGATTTTATGTTGATCTATCAATACAGTTGTAGGTATCATTAACCCTGACTGTACTTTTGAGTCTAATTTTTTTTCAACTTTTATTTAATAAATATAAATTTCTGAAGTACAACTTTTGGATTATAGCGGCTTTCCCCCCTATAACCTCCTTTCCCACTCCCTCTCCCTCTCCCATCCCATTCTTCATCAAGATTCATTTTCAATTATCTTTATATACAGAAGATCAACTTAGTATATACTAAGTAAAGATTTCAACAGACTGCACCCACACAGATACACAAAGTATAAAGTACTGTTTGAGTAGTAGTTTGACCATTAATTCTCATAGTACAACACATTAAGGACAGAGGTCCTACATGGAGCAGGTGCACAGTCACTCTCGCTGTTGATTTAACAATTGGCACTCTTATTTATGACATCAGTAATCACCCGAGGTTCTTGTCATGAGCTGCCAAGGCTATGGAAGCCTCTCGAGTTCACAAATTCTGACCTTATTTAGACAAGGCCATAGTCAAAGTAGAAGTTCTCTCCTCCCTTCAGAGAATGGTACCTCCTTCTTTGATGGCTCGTTCTTCCTGCTGGGATCTCACTCACAGAGATCTTTCATTTAGGTCATTTTTTTTTTTTTTGCCACAGTGTCTTGGCTTTCCATGCCTGCGGATGATTCTAATGTTAGTAACAATAATTGCATATCCATTCCACAAATATTTGCTAAGCATCTTGTATGAGACAGACACTGTTATAGGTGCTGGAATTGCATTAGTAATCAAAGCAGACAAGAACCATGCCATAATCGAGGGAATCAAGTGTGGAGGACACATTTGAGATCATCTGAAAAAGACATATACATTGGGATGATTTCTATGAATACCTTGCTACAGCAACTAACATTCTTTAAAGTAGTCCACAATTATCAAGAATAAAATGATAAATAATTGGACATTTGAGTGGTGAAATTATAAACTCAAGACATAAAATGGCAGCATAAATATCATTAGCACCAAAACTATTATTGTTTGTTCCAGGTATCAATATACAAGTTATTGATTGTCCTTTTGTTGACAGTATCTTGTTAAGCAAAGATCCAAAGGCTCCAGACAATAAAGAACTGCTGGAGCAGTCTCATGGCATCAAGAACACAAGAGGTTCTTACAGAACACCTCTTGGAAGTATGCAAGTATTAGGCATTGTCGTTTAAACCATTGATGAATTCTTACCTGACGAGTTGAGTACAATGTGTTTTGTTCAACCCTTCTCCCACCTCATTTTGAAAGCTATTTGCTGTAATTCAAAGAACAGGTTCATTTATGTGGCACACTTCAAAATCAGATTTTGACAGAATTATTTGAAGCTCGAGAAGGCTCACAAGCTTTTTTATAAGCTTTTTGAAAGCTCCTTTTGCTAAAACTACCATGTCACAATTTTCCAAGAGAAAGTAGATATAAAACAGAGAACAACTTGATGACAGTGACATGAGTCACAAACTTGGCAAAATGTCACACCTAGAAGATAATGTCTTTTTGAAATTATTAAGATAATATTCAGAGCAGTTTTCATGGAGCTTTGCCTTCTAGCTGCTCAGAACCCATCATCCTCATGTTATTTTGCATAATTAGCTCCATGAGTCACCCCAGTCAATGTGGTCAGTTCAGTGAAAGGTGCAAAAAAAAAAAAAATACAAATTTTTGAGATCTATTCAAGTGCTAGTTGCATTAGCAGGGAGTTTAAAACAGTGAATCCTATTGCTATTTGAAGAAATATCATTCTTTCTGTTACAAAACTGATATTAAAGTAGATCATATAGATTCAAGCAATAATCTTGGAATATAGTTTTATAAATATAGAGTAAATGATAGACTAAAAACACTTGAAATTTGACATCGCTATAACATCCAAACATGAACTTTTATTTAACTTTTTAGTTTAAATTTCTAGTAATTTGCTATCAAAATATTTTACAAAATTATAGTCCTATTACAGAACGGACATTAGAAAAACATCCTTTATTGATGTCTGCATCAATATTCAAAAATGTACAAAGTTTTTTTCCAAATAAAATATCCATGTTTTTTTAAACCCTGAACATTCATGTCCATCATTGTGACATGCACTGGGGATTTAGAAATGGACTCACAAGTAGTTTCCAATAGCAATCTTACAGTCTAATCACATATTCCTAAAATTATAGTCTAACGATCAGAATGTTATGAGCTTCACTCTTTACCTTGCTAGAAATGACAAATCTCAAACTCAATGCCAGATCCATTGGCACCTACATGTTAAAAAGCTTCCCATTGTGATTCATGTGCACATTCAAGTTTGAGAAGTATTGATGGAATGCATCTTGTCAGTGTTACTCAGTGGGTGTCTGAAGATTGGCGATGATTTGCCAACTAATTGGTAAAAATGGAAATTAATGATGAGCATTAAGAAATATTTGTAGTAAGTTAACATTGTTTCAACATACAAATGTGATCAGTGGGCTTAAATTTTGTATATCTTTCCTTTACAAAATCACTCTTCCAGTAATTTGTTTTTATTGTATTTTTGATAAAGTATACTTTGGTGACCAATTGGCTATTGAAAAGAAAGTCCTTCATCATAGTTAGCTTGCGAAAGATTACAGAAGATCATTTGATCATCTAATGCTCGAGGTAGGCGAAAATCTCAGTTGTTCAGAAATAGACTGCTATTGTGATGAAACTAGTTGCAATTGCTTTTCTGAGCTATTATATGAAATGTTTTACTTGGTGTAAAGGACACAAGGCTTTCCAAAACAATTTATGAAAACTCTTGCTTACACAGTTTGTAAAAGCTCCAAAATCAGATTCAAAATAAGACTTTAATAAGGACTACTATTTTGTGCAATATCTTTTTTATAATTTCTATTGATATAAAGACAAGATTTCATGTATTTCACAGATACAACTCTTTTTTTTTTTTGACAGGCAAAGTGGACAGTGAGAGAGAGAGAAAGAAAGAGAGAAAGGTCTTCCTTTGCCGTTGGTTCACCCTCCAATGGCCGCCGCGGCCGGTGCACTGCTGCCGGCGCACCACGCTGATCCAAAGGCAGGTGCCAGGTGCTTCTCCTGGTCTCGAATGGGGTACAGGGCCCAAGCACTTGGGCCATCCTTCACTGCCTTCCCTGGCCACAGCAGAAAGCTGGCCTGAAAGAGGGGCAACAGGGACAGAATCCAGTGGCCCGACTGGGACTAGAACCCAGTGTGCCGGTGCCACAAGGCGGAGGATTAGCCTATTGAGCCATGGGGCCGGCCCACAGATACAGTTCTAAGAAGATAAAGTTACTTCCCTCCCTCCTCCAACCCCCATTTCTTAGTTCCTTTCTTTTTCTTCCTTTAATTTTTGCAATAATGTAATTTCAATTTACTTGATATTCACAGGGTTAAGGTGCCATTAACAATAATGTTCAACAAGTAAAAAGTAGAATGATCACTGTTCCACAGGAGTATAGACAAGAGTTAAGAACAATAATCAAATCATGTCAGTTTTATTCTTATATTTTTTGTATTCTATATTATCTGCCACATATCAGAGAAAACACATATTTCTCTTTTGATGGAAGGCTTACTTTACTAAGCATAATGGTCTCTAGTTTCATCCATTTTGTTGCAAAAGACAAGATTTCATTCTTTTTATTGTTATGTTATATCCCATAATGTGTATTACATATACACCACATTGTCTTTATCCAACTCAGTCATGAGTTGATGGACATCTGGGTTGATTCCACATCTTAGCTATTGTGAAATGAGCTATGCAAACAATTTCATAACTACAAGATGAAAACAGAAATTTTTTCCTTGAGAGTGGAATGAGTCGAATCACCTACATGCTGTCACTATAGCTTCCTGCTCTATGTGCGTGAAGATGAGTTAAGAGAGTTTTCACAGGAAAGAGCTAAAACTTACTAAGACTCATTTCAGTATGAGACTATGTAAGGGAGAGCTCACAGAAAAGGTGAAGTACAATAAATTATGAAATCAAGTTAGTCTGAATTAGCTAAGAACAAAACAGAGTCTGCACCAGGAGTGTACAGTTTCACAGGGGATGTAGGCATTTTAAAATTATCTTGTCCTGACAGTTGATGTACAATGTAATACTTTATCCATTTTAGTATTTTTTTGTTCTAGTACCATTGGTTGAACTCTGTAATTAACACACAATTATTCTTAGGTGTTTAAATTTTAACTGGAAAGTGATCCCTGTTAGGAATTTGGAAAACATTATGCTGAGTGAAATAAGCCAATCCCAAAGGGACAAATACCACTTGTTCTCCTTGATAGGTGACAACTAACTGAGCACCAAAAAGGAAACCTGTTAAAGTGAAATGAACACTAGGAGAAACGGTGACTTGATCAGCCCTCACCCTGACTGTTGATGAGCAACTTGATATGTTATCCCTCTTAGTATTTTTTTGTTTGTTCTACTTAATACTTTTGGTTGAATACTGTAATCAATACACAATTCTTCTTAAGTGCTGAAACTTAACTGAAAAGTGATCGCTGTTAAATGTAAGAGTGGGAATAAGAGAGGGAAGAGAAGTGCAATTCGGGACACGCTCAAGCTGACTTACCTCAAACGGTAGAGTTAGAAACATACCAGGGGATTCCAATTAAATCCCATCAAGGTGGCATGTACCAATGCCATCTCACTAGTCCCAGTGATCAATTTCTGTTCACAATTGATCATAATGATAGGACTAAGAACCAAAGGGATCACATAAACAAGAATAGTGTCTGCAAATACTAGCTGATAGAATCAAAAAGGGAGAGAACGATCCAACATGGGAAGTGAGATACACAGCAGACCCATAGAATGGCAAATGTCCTAACAGCACTCTGGCCTCAGAATCAGCCCTTAAGGCATGCGGATCCGGCTGAAAAGCCCATGAGAGTATTTCAGGCATGGAAAGCCAAGACACTCTGGGAAAAAAAAAAAAAAACCTAAATGAAAGATCTCTGGGAGTGAGATCCCAGTGGAAAGAACAGGTCGTCAAAGAAGGAGGTACCTTTCTCTGAAGGGAGGAGAGAACTTCCACTTTGACCATGGCCTTGTCTAAAAATTATCAGAGTCAGTGAACCCAGGGGGCTTCCATAGCCTTGGCAGCTCATGACAAGATCCGAGGTTGATTACTGAGGCCATAAACAAGAGTGTCAATTTGTTAAGTCAACAACAGGAGTCACCGTGCACTTACTCCTCAGGTAGGATCTTTGTCCTTAGTGTGCTGTACATTGAGATTTAATGCTATAACTAGTACTCAAACAGTATTTTTCACTTTATGTTTCTGTGTGGGAACAAACTGTTGAAATCTTTACTTAATGTACGCTAAACTGATCTTCTGTATATAAAGAGAATCGTAAATGAATCTTGATGTGAATGGAAGGGGAGAGGGAGTGGGAAAGGGGAGTGTTGCGGGTGGGAGGGACGTTATGTGGGGGAAGCCATTGTAATCCATAAGCTGTACTTTGGAAATTTATATTCATTAAATAAAAGTTTAAAAAAAATACTGAGTGATAAAAAGAGAAATAAGGAGCATATTTTTCTAATTATGTAAAAAAGTTATCTAAATACAGGACAGTAATTGGTCTAGTGGTGAGGAACTGCATGGGATGGTAGCATCTCATATCAGAGTGCCTGGGTTTGAGACTGTTCCTGTTGAGGACTCTGGCTTCCTGCTAATGTGCACCTTTAGGAGGCATCAGGCGATGGCTCGTGTGTTTGGATGCCTGCCTTCATGTGGGCGACACAGATTGAGTTCCTGGTTCCTGGCTTAGGCATGCTCCATCCCCAGCTTTTGCAGGCATTTAGGGTGTGAATCAGCAGATGGGACATCTATGTGTCTTTCAAATAAATGAAATTCAAAGATTATCTAAATAATAATTTAATTGTATTTAATGACAGTAGCCTCTAAAGTCATATGAAAGCACATAATTGCATAAATAATTCAGATAGAGGTAGTCAAGGAAGGTTTCCTTGAAAAAGTGACATTCGAGCTGCTATCAATAGGATAAATCAATTAGTTGGATGTAGGGGAAGGAAAAATTGCTATGAGAAATTTAAATAGTATTTGTGAATACCCTGGTAGAAGAAGGAATTTACGTAGAGAAAGAAACAGAGTGCTTGCAAAGTGATAAGTAAGAGGGAGTGGCAGGACATGAGACTGAAAAATTTGACTAAGACCATGCATGTCTTCTAGGGCCAGTGCTCTGTCCCTATATTAACTTTATCAAAGGAGTCATGAGAAGGATTCAAAGGATACGAACAAGATATTATGCTGATTGGAAATCAAGTTTTTTTTTTCTTTAAGATTTTTTAAAATTTTTTTGAAAGAGTTACACAGAGAGAGGAGAGGCAAAGAGAGGTCTTCCATCCGCTGGTTCACTCCCTAATTGGCCACAACGGCCAGAGCCACACCAATTGGGAGCCAGGAGTTTCTTCTGGGTCTCCCAAATGGGTGCAGGGGCCCAAGCACTTGGGCTATCTTATACTGCTTTCCCAGGCCATAGCAGAGAGCTGGATTGGAAGTGAAGCAGCTGGAACTTGAACCGACACCCATATGGGATGCCAGAGGAATTACAGGTGGCGGCTTTGCCACGGCTTTGCAGCGACTACAGGCTTTACCCTCTATGCCACAGCACCAGCCCCGGAAATCAAGTTTTGGATGACAACTCTAAATTCTCTGCAGAGAATGGGCTTAAGGAGTATCCTAAGCAGCTAGAGACAGAATTCAGACGTATTTCAAAAGGAGCAATAATCATTCTGATCAAACCCTGGGAAAAGACTCAAAGTGGATAAAGCTGTGGTCTGTAATGGTTAACAGACATGTATTCTACCTTCTTTTCCCGTTAAAGTCAGTATTTATTAGTTGTCCTTATAAGAAGTTATTTTATTAGCGAATTGTAAGCTTATCTGATTTAATATAGATTTAGATGTAGAATTAATATAGAGATAGATGTGGCAGATGATAATCTAGGTTATTCAAGACAATAAGAACTCCAGCACAAACTCCTTAAAGTGCATAGATAAGATACATTTTAAAAATCATAAAAGTAATGAAGAGCAGACAAGATAGTAAGAAATTGAAAGGCCAAAGTCTAATTCACAGTGGGAACCCAGAAATGAACTCAGAGCACTGCAGTTATTTATTTTTTTCTTGAGGGATATTTCACTTCTTGGTGAACTTCCATTTCTAGAAAAGTAAATGTCCAGGACTCTCCCATATTAAGGAGTCTTATAAGGGAAACTCAATTAAAATCTGGATTAAAAAAAATGTGTGCCCTGGTGATTAAATTCTTGAGAAATAAACCCATTATTTACTCCCTGGATAGTGAGGTGAGCAAACTGACAGGTGCTGAAGGAGGGTGTGCCTTAAAAGTTGGAGCTATGAGTTGTTACTCCTGTTCATGTACAGCCTAATTTTATGATCACTGAAGTGGGAGAAGCAAAAAAAAAAACCTAAACAAAAACTCCAGCTGTGAATATAGTATAACATGATCTTCAACTGGGTAGCTTTAGGCAGATGATAGAGGTAACAATAAATCCTCTTTGGAGGGAAAGCATTGTGTGGGGAGCAATCCGGACTAGACTAAGTTACTCGAATTAAGACTTATTCTATGCATCTGCTCTCCCACAATGTGGCGTTGGGAGAGAAGTAAACAGCTTCCGCACAGCTGCCTCCAGTTCAACTGATAGACTGTAGGACTTGCTCCTGATTGGAGGAGAGCAGCGTACTCGGCGTGTGGGCAGCCGAGTTGGGATTGGCGGAGAAGGACTATAAAGGAGGAGAGAGACGGCATGCACCAGGAACATCTATGGGGAACATCTAAGGGAACCCGTGCAGCCCCCCAGAGAGCCGGCCGGCGGTGTGCCGCTCCCCTGCGGAAGTGGGGAATGCGGCCAGGGGGAACTGCCCTTCCACGGAGGTGGAAGGGACGGTAGCCAACCCGGGAAGAACCAGCAGCAAACCCGGGAAGGGCCGAGCAGACGAAAGAACAGTGCAGGGTCCTGTGTTGCTCCTCCACGAAGAGGGGGAGCGACATAATGGTGCCGTGACTCGGATAGGAAACCTAGCTCGGATAGGAAACCTGACTCGGATAGGAAACCTAGCTCGGATTAGGAAACCTAGGACGGATAGCAAACTTAGGAGGGAAGAAACGGGAAGAAATGGGAAAATACCGGAGAGAGAAACTAGCAAACAGCCTAGGGAAAAGCCGGACGAAAAAGGAGCCGGAAGAAGCTATTGAAAGCCTAGGCATAGACTCGAAACAGCCTAGGGAAAAACCGGACGAAAAAGGAGCCGGAAGAAGCTATTGAAAGCCTAGGCATAGACTCGGATACGGACTACGGGGGGAAGCTGGGAGAAATCTCTAAGGTCGAAAGCGAAAGTGAAAGCTAGAACAAACAGACTCGGACGCGGACTGTGGGGAGAGGCCAGGAGAAATGAGGGAGGAATATCGTTGGAGGAAAGCTTGGGGAAACATACCGGGTAGAGAAAAATGTTAGGGAAATTGAAGCCGCGGGGGGCAGGCCAAGGCGGAGACGAAAGCCACTTTGGGGTTCTCAAGTTAGCCCGGGAATAGGGGGCGAAAAGTTGAAACCAGAAGCTGAGACGTAAGCCAGATTGGGATCCGTCTGATTAGCCCGGGGAGCAAAGGACGGGAAGCCAAATCGTGGGGCGGAGACGTACGCTGGGTTGAATTCGCCAGGCTAGCCCGGGGAACTTAGATTGAATCCTAGTGGCGGAGACGCAAGCTACGCTGTGTTACTCGCGGAAGCCGCCGCGTGCAGAGAGAGCACGGGGCGTGAATAGATAGGGAACGCTGGTGTAGGCCGTGGTTCAGACGCGAAAGGGTTAAGCGTGGAGACCGCGGAGCGCGCGAACCCGAGCCGCGCAAAGCCGGGAAGCTGCGCAGATGAGAGAGGCGTGCGGGCTGAAGCGGCGCAGAGCCGGGAACCCGCCGGCGGGGCGAGGTGCCGGAAAGCCGCAGGGATAAGAGAAACAGAAGTTTGGAAGTGAAGTAAAAGAGAAATGGGAATGCTGGAAGATAGAAGTGAAATGGGAGAGGTAGGAATGCCCGGAGATAGAGAAATAGAGAAAAATAAGGCCTCCCCTCAACATGCCAATTAGAAGGCTTGGATTCGGTCTGCCCGATTAGTGAGGCGATGAGCACCTGGGCGGCTAGCCGCAGGTCATCGAAGACAAGCACGAATTAACATCAGTAAAGCTTCCCCACAATGCAACAATTAGGAGGCTTGGATTCGGTCTGCCTGATTTAAGGCGGTAAGCGCCAGCAAAGCTCGACCAGAGTATGAGCTGCAGGTCACCGAAGATAGGCACGAACCAACACTAATAAGTCTCCCCCACAATACGGCAATGAGAAGGCTTGGATTCGGTTTGCCTGATAGGTTTTGTAAACACCTGCAGGCAGTTCTAGCAGAGTAGAGCATGCGCTGCAGGGCACCGAACACAGGCACGCATCAGCGCCTAAAAACCTCCTCACAATGGCGAAGAGAGGACCCGGATTCGGTTTTCCTGATTGATAGGACTTGTAAGAGCCTGTGGCAACGCTAGCAAGTAGAGCAGAGTGTGTGCCGTGGGACACCGAAGACAGGCGCGTATCAACGCCAAAAAATAAAAAGAAAGGGGGATCTGTGGGGAGCAATCCGGACTAGACTAAGTTACTCGAATTAAGACTTATTCTATGCATCTGCTCTCCCACAATGTGGCGTTGGGAGAGAAGTAAACAGCTTCCGCACAGCTGCCTCCAGTTCAACTGATAGACTGTAGGACTTGCTCCTGATTGGAGGAGAGCAGCGTACTCGGCGTGTGGGCAGCCGAGTTGGGATTGGCGGAGAAGGACTATAAAGGAGGAGAGAGACGGCATGCACCAGGAACATCTATGGGGAACATCTAAGGGAACCCGTGCAGCCCCCCAGAGAGCCGGCCGGCGGTGTGCCGCTCCCCTGCGGAAGTGGGGAATGCGGCCAGGGGGAACTGCCCTTCCACGGAGGTGGAAGGGACGGTAGCCAACCCGGGAAGAACCAGCAGCAAACCCGGGAAGGGCCGAGCAGACGAAAGAACAGTGCAGGGTCCTGTGTTGCTCCTCCACGAAGAGGGGGAGCGACACATTGCATCCTAGATGTCAAATCCCTTCAAATAATTTTTCAAGAACAACAAATATCACTCATTCTAAAATAACTTTCATACATGAAAACAAGGCATCATGAGTTAGAACCAGAAAAAGCAAGAGACAACACAAACAGATGAGTAAACTCTTCAAATATTTAAATTACTACATGCTAACTCATGTTTAATAAAATGAAGTGTCACGAGAAATAGAATTTTAAGAAATGACCTAGAGATTTGAAAGCAAGCTAAATAGAACCAATAGCAATGAAAATTTGCAGTGCCATTTAAAACAAAGAATCGATGGGTTCATTAAAAATATATTACATAGCAATTGACATACTTGGCAAACTTGAAGAAAAGTCACAAGAAATTTTCCAGAATGCAGCCCAAGGAAACAATAAGAAAAATGTGAATGTAATGCCTATTAAGAAAAATAGGGAAAAAAGCTTTTTTTTATGAATTTAAACAAGACAAAGTCACTTACTTAAGAGTTCTCATACATGCTATTCCCATAGCATGCAATGCTTTCTGCTGAGATTCTTACATTGGCTGAAATCAAGTACCTTCCCATTGTTGGGAGTGATGCCTCAATGTCATAATCCTGAAGAGGATTTCTATAGTGGGCACTGAGTATTGGATCTCTCAACCAACACTCTACCCTGTGTTTCTTATAATACAGAGTCTGGAAAGGAAACAGAAAACACAATCAACCGAGGGGGTTGGCAGTGCTGTGTCATGGAGGTTCAGTCTCTGAGCAGCCATTGAAGGGGAATGAACTGCGGCTCAGTGTGTGTGTGTGTGTGTGTGTGTGTGTGTGTGCGTGCATGTGTGTGCACACCCGGGTGTGTGAACAAGGAGGTGGGGGCAGCTGAGTTACAGTCCCAACTCCTTGAACTCCATTTGCTATTCTTTTCTTTCTCCTTCAAATTTATATTTGCACTTTTCATTCATTTCCAAATCTTTAAAAATTTTGAGGGTTAGGGGTAGTGGGAAAGGCAAGAAAGGGGTAGAGAAGAGAGTAGTCGCAGAAAAGCAGGAGGAGGATATGGAGATGAAGAAGAGGATTAATCTGGAGTTAAGGAACAGTGCCCCGGAGGAGGTGACAGAGTTAGTCCTTGATAACTGCCTTTGTGTCAGTGAGAAAATTGAAGATCTGAATGATACTTTTAAAGAACTGGGGTTTCTGAGTATGGCTAATGTGGAACTCAGTTCTTTGGCCCAGATTCCCAGCTTAAATAAACTTCGAAAGTTGAAACTTAGTGACAATATCATTTCTGGAGGCTTGGAAGATCTGGCAGAGAAATTCCCAAATCTTACCTACCTCAGTCTGAGTGGAAACAAAATCAAATCTCAGTACAGTTGAAGCTCTGCAAAATCTTAAAAATTTGAAAAGTCTTGTTTAACTGTGAGATCACAAACCTGGAAGATTACAGAAGAAGCATTTTTGAACTGCTGCAGCAAATCACATACTTGGTTGGGTTTGATCAGGGGGATAACGAAGCCCCAGACTCTGAAGAAGAGGATGAGGAGGATGGTGATGAAGATGATGATGAAGAAGAAGATCAAGCTGGTCCACCTGAAGGATTTGAGGAAGAGGTGGAAGAAGAAGAGGATGAAGATGAAGGTGAGGATGAAGCAGGCTCAGAAGTGGGAGAGGGAGAAGTGGGCCTCTCATACTTAATGAAAGATGAAATTCAGGATGAAGAAGATGATGATGACTATGTCGAAGAAGGGGAAGAAGAGGAAGATGATGAAGAAGAGTGTCCTCGAGGGGAGAAGAGGAAACGAGATGCTGAAGACGATGGAGAGGACGAAGATGATAGATCATTCTGAGACAGAGTCCCTAATGTTCCTGTGTACAATAGCTGTCCCTTCAGAAGAGAATGTATAACTTTTTATAGGAGAAGTTTGGTTTTACTATTTTGCCTTATCATTCCAAATAAGAGTAATTAATATATTAATGATCATATTCTATGCAGAGAATAATTTTCATTGGCCCCCATTGTGACATTCCCTAGCAATTTATATAAAATCTTAATTTCTCTAATACAGGTTCACTGTATTAGTCATTTTTAGCTCATAATTAAAATATGATCGCTTTTACACACACAGGTGTAGTTTGGTGCATTTCATTCATAAGGTTTTAAAGTTATTTATAAATTAAGATTACAGTCAATTGTAATATGAAATAACATTAGTCGCTTGAATAAGCTGGTTATTTTTTTAGAGGTGATCCAGAGATCTTCAGTTGAAGGAAATGACTGTTTTTTGGGCTAAGGACATTTGGGTGCTTTCTCTGTCCCAAGAATAACTTGGAAAGGAGGAGCAGAATAGTAAAGATTCTATTCAGCAATCTAGTTCATGGGTTGTGTGGAGGTTCTGTTCAGTAATGTAGTCCGTGGGTTTTGTTGTGACTGATAAGATTTTATCTTAGAAGGAAGAGTCGTCACACTAAATCTGTAGCCATGTGGGCGAGCCCTCTCCTCAGGCTGCAGATCACATCATGCCAGCGCTTGGCCAGTGTTTTGTTTCTAGCTGTGAGCTTTCTTTTTCCTCTCAACAGCTCCTTTATGATCACCTTCTCTTAATGTTTTGCTCCCCCCCTTTATCCCAAAATAAAGTAGGAAACTTGTGGAGAAACCCAGGAAAACTTTTAGTTTTAAACCTCACCTCCCTTTTCAGACCCGAGTTTTAAACAGGGAAAGGAAAAGAAATGGACTGTTTTCTGAGGCACAGATATTATTATAGATATGATTTTATGCAACAAGCTCTGCTCACTGTAGGTCTTTCTTGGTTGACAACACCTCAGACTGCATTTCCTGATTGATAACATGCGAGACTGTATAAGGAGTGTGAAGAGAGAAAAGAAGCAGAGGAGGCTTTGGGGAGCAACATTAGTGTTCTTTAGAAGTCAGAAAATTGCCTGTTGATCATTATGATGTGTTCAAATGAAGCTTTTAAGTTGGCTTCTCAAAGGATTTGCATACCACTCTGCAAAGTATTGATAATACTGAGTAGAACCTTTAATTATTTTTCCTATAGTTTTAAAGCATTGTGGATATGGCACTTATTGAAATACACTAGGCAGCTGGAAAATATTTTAAACTAAATTGATACTAAAATTGACTTGCTTTCAAGTGGATGTCCATTAAAAATACAAAATATTTGGGATAAGTGTGAGTGTTTGTGAGTGTTACTGAGTAGACAAGTGCATTTCCCTTTTTGTCACTGAGGCTCAGTGTTCAAGGCAATTGCTTTTTTAACTTCAATTATCTAAAATTTTGTTTGAATATTTGTAAGTTTTTAAAAAGTGTCATCATACTAATTGAAATTATGATTCAATACTGGGACACATTTAAATTACTGAGTATAGTTTTTCTGCTGCTTTATTAGTTTAAAATGTATGCTTTATGTTTTAAAGTAAAAATGAAGTTATTTGTGGAGAAAGTAAAAAATTTGCACAACTGACTGAAATAAAACACTTGGGGTAAGTTTAGTGGAAGGATTGGACTCTCCCAAAAGACTTTCACATTTTTCTCCTAATTTTCAGGGTTGAAATGCTCTGTTTTAGTCCCTAAAAATTATCATAGCATACTATGCCAGATTATAAAATACTTATTTTTAAAATGAGATCTATATAGACTTTCTTATAAATCATCATTGTGCAATCAAAATTAAGAGTTCTTTGGTTTGAAAACAACACCTAGAGTCTCTGGATAACTTTTAAGACTTATGTGGTTTTGTGGGTGGTATTTTCATGCAAACAGATAAGGGTGGGTTTTATATTTTGTAGACGTTTTTGGTCCTACTTTAATGCTTTTTGTATGGCAGCATATAGGTAGTGTGTTAAGTTCCTCAAGAATCTCTCCTTAAAAACTTTGAAGTTAATACTTTTGTGCAACTGTGTTTTGAATAAAGCCATGACAGTGTTAAAAAATACATTAAATACAGTACTCCTTGTCATTCTTCTATTGTTTCTATCCCATTTTTTCTGCGACTGTTGTAACTTAAAAGTTTTTGAAATGGAATTGCTTCAAATAAACTGAAGATTTGTTATAAAAAAAAAACACAATAAACCAAAGCACTGTACTCATATATCTCAGACTTTTTTCCCCTAAGCCTTGAAGAGAATGTGGCTCCACCAATTGTATGCACTCCTGTGAGATTAGGAAAACAGAAAGGAGACAGAAAGCTTTTCCTATTTTCTTCTGTTGGCAAACAAAATCATGGATGTGCAATCATTGAAAAACAATCAGAGTGACTTGGTTGTGAACATTGTATGTTCATATTGAAGCTTTGTCCCTTTTTTTACTCCCACATATGAGAGAGAATATGTGGTATTTGTCTTTCTGTGTCGGCTAATTTCACTTAACATGATGCCCTCTACTTCCATGTATTTTGCTGCAAATGACAGGATTACATTCTTTTTTCAGCAGCATAGTTTTCCATTGTATATTTATACCACAGAGCACATATTTGTGGATTACTTCGTGATAATTTGCTACACATGAAAAAATGTATAAAGATCGAATCAGGGTAGTTTTCATTTCCATCTCCTTAATATTTTTCAAAATATTTTTGACTAATATGTAATACTTGAACATATTTATGAAGTACAATATGATATTTCACATGTATAGAATGGATACCAATGAAATCATGATAATTCTAAGATGAAAAAGAAGACATTACAACTGATATCACAGAAATGCAAAGGATCATTAAAGAATATTATGAACAACTCTATACTAAAAATTGGAAAACCTAGAAGAAATGTATACATTTCTGGACACATATCATCTATCAAAATTGAACTATGAAAAATAGAAAATTTAAACAGAGACATAACAACACTGAATTAGCAGTAAAAAAGTCTCCCGATAAAGAAAACATCAGGACTGTTGCCTTTGATGTGAATTTTACTGAACTTAAACAAAAGATTTATTTAACTATTTTGAAAGTCACAGTGACAGAGAGGGAGAGGGAGAGACACAGAGATCTTCCATCCAATGGCTCATTCCCTAAATGGCTGCAATGGCCAGCACTGGGTCAGGCTGAAGCCATCAGCGAGGAGCTTCATCCTGGTCTCCCACATGGATAGCAAAAGTCTAATATTTGGGCCATCTTTCATTGCTTTCCCAGACCATTAGCTGGGAGCTGGATTGGAAGTTGGGCCACTGGAAAACTAACTTGCAATGGCTTTACCAGCTATGCCCCAATACAAATCCCTCTACCAAATTTTTTTTTTAAAGATTGACTTATTTATTTGAAAGGCACGGTTACAAAAAGAGAGAAATGGAGGGAAGGGGTGGGGGAGAGAGAGAAAGAGAGCGAGTGAGTTCTTCCATCCTGTGGTTTACTTCCTAAATGGTCTCAATGGCCTAAGCTGGGCTGATTGGAAGCCAGGAGACAGGAGGTTCTTCCCTTTTATTCTAATGTGTTCAGAAAACATATGTGGTGTGATTTCCATCTTGTTAAAATTATCAAGAGTTGGTTAGTGACCAGCATGCTGATAGAAGTGTGAACAGTAAAGGCGATGCTGAAGAAGGTTCAGATGGAAATGAGGTATCAATTGGGAAATGGACTAAAGGACACCCCTGTTACACTGTGGAAAGGAACTTGGCTTTATTTTGTCCTTGCCCTGAGCCTTGTGGAAGGCCAAACTTAAAGATGATAATATACTATTTTATTTGTTGGGAGGAATTTCAAACAGAAAGATTTTTAGGTTGCAGCATGAGTATTGTTGATAACTTTTAGTCAATTTTCCAGGGAGAATCTGGATCAAGTTAGAATAGAGGAGAAAGATTTGGAAAATGCACAGACTAGCCTGAGAAGGAGCAAAGGGAAAGCAGCATGTTTAGGACAAGAGAGTGCAGTAGGGAATCCACTTTCTAAAGGTATTAGTGCAGGTCAAAGAAAACCACATGGTTATCGGCAGCACAGTGGAAAAAATGCCTTGAGGGAATCTCAGACTTTTGGAAGCCACTCTTCCTATCACAGGTCAGGAGGCCTGAAAGAATTTTTTTGTGCAAAGATACGACACATCAACAACTTGATGAGTTGTTTCGCTGCAATTAGCCAGTCAAGAACTCCAAGGCAGCAGGCATGGTTTAAAGTGGCTCAATTGCAGTTCATCCTGGTGGTAGACCTTGGCGTCTTCCATGTGATGCTGGTTCTGAAGACACTCAAAATGTAAGGGTTTGGGGGTTAGGGTGTCCTCTATTAAGTTTTCAAAGGAAAGCCGAGGAGGCCAGAGATGTGCCACAGGGTTGGGGACTTTGCATGGAGTCCTTGGTGAAGTGATGTGCAGTGAAGCCTGTGAGACAGTACTACGTAGAGATCTCAGAAAGTTTAAGCAACCAACAGCATGAAATATCTGCCTGGAAAAGCTTCAGATATTTGCATTCAGCATTGGACAGCCATGTGGGCAGAAACTGAGCTTTGGAGGCATGGAAATGTCCACTTAAGTTTCAAAATATGTCTTGGACAACTTTGGTGTCCAGGCAGAGACCTGTTGCATGGTTCAAATTCTTGAAGAGAGCATTCAGTGGGGAACTACCAAGCAGAAATGTGGGGTTAGGCCTGTTCCAGAGTTGCAACGAGAGCATTACCTAGTGGAGCGGCAAAGACAAAACTACAACCTGTGTGACATGAAACATTGGCTGTGTCATTTAAAGCCATGGAGGTCCATCTTCCCAAGACCTTGGAGAGCCAGATTCTAGATCCGTGAAGGATGCCCTTGGTATTTCCATTAGGATTGCTTAAATCCGTAAATTGTTTTGGGTAGTATGGACATTTTGATGATTCAGTTCTTCAAATTCATTAACATGAAATGTTTTTTCCATTTTGATATCTTTATTTCTTTCTTTAATATTTTGTAATTTTAATTGTACAAATCTTTGACATCTTTAGGTAAATGTATTCAAAGGTGTTTGAATTTTTTGAATCTATTGTGAATGGGGCTGATTTTACAAGTACTTTCCCAGCCATGTCATTGTTTTTGTATACAAAGTGAATTTTAGTAGAGTTTCTTGAAACACCTTTGATATTCTTATAAAGTATTAAAATGAAGTTTGTGTGGAAATAATAGCAGAAAATTAACTGACAGCGGGTCAATCTAAACCTAAGACCTCTTTCTTTTCTTCTTTTCTTTTAATTTTTACAATACACTTTTGTTTTACTTTTTAGCCACACACTCATAATATACCTCTCTAGCTTAGTCTTCATTTGCTTGTGAAAATCTTCATGCTCAGTCAGATATGAGAGCACATGGCTTTCTCAAATCTCTCCTAGACATGTGGACAGCTCTATACATGTACATGTCTGTCTGAGTACCAAGGAATATCTTGAAGCTTCTCAAAACCATCATAGACATGCATGTACTCTGTTTTTCTTGTAAGTTTTCTCACAAGTCTCTTATTAATAGTAATAGAATCACCACCTCTGGAGATTTAAATTTACATAGCTGCCAGTAAATGTTTTAGAGCAATGTCCTGGCGAGAAACTTTAACTTAGATATAATAAAGACAAACTCTGAGAAGGAAATATTTAGCACAATATGCCAAGGTCAAATAGTGAGAAATGTGGCATTGCAGGAGTTTCAAATCCATTTTTCCTCCTGTTTTTCACAACTACCATAGTTGAGAAGCTTTTGAATTTTTAAGTTAGAGTGGAGCTTAGGGAAATACATGACATTGTAACAAATTTAAAAGCCATAAAATCTGCCATCCTCGATATTTGGAACTTCAGCTTGAATAAAGGCTTCTCAAATAGTTATAATCTTTTTGCTATTTCCAGATTTCCAAATAACTGATTTTGACAATTTTTGGCGACTGTTCTTTTTCCTTTTATATAAGAGATCATTTTCAGGTTTCTTTACCCTATAATTCAGGAAGTTCTTCTTCCTAGTTGTGTTTTTTAAGTCAATAACTCAGTAGTGGTAGCCAGATATCTGTCTTTTAGGTCGTTAAACTAATTTCTTCACAAATACCTACAACAGCTTGTTTTTAATTGAACTTAATCTTATTGGTATACCTTCCCTACATATACAAATAAAAATTCCTGCTGATTGTCATCATTTCACCTTGCTTGCTTTTTTTTTAACTTTTATTTAATAAATATAAATTTCCAAAGTACAGATTTTGGATTACAGTGGCTTTTCCCCCCAACTTCCCTCCCACCCAAAACCCTCCCATCTCCTGCTCCCTCTATGATTCCATTCACATCAAGATTCATTTTCAATTATCTTTATATACAGGAGATTAATTTAGTAAATACTAAGTAAAGATTTCAACAGTTTGCACCCACACAGAAACACAAAGTGTAAAGCACTGTTTAAGTACTAGTTATAGTATTAATTCACATTGTACAACACAGTAAGGACAGAGATCCTACATGGGGAGTAAGTTCACAGTGACTCCTGTTGTTGACTTAACAACTGATACTTTTGTTTATGGCGTCAGTAATCACCCTAGGCTCTTGTCATGAGTTGCCAAGGCTATGGAAGCCTTTTGAGGTCGCCGACTCTGATCTTATTTAAACAAGGTCGTAGTCAAAATGGAAGTTCTCTCCTCCCTTCAGAGAAAGGTACCTCCTTCTTTGATGACCTGTTCTTTCCACTGGGATCTCACTCGCGGAGATCTTTCATTTAGGTTGTTTTTTTTTTTTTTTTTTGCCAGAGTGTCTTGACTTTCCATGCCTGAAATAGTCTCATGGGCTCTTCAGCCAGATCGGAATGCCTTAAGGGCTGATTCTGAGGCCAGAGTGCTGTTTAGGACATCTGCCACTCTATGAGTCTGCTGTGTATCCCCGCTTCCCATGTTGGATAGTTCTCTCCTTTTCAATTCTATCAGTTAGTATTAGCAGACACTAGTCTTATTTATGTGATCCCTTTGACTCTTAATCCTATCATTATGATCAATTGTGAACTTAAACTGATCACTTTGATTAGTGAGATGGTATTGGTACATGCCACCTTGATGGGATTTAATTGGAATCCCCTGGCACATTTCTAACTCTACAGTTTGGAGCAAGTCCGAATAGAGCATGTCCCAAACTGTACATCTCCTCCCTCTCTCCCTCTCTTATTCCCACTCATATTTAACAGAGATCACTTTTCGGTTAAATTTAAACATCTAAGAATAATTGTTTGTTAATAATAGAGTTCAACCAATAGTATTAAGTAAACAAAACAAATATTGAAAGGGATAAAGTACAAAGTTGTTCATCAACAGTGATGACAAGGGCTGATCAAGTCACTGTTTCTCATAATATCCATTGTACTTCAACAGGTTTCCTTTTTGGTGCTAGGTTAGTTGTTACCATCAGGGAGAACATATATGATATTTGTCCCTTTGGAACTGGCTTATTTCACTCAGCATGATGGTTTCCAGATTCCTCCATTTTGTGGAAAATGACCGGATTTCATTTTTTTTCTGCTGTATAGTATTCTATAGAATACATATCCCATAATTTCTTTATCCAGTCTACTGTTGATGGGCATTTAGGTTGATTCCAGGTCTTAGCTATTGTGAATTGAGCTGCAATAAACATTAAGGTGCAGACAGCTCTTTTATTTGCCAATTTAATTTCCTTTGGGTAAATTCCAAGGAATGGGATGGCTGGGTTGTATGGTAGGGTTATATTCAGGTTTCTGAGGAATCTCCAGACTGACTTCCATAGTGGCTTAACCAGTTTGCATTCCCACCAACAGTGGGTTAGTGTCCCTTTTTCCCCACATCCTCTCCAGCATCTGTTGTTGGTAGATTTCTGTATGTGAGCCATTCTAACCGGGGTGAGGTGAAACCTCATTGTGGTTTTGATTTGCATTTCCCTGATTGCTAGCGACCTTGAACATTTTTTCATGTGCCTGTTGGCCATTTGGATTTCCTCTTTTGAAAAATGTCTACTGAGGTCCTTGGCCCATCTCTCAAGTGGGTTGTTTGTTTTTTCGTTGTGGAGTTTCTTGATTTCTTTGTAGATTCTGGTTATTAATCTTTTATCTGTTGCATAGTTTGCAAATATTTTTTCCCATTATGTCGGTTGCCTCTTTACTTTCCTGACTGTTTCTTTTGCATTACAGAAACTTCTGAATTTGATGCAATCCCAATAGTTAACTTTGGCTTTGACTGCCTGTGCTTCCGGGGTCTTTTCCAAGAAGTCTTTGCCAGTACCTATATCTTGCAGGGTTTCTCCAATGTTCTCTAATAATTTGATGGTGTTGGGTCGTAGATTTAGATCTTTAATCCATGTTGAGTGGACTTTTGTGTAAGGTGAAAGGTAGGGGTCTTGCTTCATGCTTCTGCATGCGGAAATCCAGTTTTCTCAGCATCGTTTATTGAATAGACTGTCCTTGCTCCCGGAATTGGTTTTAGAACCTTTATCAAATGTAAGTTGGCTGTAGATGTTTGGGTTGATTTCTGGTGTTTCTATTCTGTTCCATTGGTCTATCCATCTGTTTCTGTACCAGTACCATGCTCTTTTGATTACAACTGCCCTGTAGTATGTCCTGAAATCTAGTATTGTGATGCCTCCTGCTTTGTTTTTGCTGTACAAGATTGCTTTAGCTATTCGAGGTCTCTTGTGCCTCCATATGAATTTCTGCATCATTTTTTCCAGATCTGAGAAAATTTCTTTGGTATTTTGATTGGTATTGCATTGAATGTATAAATTGCTTTTGGGAGAATGGACATTTTGATGATATTGATTTTTAATTGAACTTAATGTTATTGGTAAACCTTCCCTATTTATACAAATAAAAAGCCCTACTGATTGTCATCATTTCACTTTGCCTGCTTATAAAGATATATTTATTTATTTGCTTATCATATTTCTCTGAAACTAAACTGAGGATCCCATCTTCTTGTTCACTATCATATCTAAATAATTAGTGCAAGGATTGGAACATTGTAGGTGATAGCAGATGCTTTTAGAAGAAATGATTGAGTGAATATATTAAAAATTACAGAGGTAAGGAAAAATGAATGGAAAAGTTTGGATTGAACATATGTTTAACTTTCAAATATTGTTTCCTCTTAGACTTTTGAGAGTTGAAGTTCTTTGCCTTTCATGACTTAAAAATACTATCCAATATTTATTTTTATGTATTTATTCATCTACTTTACAGATTATAAACACTATTCCAAGAAAAATGTTTAGAATGATTTATTTACTTGAAAGAGTTAAAGAGAGAGAGAGAGAGAGAGAGAGAAAGAGAGAGAGGGAGAGAGATCTTTCATTCACTGCCTCACTCCCCAGGTGACTGCAGCAGCCAAGAGCTTCATCTAAGTCTCCCACATGAGTGGCAGGGCCCAAACACCATCTTCTAATGCTTTTCCCAGGCCATTAGTAGAGAGCTAAACCAGAAATGGAGCAACCGGGATAGGAACTGGTGCCTATTAGGGATGCTAGTGTCTCACGTGGCAGTTTAACTGTTATGCCACAAAGCTGACCCCTACAAGAAAAATTTTGAGAACAAAAACTTTGCACTTAGTTTTCTAAGAGCTGTCTCTCTAGTGTCTAAAACAATAACTGTCACATTGTAGGCATGCTAAAATATTTGTTGAATGAATAAAAGGTATACTTTATTTCCTTTTTTAGTCTTATAATTTGCTTTGTGAAGTCAAAAGTCTTTCTTTTGTTCTTTTTGATTTTTGCTTCTAGTACACATTTTCTAACACGTAAAAGTTAGAAATGGGGGTAGGAATTGTGTCATGGATAATGCTTCTGGTTGCAATGCTAGCATCCCATATTGGTGCCGGTATATATCTTGGCTGCTCCACTTCTGATCTAGCTCCTTGTTAATGATGTGGGGAATAAGCTGAAGATGGTCCAAGTGTTTTGGTTCCTGCCACCTGCGTGGGAGACCCAAATTAAATTTTCTGGTTCCTGGTTTTAGCCAGTTGTGGCCATCTGGGGAGTGAATCAGCAGATGAAAGATTCTCTCTCTCTCTCTCTCTCTCTCTCTCTTTCTTCCTTTCTCTCTGTAACTCTGACATTGAAAATAAATAAATCTTTATCCTTGATGTATACTCACTTTGGAATTGCACTGAACCTAGTGTCACGTGCTTTATAGTGAACTGCAGATATGTATATGTGTTTTAAGTGGCAGATAATTGACAATATTAATGGAATACACATCTACAGCATAGTTTATATTCAGTATAATGTTTTACAACATCAGTAAGGGATTTTTTATTATAAGAAGTTAGAGGAATGGTAAGTAATGACTAAAGAATTACTTCTAAAACATTGGAAACAGAGAAACTATCAGCCAATATAAGAATATTTCATTACAAAATGTATACTTTCAAGAGCAAGTAGACATTATTGGTTTCTTTTAAAGATATATTTATTTATTTGAAAGGAAGAGTTACAAGGAGGCAGAGACAGAGAGAGAGATAAAGGTCTTCCATCCGCTGGTTCACTCCCCGGTTGTCCGCAACAGCCAGACCTGTGCTGATATGAAGGCAGGAGTCAGGAGATTCCTCTGGGCATCCCATGCTGGTGCAGGGGCCCAAGGACTCGGGTCACCTTCTACTGCTTTCCCAGGCCATAGCAGAGAGCTGGATGGGAAGTGGAGCAGTTAGGACTATAACTGGCACCCATATGGGATGCCAGCATCTACTATGCCACAGCACCCACCCCGAAATTACTGTTGATATGCTATATGTTACTACAAGTCAACGATATTGCAGGTTCTAGAGTCAGATATTTTCTTTTTCAAATCTCATCCCTATAACTTACAAATTGATTAATGACAAGCACGTTATTGCTTTGAAAATTAGCTGCTCATTTACAAAGTAAGAATAATTAATAATAATAAAAATACTCTTTAATGAGTAATTTTGGGAATTATAGAGACTAATTATAGTAAATCACTCAGTTTATTGTGTGATGCATAGTGAGGTTATCAATGAATATAAATTAATATTATTATTGTTGTTATTGGAAGAACATGGAGTTCATACACAGAAGACCTGGGTTTGGCACCAAACACTATATCTTTCCAGCTCTTAGGAACCAGTCCAAGGAACTTTATTTCTGAGACTTAGTTTCTTATCTGTGGAATATGATTAATGATAATATGTATCTTGTGAATTTGTTTTGATGATTAAATATAAACTACCAAACATAGTGCTAAGCATTTAATAAATTTCCCATTTAATCTTAATGAAATTATTAATGAAGAATTAAGATAGAAAATTATTTCCCAGCCTATAAATAAGATAATTTACTCAGTTGGAGAATGGGAGGAATCACATTCTGTAATAAAGAAAATAGTACCTTTTTTCCTTGAACTCCTGTCAGGAATTAATGAGGTGACATGTCCAAAAATACTTTATAGGCTATACTATAATGTAAATAGTACAGTATTTTATATTAAATAGAGTTACATCATTGATATATGATGAAGTAATATAGTTAATATAAGCTCTGAGTGCTTTTAAGTTACTTGATTATCTTTTCAATGTAACTTATTTGTAGTTTACCTAATCAGAATATTGCAATTTAAAGTAATGCTGTGGGTTGTCTGTTAAAAGTTAGACAACTATTTAAAAGAAATGGGGATTAATAAATGTGTTTTTGTAAAGTTAACAATGAGTTCACAGAAAAGATGGGATACATACATTTTAGTGTGTTCAGTGGGATTTTAATGTTTCATCATGGAATATTAATACTGTTGTTAAAAATATCAAGTAGAAAGGAAGAAAAAAACATAGAATGTATAACCCATGTACTACAGTTTTCCCCAAATTACATTTGTGTGGTATATAAATTCTTATGGCAGGACTATTCTGTAAAACTGTATAATATCAAGCTTCCTATTACAATGGTGGTGACTACAAACCACTTCCTCCACCATGTACAACAGTAGAATTGCACATATGTACTTCTATAACCCATATGAATACCCAGGATTTTATTAATATTTAAAAGATATTTGGGGACTGCTCAAGATCCAAAAAAGTGTGAGCCAATTCACATAATAAATCTCCTCTTATATACCTACAAAACAGTGAAAAACAGTGTTTTTCTTTTTGAGTTGTTTTTATATCCTTCAGAAGCTTAGTTAATGGAATTTGAATAAGAGGGAAACACAGGATCAGATAGATCTAAATCCCTTTTTAGTATTACCAAAGAAATAGAACCAAAATAGACAAGGAAATTTACAACAAGGTTTTTTTCTCCTGCTACTGTGAAGTTAAGATGATTATAGGGGCTGGCGCTGTGGTGCAGTGGCTTAAAGCCCCTGGCTTGCAGTTCTGGCATCCCATATGGGCGCTGGTTCAAATCCTGGCTGCTCCACTTCTGATTCAGCTCTCTGCTACAGCATAACCAAGTCAGAAATTAAATCAGTAATAAAGGCCCTCCTAACAAAGAAAAACCCAGGACTGGATGGATTCACTGCTGAATTCTACCAGACATTTAAAGAAGAACTAACTCCAATTCTTCTCAAACTATTCAGAATAATCGAAAAAGAGGGAATCCTCCCAAATTCTTTCTATGAAGCCAGCATCACCTTAATTCCTAAACATGAAAAAAGTGCAACAGAGAAAGAGAATTACAGACAAATTTCCCCAATGAACATAGATGCAAAAATCCTCAATAAAATTCAAGCCAATAGAATCCAACAATACATCAGAAAGATCATCCACCCATACCAAGTGGGATTTATCCTGGATATGCAGGGATGGTTCAACATTTGCAAATCAATCAATGTGATACACCACATTAACAAACTGCAGAAGAAAAACCATGTGATTATTTCAACAGATGCAGAGAAAGCATTTGATAAAATGCAATACCCTTTCATGATGAAAACTCTAAGCAAATTGTGTATAGAAAGAACATTCCTCAACACAATCAAGTTAATTTATGACAGATCCACGACCAGAATCCTATTGAATGGGGAAAAGTTGGAAACATTCCCACTGAGATCTGGTATCACACAGGAATGCCCATTCTCACCATTGTTATTCAATATAGCCCTAGAAGTTTTAACAACAGCCATTGGACAAGAAAAAGAAATCAAAAGGATACAAATTGGGAAGAAAGAAGTCAAACTATCCTTCTTTGTAGAGGATATGATCTAAAGAACTCTACTAAGAGACTATTGGAACTCATAAAAGAGTCTGGTAAAGTAACAGGTTATAAAATCAATACACAAAAATCAACTTTGTACAGACAATGCCATGGCTGAGAAAGAACTTCTAATATCAATCCTATTCATAATAGCTACAAAACAATCAAATACCTTGGAATAAACTTATCCAAGGATGTCAAAGATCTCTACTATGATAATTACAAAACATTAAAGGAAGAAAGATACAAAATAATGGAAAAACCTACCATGTTTGTGGATTGGTAGAATTAATATCATCAAAATGTCCATTCTTGCAAAAGTAATTTACAGATTCAGTGTGATACCAATCAAAATGCCAATGACATTCTTCTCAGATCTGGAAAAAATGATGCTGAATTTCATATGGAGGCACAGGAGACCTCGGATAGCTAAAGCAATCTTGTACAATAAAAACAAAGCTGGGGGCATCACAATACCAGATTTCAAGACCTACTACAGGGCAGTTAAAATCAAATCAGCCTTGTCTGCAATGGTCCGGGCTTCACCGATCTGAGGCCAGGAGTCAGGAGCTTCTTCTGGGTCTCTCACATGGGTGCAGGGGCCCAAGGACTTGGGGCATCTTCTGCTGCTTTCTCAGGCCATAGCAGTGAGATGGATCAGAAATGGAGCAGCTGGGACTCGAACCAGCACCTGCTATGCTATAGCAGCGGCCCTGCCTCATTGAAGAGCAGATGCAAAGGCTCAGAGGCAGAGGCTCTGGTAACAGCAAGAAAGCCAGTGTGACTAAAGTACAATTGCCAGAGTGACAGAGTCGCAGCATGCAGGCCCTGCTAGGCCACAGAGAGCACTGCAGCCCCAGAGAGTGTGAGCAACTTTAGGGAAGAAACCAGGACCACGTCAACTAGTCTCTGCCTTCGTGGGATAATAGTGCAGTCAGACTCCGTGATTTCCCTTTGCTTTCCAGTGTCACAGAGAGGACAACACTTCTGCTCTCCCTTTGCAGGTCATATGGCTAATTTTACAGATTCTGCTCCTCACTGCTACTTGTCACATTTGGTAAATACTGTGGTGGGCTTGTTTCATAGTTAGCTATACTACTTATGGGTGCATTTACACCCAGGTTGTTTAGTGAAAAGCATCCATGTTTTCTATGGGGCACAGAGGAGGATGCAGTCAAGTCTGAACAGGATGACATTCCTAGCTTCAAGGCCCATCCAGCCATATGATTCCATTTTCCCATATCGCCCCAAGATACACTCACATGTTTGCACGTGGTGTTAACACATAAGGAAAGAAGTTGGAGAAAACTCCGCAGCCCATTGCCCTGCGGCTGCATTTGCCTATTGGTTTCCACCTAAATTGTCATGTTAGTCTTTAAAATGCCTGGTCTTTGAAAAGCTCATTCTTCAAAAGATGGAGGTAAAAAAGGGTGGAAGTCTTGGGATTTGATGGTTTATATTTTGTCTTGGGTGTATGACCTCTAGCCTACCTATAGTCCATCTTCAGCCACGCAGCAAATTATTTTTATTTTCTAATAGCATATAATCATTAGACTGTTAAATTTGCAATTGATAAGAATAATTTCCTTGTTAATATCTTTGGAAACAATTCTGTGTAAGGGTTTGTACTCAAAACTCACTGAAGTGAAACAAAAATCATTGAGGGTTTAGATACCAATGAAAATGAGTCTAGTAAATATCAAAGTTTATAAAAATCGGGGACAAACTTTTTGAACTATTATCCTGTTTTACAAAATAAGTTTGGATAAATATCTGGCAGATGCTCATTCATACAGATAATCACTTGTGAAGATGTTATGCTTATTGTAAATTAATCATCTGAAGAAGAGTAAAAGGGTTCATTCATTCATTCAAAAAAAAAAACAGCCTTGTACTGGTACAGAAAAAGATGGATAGACCAATGGAACAGAATAGAAACATCAGAAATCAATGCAAACATCCATAAACAGCTCATATTTGATCATGGAAATAAAACCAATTCCTGGAGCAAGGACAGTCTGTTCAATAAATGGTGCTGAGAAAACTGGATTTCCGCATGCAGAAGTATGAAGCAAGACCCCTACCTTACAACCTACACAAAAATCCACTCAACATGGATTAAAGATCTAAATCTATGACCTGAAATCATTAAATTATTAGAGAACATCGGAGAAGCCCTGCAAGATATAGGCACAGGCAAAGACTTCTTGGAAAAGACCCCAGAGTCACAGGCAGTCAAATCCAAAATTAACTGTTGGGATTATATCAAATTGAGAAGTTTCTGTACAGCCAAAGGAATAGGAAAGTGAAGAGGCAACTGACAGAATGGGAGAAATTTTTGCAAACTATGCCACTGATAAAGGATTAATAACCAGAATTTAAAAAGAGATCAAGAAACTCCACATCAACAAAACAAACAACCCACTTAAGAGCTGGACCAAGGACTTAAACAGACATTTTTCAAAAGAGGAAATCCACATGGCCAATAGACACATGAAAAAATGTTCAGGATCACTAGCCATCAGGGAAATGCAAGTCATTCACCTCACCCCAGTTACAATGGCTTTCATACAGAAGTGAACAACAAATGCTGGCAAGAATGTGGAGAATAAGTTACCCTTATTCATTGTTGGTGGGAATGCAAATTGGTAAAGCTACTATGGAAGACAGTTTGGAGATACCTCAGAAATCTGAATATAATGCTACCATATGACTCATCCATTCCACTCCTCAGAATTTACCCAAGGGATATAAAATTATGAGATATGTGCTCTGTGTGGAATACTACACAGCAGTAAAAAATGAAATCTGATCATTTGCAACAAATTGGAGGAATCTGGAAAACATCATGCTAAGTGAAATAAGCCAATCCAAATTGGACAAATATCATATGTTCTCCCTGATCTGTGACAACTTACTGAGCACCTAAAAGGAAAACTGTAGAAGCAAAACTGACACTATGACAAGCAATGACTTGAACAGCCCTTGTAATGACTATCAAGGATCAGCTTATTATTTTATTCTTTTTAGTATTTTCTTTTTCTACTTAATATCTTTGGTTGAACTCTTAACACAGAAGTATTCTTAGGTGTTTAAATCCAATTGAAAATTGATCCCAGTAAAAAACTAAGAGTGGGAATAAGAGAGGGAAGAGCTATACAGTTTGGTGCATGTTCCAAGGACTTACACCTAAGGGTAAAGCTAAAAACTTGCCATGGGACCCCAATCACATTAAGTTGGCAGGTACTGATGTCATTGTACTAAAATGATCATTTTAAGTGCATAACTGATCATAAAGATAGGAATAAGTGTTAAAGGGATCATAATAAATAATATTATAGATAGAAAAAAGAAAAAAATATTATAGATAGGAATAAGTGTCAAAGGGATCATAATAAATCACACAAATAAGATCATGGCTGCTAATAATAATAAACAGAATTAAAAAGGAGAGAATGATCCAACATGGGAAGCAAGTCACACATCAGACTCATAGAATGACAAATGCCGTAAATAGCACTCTGGCCTCAGAATCAGCCATTAAGGCATTGAGATCTGTCTAAAAAGCCCAAGAGAGCATCTCAGGCATGGAAAGCCAAGATGCTGTGGGAAAAAATGGCCTACATGACAGATCCCAGTGGAAAGAAGGGACCATCAAAGATAGGAGAGAACTTGTACTTTGATTATGGCACTGTGTAAATGATATTGGAGTGTCTGGCCTCAAAAGGCTCCCATAGCCTTGGCAGCTCTTGACAAGAGTCTTGAGTGATCACTGATGTTATAAATAAGAGTGTCAATTGTTAAATCAACTACAGGAGTCACTTTGCACTTGCTCCACATGTAAGAGCTCTTTCCTTAATCAGTTGTACTATGAGAATTAATGATAAAACTAGACTTCAGAGAGTACTTTATAGTTTGTGTGTCTGTGTGAGTGCAAGCTGTTGAAATCTTTACTTAGTATAGAGTTGATTTTCTGTATATAAAGATAATTTAAATAAGAATCTTAAGGAAGAATGAGAGGAGAGAGGGAGTAGGAGGTGGGATAGGAGTGGGTGGGAGGATGGGTATGGAGGAAAAACTACTACATTTCGAAAGCTGTACCTATGAAATTTATATTTATTAAATAAAAGCTTTCAAAAGTAAAAAGGGAAATAACTTTGAGACAAAAAATTACAAAAATTGAAGGCAGTATTGGGGATCTATGGGATACAATCAAATGACCAAATATTGAGACCAAGGATTTCCTGAAGGTTTGGAAAAATGGCTTATAAAACTTATTTGGTGAAATAACAGCAGAAAATTTCCCCAGTTTGGAGAAAGATTTGGACATCAAAATACAGGAAGCACATAGAACCCTAAACAGGCATGACCAGAAAAATATCCTCACCAAGATACAGTTTAGTCAGACTCTCAAAAGCAAAACATAGAGTATCCTAAAATTTGCAGCAGAAGTGTCAGATCATCTTTAAAGGAACTCCCATCAGATTGACAGCAGATTGCTCAACAGAAACACTACAAGTCAGGAGAGAATGGAAAGATAAAAGTGCAAGACCCTAAAGAAAAAGCTGCTAACCCAGAATATTTAACCCAGAGAAGTTCTGATTCATAAATGAAGGCGAAATACAGACCTTCTATGTCAAGTGAATATTGAAATAATTTGTCACTATCTGGTCAGCCTTACAAATGATACTTAATGTGTTACACATAGAAATAGAGACAATCAGCTCCATGAAAGAATGTGAAGGCAGAAACTCTCCTAGTAAAAGAAGAAAAAAAGAGTTTCAAAAAAACCAGTTGCAATGTTTATGGAAAATGGCAATACTAAATCATTACTTCATCTATAATAAATTCGAATGTAAATAGACCAAATTCTTCAATTAATTGATAGGTATTGGTGGATAAATAAACAAGACTCATTTATATGATTTCTACAAGAAACACACTTCACCAATAGTTCTTCCACTTCAAGTGGAGAATATATTCCATGCAAATGGAAATCAAAATGAGAAGTAGTTAAAAAAGATTTAAAGACACAAACTGTTAAAAGAGACAAGATCATCATGTAATGATTAAAGGATCAATTCAACAAGAAGATGTGACTACAGTAAATGTATATGAACCCAAAATTGGGGCACCCAGTTTTATGGATCTATAGGGTGTGAGGAATCCTACAGGAGTCCCAAAAGAGTTACAAAGTACCACTAACCCAAAAAGAAATATAAAAAGCAAAATCAAAGTGTAATTACTTAAGCTAAGGCTGAAAAGCAAAACCAAAATGGAATTATTTAAGCTAAGGCCACTAAGCACCAGGAACTGCCCAGACCATCTGTCAGAACTGACACAGGTGGTGATGCCTGATAAGGACAGTGGGACATTACATCCATCATAAAAAGCAGCCAACCAGCCAGCTACCACATTACTTCACACAGACTTTTGCATCACAATTGGCCACACCCAGAAGACCCCTAGCACACCATTGGTCACACCCAAGCACCAACATCTGGTTGGTGACATTCCAAAAGATGAGCCTGTGATTGGTGACACCTTAGAACACACTCACCGTCCACCTACTCCAGAGGGGGCATAAAAAAGCAAGCCTCACCACTGCTCTTCATCCCCTTGGGGACCATGGCTCAGTGCAAGTGAAACTGCCTGAGTCTTCGCTGACAGAAACTCTGCTTGGCACTCTGCTAGAGCCAACCTTGCCTGGACATCTCAGCCACTGCTGGAGCTGACATCGGAGCTGAACTGGACTTCTCACTGGTAACTTCTCCAACCCTTCACCATCGAGCCCACTGCCCAGAGTGCCGGTCATCCCACTACTACTGTCTGTAAGTGACTGTTCTGAGATCCATCTCTCCAAGTGGTCATTTAGGTATAACTGCTAATTTAAATTGGGGAAAGACAAATGAAATAAATGCATCCAAATGTAAACTTTTATATACTCAGCATGTTATATTCTATAAAAAAGCTATTTGGGTTAGTTTATAAACTGTCTATGAAAATAGTTCAACATTGCTTAGAGTAACTCAGGCTGAAATTTGATGTATTACCTTATTTAAAAATGTTATCTTAAATTGGAGATTTTTAACAGGTTATTTCAAAATGCAAATCAAGGGCATTGGCAAATGGAAAATATCACAAGTATACTAATCTATTCCTCTTTCACATAAAATTAGAATCTGATCCTCTGTTAAAGTAATCTATTATGTTTTCCTGATGTCTGTTAAATTCTAATTGTTTAAAAACAGCTGAGATTTATTAAGAGCTATGGGTTATTTAAATATGTGCTTATTTTCAAATATTTGAATAATCACTTTGTAACAATGATCAAATTTAGTCTATATTAGTCTATATATTAAATCAACTCTATACTAAGTAAAGATTTCAACAGCTTGCACTCACACAGACACACAAACTATAAAGTACTCTCTGAAGTCTAGTTTTATCATTAATTCTCATAGTACAACTGATTAAGGAAAGAGCTCTTACATGTGGAGCAAGTGCAAAGTGACTCCTGTAGTTGATTTAACAATTGACACTCTTATTTATAACATCAGTGATCACTCAAGACTCTTGTCTTGAGGAATAAGGAATCTTATTTCAACCAGATATTTTGGATTTTGAACCTTCTTGGCATCATTGACAGGCATTCAAAAAATCAAAGTTCCAAAGAATTTGCACTCTGAAATTTCCAGTAAATTTTGGACTTCAGTTTTTCCAGTTTGGGCCCAACTGGAAAAAATCAAAGGACATATATATGTCTCTCATCTTGCAGAGATACCAACTAATCAGGCTATTTGGACTATATTAGAAGTACTGTCAAGATGTGAAGTGGTACTAAATTTTAAATTTCTATAATATAAAATGGTATTGATACAAATGTCTGAGAGTTAAAAAATCTAATGATCTTGTGTTACTAGAAATGATGGTTATCTTAATGAAAAAGCCCTAGAGGCCTAAAAGAGTTAAATGCTTTGTAAAATCCTACAGGTGCTTGCAAAAATACTGTGTGAAGTAAGGAAGTGCCTCTTGTTGGTTAATGAGTTTATAATTTTAAACGTGGCAACATAAAGTCTTTTGTCATCTACAGTTTTATATATCAGATTTGCTGCTCATAAAACTAAAGCATTGTTGGTTCTGTGTTTAGTTGTCCTCGTATAGGTTCTGATGGAATTCTTCCAGCCATTTCTATTGTATTCAGTATTTTGGGATGACTCTGTAAACAGATGAAGCCAATAATGTATTAGAGGTATCAACTGAGAGAATGTATGGTTAACTGAGGTTACTAAGAACAGAAAGTAATTCAAATCAATTGGTTATTTACAAAAAGGTGCTAGATTTTTAAAAAAGCTATTATTGAACTGATATATTGTTCTACTATGTTATATGTGTATACATACTGTATATCTACATGGGAAAATTTATTAAGAGTTTTATTTTAATTGGCTTATAAATAAAAGATTGCCTAGAAATTTAAACAGCTAAAATTATTCAAAGATACATTTTAATTCATGTGACCTGAATCTCTGTATCAAATGTTTTAAATTTGTTGGTAGAAAGAAACTAAAAACACTTTATATGCTTGTGCTTGAGTTTGCTGGTTAAACAGGCTACATCATGTTAGATATTTAAGAGATTTTTCCAAATACATGTATTCTTAAAATTTATAGAAGGCATTGGACCTTCTGGTAAATGTTTTCTTAAGTTGTTATCTAATGGTTGAAATCGCTTGCTAAGTTTTCATTTGACATTGCTATTGTCAGTAAGCAATCTGGGACTGGCTCCCTCATTTCTCTATTCTAAGCCTGACTTGTTCTTTCATTTCTCTATTATCTTCAAGGTAGGAAACTAATTCTATTCTGCAGGACACTCCAAGATGCACAACTTGATTTTAGATCTTATAAAAGGGATAGCTAACATTTTCTGTAATAGCATAGCCAAAATGAAAGCTTAAATTATAATTTCATAGCTAGATTTACTTCACCATCAGCGAAGTAAACAATAAACAGGGAAAACCTCCCTTTCAGACCAAAGGGAAAGAAAGTTTTTTTTTTTTTTTTTTTGGTCAGGCAAATTGGACAGTGAGTGAGAGAGAGAGAGAGAGAAAGGTCTTCCTTTACCGTTGGTTCACCCTCCAATGGCTGCTGCAGCCGGCGCACTGCGCTGATCTAAAACCAGGAGCCAGTTGCTTCTCTTGGTCTCCCATGGGGTGCAGGGCCCAAGGACTTGGGCCATCCTCCACTGCAATCCCAGGCCAGAGCAGAGACCTGGACAGGAAGAGGAGCGACTGGGACAGAATCTGGCACCCCAGCCGGGACTAGAACCTGGAGTGCCGGTGCCACAGGTGGAGGATTAGCCTAGTGAGCTGCGCCACTGGCTAAGAAAGTTTTAAAGTGAGAACATAGTTTTCCTTATGGGTATGTCTATCTCAGAAAAAACACTACAGAACATGCCTCTGACTATAGATTTCTAGTTTAGGCCACAAAGATTAGAGATGGGACTTGAGCATACCTTTGACTTGCATCCTCTGGTCTGCTTTAACAAAAACCAGGAGGAAAAGAAAGCTAGGCACCAGAAGCAATGTAAATATAGGTGGCAAGCCTATTAAATGTAGCTCTGAACAGTGATCTGCCATCAAGGAGACCCAACAGGCCAGTCCACTGCAGTGGCTTTTAATGTGGAAATCCTGGGCTTCAGCAGAGGTCAGTTTGTGAAGAGCCCTGGCAGCTCTGCCAAGAGTTGGATCACTGGAAATGGACCTGCTCTGGAGTCGAAGGATGCCCAGGCCAGAGCCATAGATCTTGCTGGCTCCAAGCTGAAAAGCACTTCATCAGCCCAGCTTCCAAAGTGACCACCGCAACTGAGGAGGTGGCCAAGTAGAGTCAGTAACATTGCAGGCAGAACTACAAATTTCCTGTTAGTGTTGCCACCTGCCTTTACTTGGCCAGCTCTCCTCCCATGACAGCTAGGTAATGGAAATCAACAGGGTGCCTTCCCAAGGAGGTTCATACCTCCCTTAGGATGTACACAATGTGAAGTGATAGACAGGTCTGGGCCTCATAACTTATAAGGCTTTAAAGCCCACCAGATTATTATCAAGTGCCTTCTGTCAGGTTCTATTTGCCTCTCAATCAGAAAACTTAGTTGTGGCTTAGATAGTACCTTTCTTAGGTTCGTCAATAATGACTCTGTCCTTTGTATCGAGCCCACTTGGGCCTCATTCCTTTGTAATCATAGCCTCTACTCTAACATCAATGTCTCTACTCGCAACCTGTGTACTGATGGTCCTCTCCCCCACTTAATGTTGTATGATTGTTCTGAATTTCTCTACAGACACACCCTTCTACTTGCAAAAGATGAAAGGCCTTTCTCCCGGTCCTGGCTGGGATCAGCTTCAAACCACGTCCATCAAACAGTCCTCACAAGGGTCCACAGACCCCTCTCATTCCCTCTCCTCTGAAATCCTCTACCTGGTTAATGCCACTCTTAGGATCATTGGTTGCTATTCTCATCCTGACTTGTATACTACAGTGGCTGTTCAAGTGTTTACAGCTGGTGATAATGGTACGAACCAAGGCCTTCAGCAACCAGGTGGTCAACCAAATGCTGCTACTCAGCTCCCCATCCAGGAGACAGTGGCTTGAGGCATTGCCCCATGCCAGTGAAGAGTACCTCATTGCCCCATGTCAGCAGGAAGCAGCTCTAAAGAAAGATCATTGTCCCTCTACCCGTCCTGGAATTTTGAGACTAATGTAATCCCATACAACTCCTGCTTTATAAAAAACAAAAGGGGGGAATGCTAGGAAAATGACACAATTTTATCTATGGTGCAATCTACACCCTGATTTATATCCTAGGCCCTAGCCCCCAATGCCATTGCTGAAAGCCAGGTGGCCACATGGCCCAACCGCCAGTGTCTGGCTCCATCCCCATCCTAATGGGATTGGCTGCTCCTGCTTCCCTGCCCGCCCTCCGGCAAAATTTTAAAAGGACCTGTTCCTGAACACGTGGCTCTCTCTCACCTCCTCTTTTCCTCTCTCACTCCCCTCTCTCCTCTCCTCTCTCCTCTTTCTCTCTTGCTCTCCTTTTCCCTCTTCGCCCCTTCCCTCTGGTCTGCTGGGTTTTCCCCAATAAACCCTTTCCCTTACAAAAAAAAAAAAAAAAAAAAAAAAAAAACCAGAGACTTTTGGACTCTGGACTTTGGACTTTGACTTTTGTGACCATGATACAAACTTTGAAAACGCAGCATTCATATTACACCCTTAGCCATGAGTGTTTAGATTGATTATTCCTTTTATGCTTTATACTTATGACTATTCCTGGATATTTTTAGAGGTTGTCTTACTCCTATATATGTGTTATGACCTGTGGACTAATGACATATTGAGTGGTATTGACCTTTAGATGTGTGCATTGAATATATACTGAGTGGGATTGAACAATACATTATATTAAAAAAAGACTATCAAGATTCTGTGTGATTCTTCTCCATGCTCCAAAGTGTCGCATTAGCCTTGTCGAGCTGCATGACAAGTGGTGCTCATGACATGGGGAGACATAAGCTCCAAGAGAAAAATAATGAGGAATTTCAACACTGCACTTTCATCAGTGGACATATCCACCAGACAAATTATCAATAAAGAAAGAAAAGAGTAATCTACACTATAGAACAGACAGACCTAACTGATATCTATAGAATATTTCATCACAGAGTTGCAGAATATACATTCTTTTCATTGGTGCATGGGACTTTTTCCAAGTGAGACCATAAAGTAGGCCATAAAACAAGTCTCAATAAATTCAAAGCAGTTTGAAAACACATTTATGTATCTTTTCTGATCACAGTGGAATGAACCTGGAAATTAACAAACAAAACTCTAGAAAATATACAAACAATAGAAACTAAACAACATACTCCTGAAAGAACTGTGGGTCATAGAAAAAATAAAAGGAAAATAAAAAAATCCTCCAGCTAATGAAAATGAAGGCACACCATATCAAATCTTAAAGTATACAACAAAATCTGTGTTAAGAGGAACATTTATAGTAATTAGAGCCTACATTAAGAAATTGATAAACATATCAAATAAGCCTGAGGGACCTAGAAAAAATAAAAACAAAATCCAAACTTAGTAGGAGAAAAATAATAAAAATTAGTGAAGAGATAAACAAAATAGAAATAAAAAACTATACAAAATACCAGTTAAATAAAGAGGTTTTTTTTGGGGGGGGAAGAAACAAGATTGATAAACCATTGGCTCAATTAACCAAAAAGGGGAAAAGATACAAATTAATAAAATCAGAGATGAAAAAGGAGATGTTAGAGCTGATATCACAGAAATACAAAAAGTAATTAAGAATTACTACAAACAACTATATATAAACAAATTGGAAATCTAGAAGAAATGAATAGATTTTTAGACACATATAATTTCCAAATTTTAAAAGATTTGTTTATTTGAAAGGCAAAGTTACAGAGAGAGAGAGAAGGAGAGGGAGAGACAGAGAGAGAGAGAGAGGTGTTCCATCTGCTGGTTCACTCCCCAAATGGCTGCAACTGCTGGAGCCGATCTGATTCATATCCCAGAGCCAGGAGTTTCTTCCAAGTGTCCCATATGGGTGCAGTGGTCCAAGTTCTTGAACTGTCTTTCACTGCTTTCTCAGGCCATTAGCAGACAGCTGGATAAGAAGTGGAGCAGCTGTGACTCAAACCACTGCCTAATCCAATGAAAATAGGGCACATGTCTTTCTTCCCATCATCCCATAAGAGTCCAGTAACAGGTGGGAAGAAGGCAGCATTTTGACACCAGCAGTGGCTTTTGTGAGTGTGTGTGACCAAGGGATTTTACTAGAGGGGAAAAACAGTGTTCCCCACTGACTTTGAACCTGGATAGCAGAAATGATAGGGGTCTGGGAACCCACCTCTCTCAACGTATTTCAGGCTCTGGGGCTCAAAATGCCAAGTGGGAGCACCCACAGACAGTTGGTTCTGGGGAAGTCTCTGCTCTCTCTGGACGAGACAGGCTAGGGAGGCAGAGCAGATCCTCTGCACCCCATGACTATAGGAGCCTTGTGTGCTGAGACTATGGAAACTCTGTGACTGCACGATAGGATGCAGGGTTTAGCTGGTTCTCTGGAAAATCACTGTGTGCTGTGGCAGAGGCTCTGTGTTCCCTGATTGCCTGGGGTGGGTCATTGCAGGTGGATTTTTGTCACACTGAAAACTGCACAGATCCTTTGGGCAGTTCATGCAACAGCGTGGGTGAATGTTGTACTCACTATGGGCCAACCCTTGGCATTGATCACTACGGAAGAGAGATGAGGATATAATTATGCCAGTAGAGGTGATCATACCCTGCCACCTGCTGACAAGAAATTTACTGGGCCCAACTTGAGTGTTACCCTAGATTATTGCCCCACCCTGGAGCACTGAACAGAGCTCCTTGGCCACACCCAGCACATGAGTCTGGGTATTCACTGAAGGAACAGAGATTCCACTAAGCCACAGAGGCAAAATTAGAAGAAAAAAAAGCCATCAGAGGATAAAGCCAACAAATATTTCCATAGATGCCTAAAACTAATAGAAGAAATTCAAGAAACAAGATAAGGAAGACAACGTGATTCTCCAAAAGGAACACAGCAAACTCTTAAATATTAGAATGAGAAAATGAAGAGATTGGTGAAATTCCTGAAAAGGAATTCAAAAGATTGATCAAAGGATCAAAAGCAATGGGAAGCAAATTCATAAGTTAAACAAATCCATATATGTGACGGAGTAAAAATATTCCATGAAATTGAGATTTAGAAGAGAAATCAACTGAAATATTAGAAATCAAGAATTCGATATGTCAAATAAAAATATAGTTGAAAGCCTTAGCTACAGATCTGTTGAGGCAGCAGAAAGAATATCTGAGATAGAAAACAAATCTTTGGAAATATCTCAATCAGATCAAAAAAAAAAAAAAAGAGAAGAAATTAGAAAAATTAAAAACAATGCTTGAGATTTATAGGGATTTTATCAAATGACCCAACATATGGGTCTTAGCAGCTCCTGAATGTGTGGAAAGAGAGAATGAAATAGAAAATCTGTTCAGTGAAATAATTACAGAAAACTTCCCCAATTTGGAGAATGAAAGGGACGTCCAAGTACACAAGTCAAATAGAACACCTAATAAACATGACAAGAATATATGTGCACCATGACACATTTTAGTCAAACTTTTGAAAGTAAAACATACAGAAAATATCCTAAAATGTGCACAAGATAAATGCCATATTGGTTTCAGAGGATTTCCAATCAGATTCACAGCTGACTTCTCATCAGAATCTCTACAGCCTTAGAGAAAATGGAGAGACATAGTCCAAGTCTTAAAAGAAAAAAAAAAACTGTCAACCCAGAATACTGTACCCTGCAAAGCTCTCATTTATGAATGAAGGTGAAATAAATACCTTGCATAACAAACAGAAATTGAAAGAGTTTGTCATGACTCATCCAACCTTATAAAATATGCTTAACGATGTGCTACACACAGAAACACGGAAAGATAGCCATCATTATTAAAGAATGTGAAGGCAGAAAATCCCCCAGTAAAGGTACAAAAGAAATCCAAAGTAAACAAAAGGAATATTTATGGAAAAATTGCAGGGCCAAGTCACTACTTATCAATAGCCATCTTGAATGTAAATGGCTTCAACTCTTCAGTTAAAAGATACAAACTTGCTGAATGGATTAAAAAACAAGACCCATCTATTTGCTGCCTATAAGAAACACATCTCACTAACAAAGGTGCACACAGACTGAAAGTAAAAGGATGGAAAAAGATATTCCACACTAAGGGAAAACATAAACAAGCAGGTGTAGCCATTATAATTTCAGACAAAATAGACTTTAGCACAAAAACTGTGAAAAGAGACAAAGAAGGGCATATGTAATGATTAAGGGATCAATTGTACAGGAATATGTGACTAGAATAAACGTATATGCACCCAATACCAGGGCACCTGGTTATTTAAAGGAAATGTTAATGGATTGATTGGGAGACATAAACTACAACACAATAGTAATGGGGGACTACAACACCCCAGTTTCAACAAGGGACAGATAAACTAGACAGAAAATCAACAAAGAAACAACAGAGCTAATCTACACTATGGACAGAATGGACCTAACTGATATATATAGAACCTTTCATTCCAAGACCGTATGTTAGGCCATAAAGCAGTCTCTGCAAATTAAAAAAAAAATTGAAATCATATCATGCATATTTTATGACCCAGATTTAGAAATTTGGGAATTAACAACCCAAGAATCTCTAGAAATTGTGCACACACATAGAGTCTGAACAACATGCTCTTGAATGAACAGTGTGTCATAGATGAAATCAAAAGGGAAATCAAAAAATTTCTGGAAATAAATGAAGATGACAATACAACATGTCAAAACTTATGGGATATAGACAAAACATTGTTAAGAGGGATCTTTATAGCAATTGATGCCTACAAAAAGAAATTGGAAAGGCATCAAATAAATAAGCTATCAACACTTTTCAAGGACCTAGAAAAACAACAACAAAACAAACCCAAAATTAGTATGAATAAAGAAATAATTAAAATTACAAATTTAAAAAATTGAAATAAAAAGATACAAAAGATCAGTGAAATGAAGTGGTGATTTCTTGAAAAAAAAAAACAATCAAAATTGATATAACATTGGTCAGTACAATTAACCAAAAAACAGAGAGGAGACCCAAATTAATAAAAGCAGAGGTGATAAATAAGATGTAGCAATGGACACCACAGAAACAAAAAGAATCATCAGAAATTAATACAAAAAGCTGTGTGCCAATAAATTGGAAAATCTAGAAGAAATGGATAGATTCCTGGACATATACAATCTACCAAACTTGAATTATGAAGACACAGAAAACCTAAACAGACCAATAACTGAGATGGTGATTGAATCAGTAATAAAGATTTCCTCCCCAACAAAAAAATCCCAGGACTTGATGGCTTCACTGCAGAATTTCACCAGACTTTTCAGAAAGAAACAATTCAAATTCTCAAGCTATTCACCTTAAATCCAAAATCAGAAAAATATACAACAAAGAAAGAGAACTACAGACCAATACCCTTGATGAACATAGATGTAAAAATCCCCAACAAAATACTAGCTAATGGAATCTAACAACACATCAGAAGGACCATTCACCTGGACCAAGTAGGATTTATCCCTGGTATATTGAGATGGTTCAACATATGCAAATCAACAAATGTGATGCATCATATTAACAAATTGAATAAAAACCATATGATTATCTCAATAGTTGCAGAGAAAGCATTTTTGATAAAAAACAAAATCCTTTATAACAAAAGAAACCTTAATTAATTTGTATATAGAAGGAACAGTCCTCAACAAAATCAAGACAATTTATGAAAAAAAAAAAAAACACAGCTAGCATCATATTGAATGGGGGAAATGTTGGAAGCATATCCACTAAAATCTGGAACCAAATAAGGATGCCCCCTTTCATCATTGTTACTAAATATAGTCTTGGAAGTTTTAACCAGGGCCTTAGGCAAGAAAAAATATGGAAGTGATATAAACTGAAAAGTAGGAAGTCAAATTATCCCTGTTTGCAGATGACATTATTCTACATATAGGGCAAGAGAAGGGCTCTATTAAGAGACTATTGAATCTAATAAGACAGTTTAGTACAATTACAGAATACAAAAGCAACACATAAAAATCAATTGCTTGCCAGGGCCATGGCTCACTAGGCTAATCCTCTGCCTTGCGGTGCCAGCACACTGGGTTCTCGTCCCAGTCAGGGCACCGGATTCTGTCCCGGTTGCCCCTCTTCCAGGCCAGCTCTCTGCTGTGGCCAGGGAGTGCAGTGGAGGATGGCCCAAGTACTTGGGCCCTGCACCCCATGGGAGACCAGGAGAAGTACCTGGCTCCTGTCATCGGATCAGTGCAGTGCGCTGGCTGCAGCGCGCCGGCCGCGGCGGCCATTGGAGGGTGAACCAATGGCAAAGGAAGACCTTTCTCTCTGTCTCTCTCTCTCAATGTCCACTCTTCCTGTCAAAAAAAAAATCAATTGCTTTTGTATACACAGACGATGCCATGGCTGAGAAAGAACTTGTAAGATTAATTCCACTAAAAATAGCTACAAAAAACATGCAAATACCTTGGAAAACTTTAATCATGGAGGTGAAAATCTCTACAATGAAAATTATCAAACATTAAAGAAGGAAATAAAAAGACACAAAAAATGGAAAAAAATCCATGATTATATATTGGAAGAATCAATATAAAAATATCTACACTATTGAAAACAATTTACATATTCAATAGGATCCCAAGCAAAACACAAATGACATTTTTCTCAAATCTACAAAAAAATGATGCTAAAATTCACATAGAAGCACAAGAATCTCCGAATAGTGAAAGCAATTGTAAATAGCAAAAGCAAAGCCAGAGGCATCACAATACAAGATTTCAAGACATAATACAAGACAATTATAATCTGTGCCTGGTATTGGCACAAAAGTAGACATGTAAACATGTCTAAAAGTAGACATGGAACAGAATATAATCTCCGGAAAGCATTCAACACATCTACAACCAACTAATTTTTGACAGTGGAACTAAAATAACTCCCTGTAGCAAAGACAGTGTCTTCAACAAGTCCTTCTGGAAAAATTGGATCTTCACATGCATAAGTATGAAACAAGACCCCTACCATACAACTTATGCAAAAATCACTCAAAATGGATTAAGAATCTCAATATTACTATGTGATACCATCAATTTTCTAAAGAAAAACATTGAGGAAACTCTGAATGTTATTGGCATAGGCAAAGATTTTTTGGAAAAGTTTACAGATGCATAGGCAATAAAAGCAAAATAGACAAATGGGATTACATTGAGAAGCTTCTGCACCACGAAAGAAACACTCAACAAAGTGGAATGATAACTGACAGAATGGAAGAAAATACTTACAAACTATAAAACTGATAAAAGTATAATATCCAGAATCTATAAAGTGTTCAAGAAACTCGACAACAACAAACAATCCACTTAAGAAATGGGCAAAGGACTGGAGCAGGCACTTTTTAAAAGAGGAAATTCAAATGGCCAACAGACACATGTAACAATGCTCAGGATCACCAGCTATTGGGGAAATGCAAATTAAAACCACAATGAGGTTTCACCTCACCCCAGTTAGAATGGCTCTCATACAGAAATCAACAAACAATAAAGCTCATGAGGATATATATATATAATATTATATATAATATTACTTATATAAGTTATATATAACATATATGTATATATAAAATCCAGTGTTGGTGAGAATGTAAACTAGGATAGACATTGTGGAAGACAGTATAGAGATACCTCACTAAACTGAAAATTGATCTATCATATGACCCAGCCATCCCACTCCTAGGAATTTACCCAAGCAAAATGAAATCAGTATATGAAAGAGTGATCCGTACCCCTATGTTTGTTGCAGTTCAATTAATAATAGCTAAGATTTTTAATCATCCCAGATGTCTATCAACTGATGACTTGATATATATGTGTGTGTGTGTGTATATATATATATATATATATATATATGCAACTCAGCCATAAAATTGAATGAAATCCTGTCTCTTGCAATAAAATGGATGCAACTGGAAGCCACTATACTTAGTAAAATAAGGTAGTCCCAAAAATCCAAATGTTGTGTTTTCCCTGATTAGTAGAAACTAATAGATTTCCAAAAATGTTATGTATAGGAGAGAAATTGACATTTTGAGATTCAATAATTGTTTCATTCATCATCTCTACTGTTGAGGAACAGTTTTTTTTTTCTTATTATTATTTGTCAAATTCTTTACTTAGTGTAGGTTTATCTTATGAGTATAAAATAGACTGAAAGGGTGGGAGTCAGGGTAAGGTGGGAAGTATCACTATGCTCCTAAATCTATACATATGAGATACATGAAATTTCTTCACCTTCAAAACATTAAAAAATTAAAATGAGAAAGCATATATGGGATGTATTTGAGCTTTATGAGGGAGGGGTCTTTAAGCGTTCATAGAAATTGCATGTTATGGTACATTTGCACATTTCAAGGTTTTTGCATCATAATATTTATATTTTAATTTGTTTTTTCCTAATTATTTTGAAGTATCCTCATGTTTACAGTTTTGGTTACCAGCTTTACCAACTCTCCCTTTTTATGTGTTAAACAGAATTTTGTCATTCCCGCTTCACTGTCTATATGCCTTTTATGATTAAAAATATAGAATGAAGATATAAACAGGTTTTATAGGAACTTGGAAAACCTTGTGTATGACAGTAGTATTAAAAGGTATTATACCAGAGCTGGCACTGTGGCACAGCAGGTTAAAGCCCCTACCTGCATTGCTGGCATCCCACATGGGTGCTGGTTCAAGTCCTGGCTGCTCTACTTCTGATCCAGCTCCCTCCAATGGCCTGGGAAATCAGCAGAAGATGGCCCAAGTCCTTGGGCCTCAGCACCCAGGTGGGAGACCCGGAAGAAGCTCCTGGCTTTGGATCAGCTCATCTCTGGCTGTTGCAGTCATTTGGGGAGTGAACCAGCAGATGGAAGATTTCTCTCTCTCTCTCTCTCTCTCTCTCTCTCTCTTTCTGGTTCTACCTATCTCTGTAGCTCTTATAAATAAATAAATAAATTTTTTTAAGAAAAGTATTAAATCTATCTCATGGTGCTTTCTGCATGTCTTTGAAAGTTGAAGGTGTTATGAATTGCCATCTTCAATACAGATAGTGTCTCGACTATGATAAGGCATGGTGTAGTCACTATATTTGTAGAAGGTAGTAGATGCATAGTAATTAAATATTCAAGTCCTTTACCTTTAGCCCCTAAAAACTATAGTGGATTCTAGTTTAAGAGAAGTTGATGCTTGTTGAGCTTAATTTTTTTTTTTTTTGACAGGCAGAGTGGACATTGAGAGAGAGAGACAGAGAGAAAGGTCTTCCTTTGCCGTTGGTTCACCCTCCAATGGCCGCCGCGGCCGGCGCGCTGCAGCCAGCGCACCGCGCTGATCCGATGGCAGGAGCCAGGTGCTTCTCCTGGTCTCCCATGGGGTGCAGGGCCCAAGCACCTGGGCCATCCTCCACTGCACTCCCGGGCCACAGCAGAGGGCTGGCCTGGAAGAGGGGCAACCGGGACAGAATCCGGCGCCCCGACCGGGACTAGAACCCGGTGTGCCGGCGCCGCTAGGCGGAGGATTAGCCTAGTGAGCCGCGGCGCCAGCCTTGTTGAGCTTAATTTAAACTGCAAGTACTTAGTGGAAGGCAAGATTCACAGTGAAATTAAGGCTGACCCTTTGTAAACTAATCCTATATCTCTTTTATTTTGTTATTCCTATTATTGAAGTGACTATACTTAACAAGTATAAAATCCTTAAGGTAGTTCTCAGTCAGCAAAGAAAACTCAATTTTATCATTTTATTTAAATAAATACACAATAATAATTAAGTCTAGGAGATACAAGTAGCTCATATAAGGTGCCTTTCACAAATGGTATTGGAAAAGATAAAAAGCAACACCTGAAATATTTTCCTGTTTCTGTGGATTCAAAAAACTCTATGCCCTGGAGAAGCTGACTTTTTATTAGGATATGAGCATGCTCCTAAAGGTCATATAACAATTCCTATATAGTATTATTTTAGAATTTTTGAGAAGTTATAAAATTCAAAAACAAATGACTGCCGAAAGCATTTGGTCAAACCCTTTCATAGATTTTTCTTCAGAGAGCAATATTGAGCTACAGGGAAGAGAAACAATCTAAGGTCATATGGCTAATTATCAACAGGAATTAATATAAAACTTAGATGTCTTTAAAAGTTTGATTTCTTGGCTATTGAATATGAATTTTTTCAATTTTGACCTGGAAGAATCATTTAATTGTGTAGCAAGGCCATTTTCATATTAGAATGCAATTGCTTACATCAAAACATAGAGAGTAAAACAGTGATTACCAAAGTAGAGGTGGAGTGATTTGAAAAGTAATGGAGAGATGTAGGTCTAAGGATACAAAGTAGAAGATATGTAAAATGAACAAGTTCACAGATCTAATATACAACACATGATTAAAGTTAATGAAATCACATTTGAGCATTTTGTTAAATATAAATATTTTTAGCTGTGCCTGACAAAAAATTAACTAGGTGAGATGATGGATGTGTCAATTTGTTTCACCACAACAATCATTTCACTATATGTATTCCATAATATGTTGAAAACTTCAAATATACACAACAAAGTTTTTTTTAAGGGGTAGAGAGTTGGACTAGCAGTTAAGAAGCCAGTAAGGATGCCTGCAACCCACATCAGAGTGCCTGGGTTTGATAGCCAGCTCCAGCTCCTGATTCCAGCTTCCTACTAATGCAGACCCTGGGAGGCAGCAGTGATGACACAAGAAACTGGGTTTCACTTCCCATGCGGGAGACCTGGATTGAGTCCCTAGCTCAATCTGAGCCATTGTGGGCATTTGGCAATAAACCAGCAGACTGGAATCAGCTTTCTCAAATAAATATGTTTTTTAAAAAATTAAGAAACTATATATTGTGGGTGAAGAAAGAGGCCTAGGTTTGGTTTATTCACTTACTGTTTACCTCATTGGTGAGAAAGATATTCCTACCCTAACATTATGGGTTAGCTAAACATACAACATGCAATACTAAGCAGATAAGATATACAGTAGTTTACCATTCATATATACTCACAATCCAAGAGGAAGACGCCACATGCCATTTAGTGCTACATGGCAATTGCACTCAGCAACAGAGTGAATAATCAGAGACTGTGGGAGCAGGTGTTACAGTATTAAGAGGGTTGATGTGGTACTTGGTCCCCAAGAGAGAATATGATTGATTTGTATTAATGATTCTATGGTCTGCCAGAGAAATAAAGTCTGCTACACAAGAATAAGTAGGAACTGTGCCTTCTCTGTAACAGTGAGTGTTATTTGGATAGGGGATTTTTCTGTGAGCATAATGGGAATGGAAATCTGAAACTTCATTTAGGCCATTTGATGCTCTCCCAGTTAATCACACACATCCAGCACACATAATTCTGGGCCTTAACTTTATGTTCTATGTCAATTTGTCACAGATGTCAAGGCACACGTAATATTGGGCCTTAATTTTAAGATCTATACCAGTTTTTAAGTATAGAGGCATTTCTAGGGAGAAATATCCAGTGACTATTTATATTTTTGGGATAGACATCTAAATATTAAGGAGTTCTATCAGTAATTTAGAATATTAGGAGATACAAGCTTTCATTCCTTTATAAAATTATTAGTCAGGCATACATGAATGTATATACCCTTGAGAGTCCTTTAATATCCAATTTAGAAACTACTATGAAAAAATGGAGCAAAAACAAATAATAGCCAAATGGAAGAGATTATTGGAGTGATAGGGATACTTGATGCCTTAAAGAGAGCTGAGAAGGAAGAACATTAATAATATTGACTTGGCAGGTGTCACCTTGGTATCCAAAGGTTAGACCTGCAAAGGTCAGTGATAGTTTCTGTCATTGAAGTGAAAAAAGCCCACTACCTCTGAACTCTCCTCTCCTTCTCAATGGAAACATTTCAATATCTCCACCTCCCCCCACCCCGCTATGCCTGCCTACAAAAGAAAAAGTCATTGTTGTATTGCCCTGGGACTGAGCAGCTAGTACCACAAGCAAAACGTGACCCAGACCCTCGAGCCACCATCACTCTGCATTTGCCTATGCTCCAGGCCTTGGATACCAGAGACACTGCTACTTTGAACCATCCCACAACCTAGATCCAGAGCCATTGTTGCTCTTCTCATGTCCTTAGTCCAGAACATACCACTATGACTGTTCTGTGGTCACCTGTATCTAGGACAATAAAGCCACTACAACTAGAGTAGGAGTGTCCATGCTCTGAATTCAAGCTTCTGTACACCTGTACATGCCTATGCAGCATACTCTGGCTCCTTGGTTCCTCTACCAACATGGCAGCAGTGGCACCTGTGTTTGGAGCACCAGTATCACTACCTTTATGGAATCTTAAGCTGTGATCACTCCATGCAAGCTTATTCTCCAGATCCTGGCCCCATGACTGTTCCAGGAGCACCTGTACCACAGATACTTGAGCCACTGTTGTAATAGCCAAAAGTCTTTGCTCAGGTCACTAGAGCAGTGGTAGCTCTGCACACGCACATGTTTTGGGCACTGACTCTAGCTGTTCCATGGGTATCACATATTAGACTCTGCTCACAATGACATTATACACTCCTAGGTATATCTAGAGTCAAGTGAGGTGCCCACAACAGCCGTGTTTGGACCAGGTCAATGCCAGGAGCCAGAAAATTCATCCTGGACTTCAATATGAGAAGCACAGGGCCAAGTAGTTGGGGATCATCTGCTGCCTTCTCAGGTGCATTAACAGGAAGCTGAATCAATAGCTGGAGTTCTCATTAACATTCTGATATGGGATGCTGGCATCACAATGATGGATTGTGTAGATCCTGAGATTATGAAACTTGAGAAATGGAGACTATCCTACCCACGTGGATAAAATGTTAGCCTGCTCAAATCCAAGAGATATGGAAGAAGAGGAAGGAACAATTCAATGCATGTGAGAGACTTTACCTACTATTGCTGGATCTGAATAGAGAAAAGGGACGCTGAAAGCAAGATAATGGGTAGTTTCCAAAAGACGCAAACAGTCCTCAGCTGACAGCAAAGAAATGAGGAACTCAGTCCTACAATCACAAGGAATTCAATTCTGCCAATAACCTTAATGATCAAGTAAACATAGTACCTCTTACAGTCTCCAGAGGAAATAGAACTATTTTAGGAACTTGATTTTGCCATTGTGGGACTTTAAGCAAAGAAATCTGTTGAGTCATAATATACACAGACTTCTATGACCTACAGAACAGTGAGATAATAAACTTGTGGATTTTAAACTAAGCTTTTGATAATTTACATTTTATTGCAGTAGTAGAAAACTAATATACACCAATAGACTGAAACCTCTATGGAGGCAGAGGTTATGTCTATTCATCACAGTAACACAAGTGTGTAGCTTAGTGCTTAGCAGAAAGCAGTTGCATAGTGAAGATTTGTCAGAGAAAAAAGAGACAAGTCGTTTTCCTGGGTCATACGTGGAAGCAGACAGGCATTAGAAGTAGGAAGTAATGGGGAGTCAGGAAAACACTATTAGTCAGGATTGTTATTTTTTGCACTCTCTTGCCAAGGTCTAGCTCCTTGCCTGATTTATTTAAAGAAAATGACATGCATATTGGAAAGACTTCATTTATGATGTTATGATATGTATGGTATTGCTATGATATTAGCAAGCACTTAACTCTGCATCATGAATCCACAGAGGAACTCCAGTGAGTAAAGACAACACAAGTATTTATTTTACCAGTTTCTCAAATTTACTCTTTCTTTACAACACTTCCTTTACCTTCATTTATTTTTCTGATGTACATGAGTAAATTTCAGGTACAGATCGAAGCCCTCTGAAAAATGCCTTTAATCATCAGCTTCAATGGCTTTATAGACCATGTAATCATACAAATAAGATCCCAAAGCCTATTCAGCTTACTCAAAAAATGTGCTCTAAATACATTCAATGCTCCTGTATTCAAATAGTTAATTTGCACTATGTTCTGTTCAAGAAAAGGAAAACTGTCACCCTGTCATTTTAGAGTCTGACACTAAGCTTGTCAAAAGAGACAGCTGTTAAACTGAATTACTGTTGACATGCGGAGAAACGGCCCTTGCCAGATGTAAAAGACATCTGCGGCAATGAAGTGGTACGGGGTGGCTTTTCAAATGTGGTCACACTGGTATTTGAATAGCATGTCTATGGCATGAAAACATGGCCTTGACTCAGTCCATTTAAGGCAGCAAACCGAAGCCAATGAGAAGCACAAAGAAATTCCACTCTCTATTGCTATATCCATAACTTATGCCTGGATATGAAAAAAGTACAATAACAAAGCCTTCACACTCTTATCTTGTATCCAGAAGTAGGAAGGCTTAAATCACAGCAGGAAATAATTTGAGTTTCCAGGTCCTTGAGTATGTGGATAGGTGAGGTGTAAATTCGTGAAGTAGATTATACAGACAGTGAATGAAAATAAGTCTTATAGTAATAAATGATCCTGTGACAATTGTAAAGGGCAGTAAGTTGGTGAAGAAATTTCTGGTTGAGCTATTCTAACACTGTCCTTCAGAGATTTCAAGGACTGAAGAATTTACAGATAAAACAAATCTGTAATACAAATGAGTTGCATTGATAACCGAATGACAGAGGCAGTTCAACAAATATTGACTAACAGCTACTATGCACGTTTTACCCAGGATACATAAAATGTCCAAAATGGAGGCTCTTCTCTCTCAAAGGGCTCACTATTTAATGGTGAGACAGATACAAACATAAAAAACGGCTGCTCTGAAGTACACCACACTAAGAGCTACAACAGAGACACACAAAATATCTCCATGGTTTTGAGTATGATTCAGATGAAAAGATCAGCAAAGCTACATGAAAGAAGTGACAAATCAGTGTAATCTTGAAAGGAAGTATATATTTAATACAATACTATTGAGAAATAAAAGTGTAAACAGTTTCCAAGGCTGTTTCACAAATACCTGGGAAGGTAAGACGTTGAACTAAACAATATAATCTACACTTTACAATTTATTTTATTTACATTATTTTAATTGGAATAACATATACATTTATGGGGTACGATGTAAACTCTGTATGTGTATACAATGGGAAGTGACTAAAGCAAGCTAATTAACGTATTCAGAACCTTATTTGTTTAACATTTTTATTATAAGATACTTGGAGTTTACTCTCAAAGTCATTTTGAAATATGCAACACATTATTAATAACTAGTCACCCTGCTTATTCTTACTGTCTAAAATTTTAAACAATAGATTCGATTATTAAATGTTGCTCTTCTTGGCCATCTCCAACAGAACTATAATCATTCTGACTAGACAGCAGAGACTCTGAGGTTATTTATGTCTAGATACCATGTTGAATACAGCAGTGAAGTTGTAGTGAACCTGATCCTTTTATACCACAGTGAGTAAAAGCAAAAACATATTAATGCAATGATGCTGCATAGAAATAGACTAAGAAATCATATCAGAAAAAGGAGGGTGATCCTACTACCATATTAGATATTATTTAGCACAATATATTGGGCTAATTGCTTTACATTGTATTTCAGTTAACAGTCAATTCAACGCTATTGGGCGATATTTACTATTACCGTATCTCAGATAAGGGAACTGAAGCTCAGAGGGCTTAAATCGCTTGCACATACTAAACAGCTAGAAAATGGTAGACACCTTGGAAGGTCTGAATCCAACACCTCTCATCCTCCTCTGTTACTTACAACTGCTTTTTTCATGCTCTGAAAGCTATCCTCAATGAGAAAAAATGTCAAATCAGGAGAAATATCAGTCCATTTTAAAACTTTCATATTTTACAATCTATATTTTATTTTAATATATAAAGTAATTTTGTGTTTTTTACCAGATTTTCTTTATGCATTCATCTGGTGGTGGACACCTTCGTTGTTTCCATATTTTGGCTACTGTGAACAGTGCTGCTGTAAACATGGTGGAACAGATATTTCTTTGATTTAACCTGTTCATGTCTTTTGGGTATATACCCAGTGGTGGGATTGCTGGTTCATATGGTTAAGTCCATTTCTAGTTTTTAATGAAATATTCATATTGTTTTTAACAGTGGCCGCACTAATGTACATTCTCACCAACAGTGGCATAAGAATTACTCCTTCACCACATCCTAGCCAGCATTTGTTACTCTGTCTTTTGGATAATAGTCATTCTCACAGTGTTGAGGTGATATCCCATTGTGGTTTTGATTTGCACCTCCCTGATGGCTAGTGATGTTGAGAATTTTTTCATATGTTTCCTGGTCGTTAACATTTCTTTGTTTGAAAACTTTCTATTGAAATGCTTTGCCCATTTCTTCACTGGATTGTTTTATTTTTTGTTGAGTTTTAGAGTTGCTGATATATTCTGGCTATTAATCCTTCATCAGATAAGCAGCTTGCATTTTTTTTTCAATTCTGTCAGCTGTACCTTCACTCTATTGATTCTTTACTTTGATGTGCAGAAATTTCTTTATCAAATTGTTTTCTAACTTACACTTTCCTTTTTTAGCTTTATAAAGAAAAAATTGATTTAGCTCACTGTTTTGGAGATTCAACTCAAATATCAGGCAGCTCCATTGATTTGGCATCTGGTGAGGATAGAAGATGTCGATTTTTGAATACTTGCAAAGAGAAGGTCACATGGTGAGCCATGAAGCAAGCTGAGTGGCGAGTACCAATTCAGAGTTTTACCTCCTTGCCAAAATTGTGTCCTGGGAGCACATGCCAGGACATATCGTCAGTTACCTAAGGACTACTCATCAGGCCCACCTCCTCAACACATCAGCTTATAACCTTGGGGTTTCAACAATTGCATGAGTGTGGGGGCCAAATAATATACAAACTATAGTAAACAATTAGCAAGCATTGTAATTTTCCTATGAAGAACTTCACATTTCAGCAAAGTAAAATCCATGGCAAGCATTTGGAACTGATTTAAGTTGTTTTGATCTCTGTAAAATGCACATTGGTTTTTATTTTTCAGAAGTTAGTAAATACAGTTTTTCTTATTTGCCACAATCTTAACCATTGGCTGTAAGATAAGTAACCACAACTAAATGATGATTTTTATTCATAAAAACATCACCATGTCCCAAGAGAATGAAATTTGTTTTAGACTTTATGTTTTACTTCTAGTATAAGGTCAATACATGAATGAAAGATTGAAATTAAAAAAAGAAAGCTGAAGTTCTAGAATTTTAGGACTACTGATACTGAAAGAATCTAATTACATAGGAAATTTAGGACCACTCACACTATCATTTTAATTTATGACAATAAAATTGCAAGGAGTAAGAAATCATCCTGTGTTTTTTCTTGATGAAATTGGGGCAATTTTGTGTAAATTACTGTAGAGTAGAATTACTTCAGACCTGGCAACTGAGTCCTGAATAACTTTCCTTGAACTGAAGCAGCCGCATTGCATGGGAATTTCAATCTTCCTTTGTATTTCTGGACCATGTGTGAACATATATCAATCCTTTTTCAAATTATACATATACATGTATAATTTTTTTCTTGAAATTGGGGATATTAATACCATAACAATGTTCATAAAGTGAGGAAAGAAGGGTATATTATCATGTACATGGTATAATTCAGTAAAACAATGTCCATACTATATACCAAATAATATAACATCCGCACAATTTTATTCTTTATATATATTAACTTGAACAAATAAGAGAAATGGGATATTTTTTCTTTCTGGGTCTGGTTTATTTCATTTAACATAATGATTTCCAGTCCCATCAATTTTGTTGCAATATTAAGGATTTCATTTTTTTCATGGCTGAGTAATATTCCATCTTGTATATATATCATATATATCACATTTTCTTTACCTGATCTTTAGTTGATGGGCATCTAGGTTAATTCATGTTTTTGCTATGCTGAACTGGGCTGCTATCACATGCAATTGCAAATATCTCTTTCATATGCTGATTTCACTTCCTTTGGATACATTCCCAGAGGTGAGATAGCTGGGTTGTATGGTAGATACATTTTTAGTTTTTTGAGCAGTCTTCAAACTGTTCTATATAGTAGTTGTACCAATTTGTATTCTCATTGACAGTGCATTAGGTTGCCCTTTTCTCCACCATGTTATCTATTAGGAAATGAGTGCAGATTGGTAACTCCTCACAAGGGGCAACAAATGTAAGAAAAAGGACACAGAACAGAGAGGAGACAGAATACAAACTCATGGCCAGACCAAATTTATTCAGAGAAAAGAAACTCACAGAGGTCGACCAACTGCCATCATGCTCATATCTGACCAGGCCTTAATGCCCACCTGATTATTATCAAGCCCCTCCTGTCAGTTCTCTTTGCCTCTCAATGGGAAAACTCCCTCCTGGTTTGGACAGCACCTTTCTTAGATTCTTTAATGACTCTGTCTTTTGTTTTAGCCCCTCTGTATTTAATCTACTTGGTAGATTTGTTTGTTCCAGGCAACAAAATTCTAGATGGCCATGCACGTGAAATCCAGAATGGAGACAATTTCTGTGATGTAATATTGCAGCCCCCTTAGGAAGCCACATACTGGAACCCTGTCTTGACCACAGATCCCTACTCCTCCCCTATTCGCCCTGAAGAACTCAGCTTCAGTCCTTGCCTAAACCCCTAATAGCAGCCAGGGTTTCCTTAAGCAGAAGGAGGAAATGAAGGAGCCCAGGATTCGAAGCAGGCCGGACTAACTCCATCCCATGGCTCCTTACCAGCATGCACACACACACACACACACACAAAAAAAAAAAAAAAAAAGGAGCTTTCTTTGGCAGGACTCTTGCATTCCTATTTTTCCCTTTGTCCAATTTTAGCCATCTTTTCCACCATGGGCAATGTCCCTATTATCTCCTTTTATTCTTTTGTTCTCGTAATCATAGCGCTCCTTTTTCTGTCTTGTATAATTAATGTATTCCAAAAGTTCTTGCAGGAACAAATGATTGCTATATCCCAAGCCATCATGCGGGAGCAACACAAGACTGCTCTTCTTAGGTCAATCCGAATCTGAGTATAGACCCTCGCTCCACATCTATGCCCTGTATCAGCCGGAAGGAACCAGGAAGAAACTGGTGCCCCATCTCCTTATTATACTCAGAGTCAGGATTGGTGGAACAAGGACAAAAGCCTTAGCCATTTCAGGTTTCTTGTTACCCCCGCCTTCTTTCAAAAGGTCAGTTCCCTCTCATACCCTGTGTTGTTCACTACCCTACCCCTTGCATTCTCTCCCAGGTTTGGAAGCCAATGGGCCAACTTGAAGATCTAGTATGGAGAAGCCCATCTCTGTCTGCTGCCCCCCACCCAACACCTAAGATATACAAAGGCCCAGCCTGCTGGGGGCGAGGCCTCCCCCACGTGTTTGGTCTGTGAGCATGATTGCAGGTGGTCGATATCTGTGGATTTATTTTTTCTGAACAAATCTGGTCTGGCTTTGAGTTCGTATTCTGTCTCCTCTCTGTTCTGCACCCTATTTCTTACATTACCAGCATTTGTTATTTTTTAAGTTTTGGATAATAACCATTCTAACTGGAGTGAAGTGATGCCTCATTGTTTTTATTTACATTTTCCTTATGGCCAGTGATCCCGGATATTGTTTTCATGTGTGTGTTAGCCATTTGTGCTTCATGCTTTGAAACATCTTTTGCCCATTTCATAACAGAATCATTTGTTTTGTTGTCATTGATTCTCTTGATCTCCTCATATATTCTGGATGTTAATCCTTTGTTGAGTGTTTAACTAGCAAATATTTTCTCCTATTCTCTCGGTTATCTCTTTACTCACTAATGGTTTCCTTTGCTGTGCAGGAGCTTCTTAGCTTGATATAATCCCATTTGTCGAATTTTGCTTTTGTTGCCTGTGCTTTTGGGGCCTTTGTCTCCTGTAACTTTTTATGACTTAAAATCTGTTTTGTCTGATAACCATATAGCCATTTCAGATCTTTTTTGGTTACTGTTCTCTTGGATTATCCTTTTACATTGTGTTCCTTTGAACCTATTAGGTTCTTTATATTTAGTTTCTTGTTGACAACATGCCTTTCATTTGGAGATTTTCATCCATTTACATTCAAATTAGTTGTAAGTAATTAATAATTCACTTCTGTCATTTACCCTTTACTTCATGAATGTCTTATGTCCTTTGCTCCCCAATTCTTCAATTAATAAATTTTAAAAAATTAATTGAGATTTGTGTGTGTGTGTATCCATTCTCTTCTTTCATTTTCTGCATATTTCAGTTATTTCCTGGTGGTTACCCTATTGTCTATTATTACAATCTTTATCATAACAGCTATTTTTATAACAGTATAATTTCAATAATATTCAAACAGTCCTTTCACCCATTTTCATTCCACCATTTATATTGTAATTACCACAATTACATCTTCATACTTTGTATGTACATTAACATGGACCAATAATTATTATTTTATGCTGTTGATTTTCATGTCATATAGAAAAAATAGATATTAAAACCAAAACTATAATACTGGCTCTATGTTTATGTATGAAGTTAATTTACTGAAGATTTTTATTTCTTCATGTGGTTTTGACTTATTATACACTGTTATTTTATTTCAAGCAGAAGCACTGTTTACCATCTCTTATAGGGAAAGTCAGAACACAGCTTCTTCAGATTCTGTTGATAGGGGGATGTTTGAATTTCTCTTTCATGTTTGAAAGCAATATTTGCCAGAATTCACGGTTGACATTTTTTTTTCTTTCAGCACTTGAACTATATCATCTCACTGTCTTCTGTTAACAATGAGAATTGAGCTGTTAATCTTATCAAGTATCCATGGTAAATCATTAGTCATGCCACTCTTATTTCTTTCAGATTTTATTTTGTCTTGTTTTTCATTTATTTGACTATATGTCTTGAAGTGGATGGCTTTAAGTTTATTATGCTTAAAGTTTGTTTGGTATGTTGGATATGCAAGCCTTTTTGAATTTGAGAAGTTATCCAACATAATTTCTTCAAATATTTCTTCTCCTTTCTCTTCTTCTATGACTGTCATAACGCATAAGTTGATTTGACTGATAATTTCCTTTAGTCAATGTTCACTATTCTTCCTTGTTTTTCTTTTTGGCACCTCAGAATTGAATTTTCAATTGATCTTTCTTTATATTTGCTGATTCTTTCTTCTCTTTACTCAAATGTGATTCTACATACTTACAGTGAATTTTTCATTTCAGTTGCTGCACTTTTTAGCTCTAGATTATTTTTTTTAATTTTTTTTTGTTTTTTTTTATCTTTTATTTAATGAATATAAATTTCCAAAGTACGACTCATGTGTTACAATGGCTTCCCCCCCCATACCGTCCCTCCCACCCACAACCCTCCCCTTTCCCACTCCCTCTCCCCTTCCATTCACATCAAGATTCATTTTCGATTATCTTAATATACAGAAGATCAGCTTAGTATACCTTAAGTAAGTATTTCAACAGTTTGCTCCCACACAGAAACATAAAGTGAAAAATAATAGATGATTTTTTTAAATGATGATGAAATCAGATCAGACCTATTGTCATGTTTAATCCCAGTGAGAGTCAAGTTGGGAATTGATAATTTCTTTCTTTCTTTTTTTTTTTTTTTTACAGAAGATCAGTTTAGTGTACATTAAGTAAAGATTTCAGTCGTTTGCACCCCCATAGAAACACAAAGTGAAATATACTGTTTGAGTACTCGTTATAGCATTAAGCCTCAGTGTACAGCACGTTAAGGACAGAGTTTAATTAGTTTGTTTCTGTAATTTTGATTTGTTAATTGATGATAATTTTCAGTCATACACAGCTTTCTTTGTTTTTAGTAACTATTTTCCTTTGTTATTGTTTAGTTCCTTGGACACATTTAAAGTGCTTAGTTCAAAGTATTTATCTAATAAGTCCAATGTCTGAGCTTCTTCAAGGAGAATTTCTATCAATCATAGTTTTCCTTTTATTGCAGTACACTTTCTTATGTATTTCTATCCTTCATGGGATTTTTTTCATTGATACTGGAAATTCAAATATAATGTGTTGACCATGAAGATTTGTTTCTTTCTCTTGCTGTGGGTTTTGGTTTTGATTTTGGAAGGCTTAACTAGTGTTCATCTCATGTTTTCAGTGAGATTTCTTTGAATTGCAAAAGGTTAAAAAGAAAACTGAACAAAAAATATCTTATAGTCTTTATTGATTGATTCTATGTTGAGACACTCTTAACACTTAGCCAAGCTATTTACAGTTTTTCCTCAGTCTTCACATTCTACTAGAACTGACCTTATAGAGCAGGCAATTTTGAAGGATTACAGTCCTATCAGATCTTTCCTCTGCATGTATTTTTGCTGGGAATGTGTGTCACACTCTTAATTCTGAAATGTCTACAGATGCTCTGTAATGTTGCAGCTTCACAAAGAAATTTTCTGGTTTTTCTTTCAGGCTATAGGCATTTCATGTCTCAACTGTAATCTTTGGCTTCAGACAGCTTCAGTTATGTTCCCCATCATCTTACAATGTTTTTGAGCAATGCCTACACTGTTTATACCTGGAGTGGCTTCCCAGAAAAGCAACAAACAGAGATAAATCCCACATGTTATTCCTTCAGGTATCCCCAGGTAAATTATCACAGAAAAACAAAATAATTTGTCAGTATGTTCTGTTCTGATCAGAAACTAAGATTCCACACTGTAATATGGGCTTCTATTACCACAGCTACCACTGAGCCAAGGAGCATGTGAAGCAAGTGGAAATAAAAACACCTTAAAACTTTTATGCCATTTTAAATTTGACCTTTTTGATTCATAATTTTCTGATTGTTATAAATATGACTTCTTTATATATTTTTGACAGAGTTAAGCCTGACAGTTTATGGTTTTTCAGTGTTTCTGGGAGGAAAAGGGAGATTGACTATTCCAATCATATCATATTTTGATGTGATTCCATTCTGTAGTGATTTTAACCTATATTTTCTTTTTTTCCCTTTCAAGGATTCTTATGATTATCTGTTATGCACATTTCTTTTGTGTGTTCATACTCAGTTGCAATTATCTGTTAATATTCACAAATGATGAAATTTGTTTTATGGATAACTGTGGGTTTCCTTGGTTTTGTGTGTATGTGTATGTGTATGTCTATGCCTATGTTTATGTTCAATATCAGCTTTTCCCTTAACTTGAAGTCTAAGTGTAAGTTCTGTGTATATTGGTAAGTTGCAAAAGTTTTTGGAATTATTTTAATGTGCACAGGTGTGGTATCTAATGATTGTGGGACTGGAATGTGAGAATTCCTCAAGTAACAAAAGGAGGGGATCTTTATTCAGTTATTACATTGAGCCCACATTTGTAATCCTAGTTCTGTGCAGATATTTGTTTAAATTCTTTAGAAAATAACTAAAGAAGTTATATTGCCTACTGATAAATGCTAAGTTTACCATGATTGTAGAAGGGATGTGTGTGTGTGTGTGTGTGTGTGCATATGTGTTATATAGGAATGCTAACTAGAGCTACTTTTATGTTTTCAAAATCTGGTTACTTATGTGCTTCTGTGTTCTGTCTTTCCCTAATGCTTCTCTGGTAAAATTAGATCCCATGGCCACACTTGCACACAGTTTTGTTCTCCATAGCCTGTAAATAGGCTCTCATTAACTGATGAGTATGTTTATTCTGTAGTATAGTACTAAATATTATATGTGTGTGTGTGTGTATTCTATAGGGATAGAATACAAGTATTATATAGGGATCTGAGGAAGAATGGGTAATGAAAATGTGCTGAGTCCATTGTTATGAAATTAAAACATAATAGAATTTTTGAGTTTTCTGGGGCGACATTTCTTTCCCCTCAAACTTGAGTAAATGGAATTTTCAGGCAGTACTTCAGAAAATGGAAGAATGAAAATAAATATTCTGGAAGGAAAATGTCTAGACTCCATTATAAGCTTTTTAGTGAGATATAAGAAATAACCACTGAAGGAAAAAAATAAAGGCCTTAAAATGTTAATTACAGAAATATAGAATTTTGTTATTGGCAAGATTTAAAGTAGGAAATGGATAATCTGGAAAAAATATCCATTTAGCAATTTTCCTTATTATGTGCCAGATGGAAAATTATGAGCTGAAACAATTATTTATTCTTTTATAAAATTTTACTACTGTTTTAAGTTAACATAATTCAAGCCAAGTGTCATTTTCATATATTAAAATCATGCTTCTATATTTTCTTTATAAACTTTTACTGTAAAAGAACTGAAGATCGGCCATCTGTGAGGAGTTAGACAATGAGTTCTTTTGCATGTTTGAAAATTAGCTATCTCCTAGGTTGAGGTTTGCCTTGGTGAAATTAACTCTGAATAGATCACAAAGTATTACTCCAAAGGAACAAATGACAGCCTGTACATTTCTCAACATATATATCAGGTATGAAAATTGTGTTATTTCTCTGGGTTTCAGAAAGTGGAAAAGTCTAGACCTGAAAAATAGATTCCTTTTAGGGCTACTTTCTTTGAGTCAGTTTCTGTTCATTTATTGATTCAATTGAGTGCTTATTATATTCCTGTAATGGTTTGAACGAGATATGGCTCCTGAACTCAGAGAGGCAGTTACATTCCAAAGTCATGATGATACTAATAGGATAGAGGCTTGATTATGGTGTGTAGGAGGTGAACATAGTGGGTGGTGTTTAGGTCACTGAGGGCATGCCTTGGCAGGTAGTTCTTCTTGGTTATAGAAGTTAGAATTGGGCCCTTTGTTTAACTTTCTGTGCTTAGTGGATTTTCATGTGACCCTTCCTCCAAAGGTGCTCCACCATTATCATCTTTTAACCTCATCAGATTGTACAAACAATGGGGCTCACCCAATCTTAGATTGTGAACACCTGAAACTATGACTCAAAATAAGCATTTTTTCATTAGGTGTATGTCACAAGTAGTAAAGTGACATAAAACCTGATTAGTACAATCTCAGACACATGCATGTTTTTGTGAAAATAGTGGTGGAAAAGAAGAGAAGGTCCCATGCATCATTCAAAGGATTCAGAAGACAATAAAAGCAAATAAATTCATAAAGTAAATGTAATTTGAGAAAAGAACTCTGAACAAAAATAATATCATGTTGAAGTAGAGTATTAGAAGGCAGGCATATTTTTGATAGTATGAACACAGAAATCATTTTTAAAGAGATGGTATTTAAGTTAAAACCCAAAGGACAAACAGAAGATGGGAGAGTAGAAACATGGACAGGGATTTCTTTTTAAAAAGAAAAAAGATTTATTTGATATATTTGAAAGACAGAGTTACAGAGAGAGGTAGAGACAGAGAGAGAGGTCTTCCATCCAATGGTTCACTCCCCAGATTGCTGCAAAGGCAGGAGCTGCGCTGATCGGAAGCCAGGAGCCAGGAGCTTCCTCCGGGTCTCCCACATGGATGCAGGGGCCCAAGGACTTGGGCCGTCTTCTACTGCTTTCCCAGGCCATAGCAGAGAGCTGGATTGGAAGTGGAGAGCAGGGACTCGAACTGGCACCCAAATAGGATGCTGGCCAGGGCGTTAACCCGCTGCGCCACAGCGCCAGCCCTGAAACATGAACATGTATTTCTGAAATAAAAACCAGCAAGAGTGAAATCTTTAGGGTAAATACCTATAGTATTTACAAATTAATTTCATTCATTGAAGTTCTATGTTTATAGGAGCAATATAGCAATGCTACTTAAGTGTATGATTTCTGAAAGTCAGTTAATTTTCAAGTTACAAGTTTACCATTTCCCCAAAATTATCACAACCTAGCCAAGTAAATTTATCTCTGAGCGAAACACATGCTAAACAGTTGACAAGTTATAGTCATAATATATTTTATATTACTTTTTAGATTATGAATAACTTGAGTTCAGAAACGGTCTTATCAATTTTGTTAAAAGGTTCTAACCTTTGATATTTAGCTAGCCCACCAAAATCAGCACATCTATTATTGTTCTACATATATTTTACATGTAGTATCACATTTAATTCATTTAATTTTACTCTTTTTTTTTTTTTTTGACAGGCAGAGTTAGACGTGAGAGAGAGAGACAGAAAGTCCTTCCTTCCTTTGGTTCACTCTCCAAATGGCCCCTGCAGCCGGTGCACTGTGCCAATCCAAAGCCAGGAGCCAGGTGCTTCCTCCTGGTTTCCCATGTGGCTGCAGGGCCCAAGCACATGGGCCATCCTCCACTGCACTCCCGGGCCACAGCAGAGAGCTGGATTGGAAGAGGAGAAACCGGGACAGAACCAGCGCCCCAACTGGAACTAGAATCCGGGGTGCCAGCGCCGCAGGCAGAGGATTAGCTTAGTGAACTGAGGCGCCGGCTTCATATTTAATTTTGACAATGACTTATGAGGTGGATACTTTCATATCTCCATTTTATAGGTGATGAAATGGAGGAATAGAGAGATCTTATATAACTGGCTCCTAGGATCACATGGTTAACAGGTGGTAGATACAAGTCTTTTTTTTTTTTGTCTTTTTTTTTTTTTTTTTTTGACAAGCAGAGTGGATAGTGAGAGAGAGAGAGACAGAGAGAAAGGTCTTCCTTTGCTGTTGGTTCACCCTCCAATGGCCGCCATGGCTGGCGCACTGCGGCCGGCGCACCGCACTGATCTGAAGGCAGGAGCCAGGTGCTTCTCCTGGTCTCCCATGGGGTGCAGGGCCCAAGGACTTGGGCCATCCTCCACTGCACTCCCTGGCCACAGCAGAGAGCTAGCCTGGAAGAGGGGCAACTGGGAAAGAATCCGGCGCCCCGACCGGGACTAGAACCCCGTGTGCCGGCGCCGCTAGGTGGAAGATTAGCCTAGTGAGCCGCGACGCCGGCCATAGATAAAAATCTTAAACCCAACAGTCATTCTGTTTACATAGCTCTATTAACTATTTTGCTTAAATAAAATAATCAGAACTGACTGAGATCCTTTCTCAGCAAATATTTCAAAAGAGAGATAGATAGTGGAGTCCCTCTAGTTTTCACACACGGGATTATTGTCAAAAGGATAGAAGCATGGAGATTTTAAGAAGTGCTCTTGTGCGAAAGCCAAAGAAAGCAAAAATGGTCCAAAAATCACAGTACTCAAGGTCAAAATCAGACCTTATTCTATAATAGTATTTTCCTTATTTATAATTTACTCAATGTCTTTTGGGAAGCAGACAACTTCCTCACTTAGTGCATTGAACATTAAGTTACAGTATCACTGAATTATTTTTATTATATGATTTAACATTTAAAAAATATCAGCAATGAGCTATCCATTATATAGGCAGTGTGAAATACACACTCACTCTAGCTTCTTGGCAGAAGAAGATCTATGACTTTCATTTAAGGGAAAATCTAACAAGGAGAAGAAAGTTCAAGAGGGAAAAAATATACCAACAAGCAAAAGTAGGAAACAAAACAATAAAATAAAAATATATTTTTCTTTATAAGGCTAAGTCTATGAGGAATAGTTGCTAAAGTTTGTCATTAGTGCCCACACTCCGTTGTTGAAGATTCTCTTTCCCTCACTTCTTTTCCTCTTTTCCTACAAATATTTACTGAATAAGGATCTGGCATGCTGTTTATCAAATACAAGAATCCACACTAATCAAATTCTGGGCTGGGAGAACTGATATTTTAGGATGAAATTCAAAGAAAATCATGTATTATACTTTCAGTCATGAAATCTTGGTCAACAAAAACTTACTTGCATGAATATCATTTTCCTACCCTCTCTTGGAGTGTCCTTCAATGAACTATCACTTAAAATTATGTTTTTGGCCTTTAACAAAAGTCAATGTAAAAAACCATTGGAAGAATATGTGTTCATTTTTTGTCCATCTTTTGTTAAAGACATTGTCTATTACATCACTCAATTTCTTCTAGAAAAAAAAATCCTCTAATGAATTATTTTGAAATTTTAGCATTGGAAAGAAGTTTGCTTTTGCCAAAGAATTGATATACTATCTATATATATAGATATATATATATATATACTATCTATATATATCAAAATATATAGCATATCAATTCTTTTGGCAAAAAAAGACTTGTTTTCTATATATGTGTATATATATATGAGTACATATCCTATATATATATATATATATTTCTTTTTGATCAAAAAATGAGTGAATGAGGCAGAAAAGTGACAATCAGAAAGGAAGCTGATCAATCAGGAAAATAAAATATTAGGGACACAAAGAGAAGGAAATCAGAAGGTATAAATGGTTAGAAAATAGGGTTATGGTGGGAGGTGGCAAAAAGTGTTCATTGGTAGCTTTTGTTATAATGGATTGGGAAGTATCTGTATCAGGTCACTCAATGCCAGTTTGCCTTTAGCCTCCCCTCATGATTTCTGAGATCTTCATATAGAGCCTACTTTCATTTCCTTAACTTGGAGAAACTGTCCAGAAATCTAATCAACAGGCTTGCACTCAACCATTAATATTCATGTCATCTAAATTACATCCCTTTGAAGACCAATTCACATGTTTCTTTACTCGGTGAAAAATGACTTCTTGGCAACATATGTTTTATATGTTTAAATTGTTGCTTTGGTTACTTAACCATTAATTATTCTAATGACAAGTGAGAAAATGGGTAGATCTCCACAAAAGATTGATTTCCAAAATCTATAAAATTAACTGCCTAAGCATTTGTCTACATGTTTAATTTCAGAACTTGGAGAACTACAACAATCATAAAAATACACAGTATCATTAAATATATATGTATGAAGTAATACCTGCCTTATCTTTCTCCAGCCCACACTTTAAGCCTTTTTAGTAAAGCCTTTTTAAAGGATAATCAATAAAATCTGTGTAAACGGAATTGCTAAGAATATTCTATATTTTTCAGTGTGTTACATTTTATGATTTCTATTCAAACCTCAGATGATTTTGGAGGATTTATATAGAAAGAAATGAAATAATATTGCTTTATGTGGGTCTTCCATTCAGGAATGAGTACACTAATTTTCTACATGGCCTTTGTGAGATCATATCCCATAAAATCTCAGAAATTAAAGGCATCTAGTATAACAGAATATGTGGGTAAAGTGAGGGATTAAAACAGGAGTGTGTGTTTAAACTCCATAGAAGGAACAGTTGGAGACCTAAATCCCTGCCTCCTGCCTGGTTAGTCAAAGTCTTTATCCATCACACACTTTTTTTTTTTTTACAGAGCAGATTTGTTCCTGGTGTAAACTAATTGAAAAATTTTCTAAGGTGTTGGATATGAGGTACAAAGGAAAGGATAGTGGTGATAAAATAAGGGGATTAAATTATAGCCTATGTACTGAATACTGAGACACTAGCTTCTTGACTTATTTATATCCCAGTATTATTAAATGTATTTCAAAATTTCAAAACAATCAAAATAAATGCAAAATTCTCAAGGAAAAAAGATTTTATAGGACAGAAAACAGGAAATAGATAAAAACTTTTACAAGGACATCAGAGATCTCTTAAAGAATACTTAAGTAGAAGATGATAGAATATTGTTTCCAAATTCTGAGCAAAATGATTTTGAACTCATATATCTAATCTTTCCCAAATGATAAAGTGGTGTGACAAACGATTTTCAGATATGTAAATATATGCATTTACATTAGAATGATTTAAAGATAGAAACATGCCACAGTTTTGTTTTCCAATATATTTATTTATTTGAAAGACAAAGTGACAGGAAAAGGAGGAGGAGAAAGAGGAGGATAGATAATTTCCAGTCCCTGGTTCACTGCTCAAATGCCTGAAAAAGCCAGGGCTGATTTCCATCAGGTTCTACCACATTGGTGGCAGCGCCCTAAGTACTTGGAACATCATCTTTCCCAGGCACATTAGTAGGAAACTGAATTGGAAGTGAAGTAGCTGGGGCATGAGCACTCTACACAAATCTCCTGTACCTGAAGAGTTCCATAATGCTGGAGGATATAAGACCAATATATAAAAATCCCTTCAAAATGAATCATATCTTTAAAAATCTTTCAAGACTATAAAACACTTATAAGTAAACAGAGGAGAAAATCTTTGTGACCTTAGGTTAGGCAAAGTATTTGTAGCTATGACATCAAAAGTATTATCATTAACAGAAATGTAAGATAAATTGTACTCCATGCAAATTAAAGTTTTAAGACCTGGAAAATGATGAAGAGAATGAAAGGTCAAGCTATAGACTGGGTGAAAATATTTGAAAATCACATTTTAGACAAAGGATTCAGATTTAGAAGGCAAAAAAGAGTCCCAAAACTCAGCAGTGAGTAAACTAAAATTTCTATTAACAATAGGGAAAATAATGAAAAAAGCACTTCAACAACAAAATTTTACACATACACTCACATATATGAGAAATGAAGATAAAGGGGAAGAATGAGTTTTTTGAGATGACACAACTCTTCTGTATTGTATGTTGATGGTTACAAAAACTTTTTCTTGTGGTATAACTCATATTACCGGAAAAATATGTCAATTCATTCTATGTTGATATATGACTAGAAATCAGCAACAGTCATAAAAAAGGGAAAATGGGAAAAACAGAGGGATATCAGAGTTGTAAACAAAATAGAGAAAGAGGAGAAACATGATAAGGAAAGAGACAGAAATACGAAAAAAGACTTAGTAAAAACAAAAAAAGACTTACAGGATAAAAGCGCCAGAATCCATGAAGTCATTGAAAAATGGGGCCCACAAACCACCTGTCAACAGATTTGCCTTTTTGTTTGCTAATTGTTTCTGGAAGTTTTTGGAGATTCTTCTTATGAACTATGCTCCACAGGTGGATTTTAGCAAGCAGCCATTTGCTATGAACCCAAGGATTTGGAACTGTGTTGCTGAAGGTAGTCTACATAAAATGGTCAGAAGCAGAAAGACTCAGAGGTTGAATGAAAACCAAGTTTTAAGAGTTCGGAGGCCTACTCCCAGACAGCAAGAACTCAGTTGTGTAGTTAAAAGACAAGAGTTGGTCCAAATGGGAGATAGTCAAGTGAACAGCAACTAGGATGAACTAGAATGGATTGGTGATGAAGTCAAGTCTGTTTCAGAGGAGAAAGTTCTCAGACAATGGCTAGAAAGGGAACTGGAATACCTGTGGTTGGCTTATATTGTCACTAAACGCCTAGCAGAAGCAGAAGGATTGGGTCATTCGGGTTGGAAAGTGTTAGACTTATTAGATAATATTTTATTGTAATCGCATAACTTTAATCAAAATGTAAGAAGAAATAATTGTAGACAGTATGTTAGTTAAGACACAATTGCAGTCTCTGACCTTTAGCACTGGAGAACAGCTATTGACAGTCTCCCTGGGTTGGATTTTAAAATAGGGTAAAGGTTTTATAAATAGAAATTGATGTTAGAAGTCGACATGACTTCTGATTAAAATAAAACTTCATTTCTATCCATATGCAGAAGTAATAAGGATCACTTTTTGAAAATCACATTTTTTTGAAATTCTGGAACCTCTTATGTATTTATTCAAGTTTTTTTTTTCTAATTTTCATGAAAAAATGAGAATGAAGCGTAGATGCTTGCCACCTAAAGGTCTATAACAGTGATTGATCTCTTCTGAAAGTCCCAACTCTGACATTTTGATAAGAGTCTTGTAAAAACTTCAGATTGTTTCATTTAGTGGAGTTCTTAAACTATGGGAGAATCAAATGTGACTTGAACACTTCAGCTCTTTGAATCGAAGCAGTTCAATAGATGCAATATAGAATTTCTGCAATGATTTAAGTACTAAGGAGGACAAAAATCATTTGAACACATTGCTTCTTTCTCATCATGGAGCTACTGATGTTATTCTCTTTTCATAGGACTTCCTTATCAATACTTCATTCATGGTCATACAGTAAAAATGAAATAAGCATGCTATGAGAGTAAAATCACAGCATTCATTCATTCACTCAGCATAAAAATATTATATGATTTTTAAAACAACGTGCAGAATGGATATAGTTAAATGGATATTTGTTCCCATCAAAGAAGACTGTGGAAATTACAAATTTTCCCTCACAGGGGTCGGTGCTGTGGCATAGTGGATTAAGACGTGGCCCACAGCTCCAGCATCCCATATGGGCACCCATTAGAGTCCTGGCTACTCCACTTCCAACCCAGCTCCTTGCTAATGTGCCTGGGAAATCAGTGGAAGATGGCTCAAGTCCCTGAACCTCTGCCCTCATGTGCGAGACCCGGAAATAGCTGTTGGCTCCTGGCTTTGGCCTGGCCCAGCCCTGGATGTTGTAGCTATTTGAGGAGTGAACTAGTGGATGGAAGATCTCTCTTTCTCTCTCTCGCTCTTGCTCTCGCTCTTGCTCTCCCTCTCTGTAACTGTCTTTTAAATAAATAAATAATCTTTAAACATATTTGTTCCTGAGATGTTTTTGCTCAAATCATCTTGGAAATTTTTCTGCAAGTTCCTTCAGATCTTTTGGAACATATTTAATGACATTTCTATGGAATAAATTTATAGTACTGGAATGCGGATATGATTTTTGGAAATAGTAAAAAAAAAGTTTAAGAAAAGTTTAAAGTTAAATAATGGGAATTAGATGGTGAAGTCACCAGAGAAATGACAATGAACAAATGACTTCAGTTTATAGAGACAAAAAAGTGGATTCTAGCATTGGTTCTACACTAAATCTACGAGATGCATCATTAAAAAGATGGTGTGTAGCCGGCACCGCGGCTCACTAGGCTAATCCTCCGCCTGCAGCGCCAGTACACCAGGTTCTAGTCCCAGTCCCGATTGGGGCGCCGGATTCTGTCCCGGTTGCCTCTCTTCCAGGCCAGCTCTCTGCTGTGGCCAGGGAGTGCAGTGGAGGATGGCCCAAGTAATTGGGCCCTGCACCCCATGGGAGACCAGGATAAGTACCTGGCTCCTGGCTTCAGATCAGCACGGTGCGCTGGCCGCAGCACGCCAGCCACAGAGGCCATTGGAGGGTGAACCAACGGCAAAAGGAAGACCTTTCAAAAAAAAAAAAAAAAAAGGAAGACCTTTCTCTCTGTCTCTCTGCCTGTCAAAAAAAAAAAAAAAAAGATGGTGTGTAAGCAGCTAGAAAGTGAGGCAGAAATCAATGGAAGGAGCTTAATTTTGCTAACTGATAGTTAAGTAGGCTCAACTCAAGCCCCTTTATAACACGATAGAAGGGGCCTCCACTTTATAGACAATATTTCATTTGGAAATCTGAAGAAAAGAGAAAATATTAGCATTTATTAATTTTCAGGGTGTCTAACGTCGATTATATTTATCGCTGTATTTTTCATTTATTTGAAATACAAGTTTTTAAAAATAAAGAAAGCCCTCAAATTTTGTACTCAGTTAAACTTGAGTTCAACTTGAAGTTTACAAGTAATTTGCATCATTATTTTATTTCTCATTCAGAGACAATTATTATCTTGAGGTTTATGCATAGTCTAAGAATCCATGCTTTTTCAATTTTTTTATATACGTATGTCACACTTCACATGGTTTTTGTGTTTTAAAACTTTTACCGAATGGTGTTATACTGTATGGTGCTCTTTTGGAACTCCTTTTTCTAAATCAGTACTGTTATTGAGATCCATTCATGTTGACACATGCAGTTTTAATGCAATAATTTCCACTGCTCTATCATATTGTTGTTTTTCTATTTATATTCTTAAATGAATTCTCCTCCCAAATTTTAACTCTGGCAAAGAGTAAAGTACTGCAGTAAATATCAGTGTATATGTTTTCATTGTACAAAGAGGTAAGAGTTGGAATTGGTGAATTGTTAGTTATGAAAATTTAATGTTTATTAGATACTTTCCAAATTGTTCACCAAACTTATTGACCAATTTTTTTTTTGATAGGCAGAGTGGACAGTGAGAGAGAGAGACAGAGAGAAAGGTCTTCCTTTGCCGTTGGTTCACCCTCCAATGGCCGCTGCGGCCGGCGCACTGCACTGATCCGAAGCCAGGAGCCAGGTACTTCTCCTGGTCTCCCATGGGGTGCAGGGCCCAATTACTTGGGCCATCCTCCACTGCACTCCCTGGCCACAGCAGAGAGCTGGACTGGAAGAGGGGCAACCGGGACAGAATCCGGCGCCCCGACCGGGACTAGAACCCAGTGTGTCGGCGCCGCAAGGCAGAGGATTAGCCTAGTGAGCCACGGCGCCGGCCTTGACTAATTTTTAATCCTTTCAGTGACATTATTTTTTTTTTAGTATTTTGTCTGTCCTGTGGCTTCAGAAAAATATCTCCTTGTGAGGCCATCATTGTGGAACAGCAAGTTTAGTTGCCACTTCAGATGCAGGCATTCCGTATTTGAGTGCTGGTTTATATACTGGCTGCTCTGCTACCAATGCAACTTCCTGCTAAGGTACCCGGGAAAGCACTGGGAAGATGACCCACCCACATGGGAGACCTGGAAGGAGTTCCTGGCTCCTAGCTTCAACATACCCTTAGTTGCTGTGGCCACTTGGAAGTGGACCAGTGCATGGAAAATCTCTCTCCCTCTCTTTCTGCCTGTTAAATAAGTACATTTTTTTTTTCACAAAAAAAGAGAGAAAAATATCTCATTGTTATTTTAACTTGCTTTTCTTTACATATGATTAGGTATGAAGATGATCTTTATAAATATATTAGTTTTTTTAACTTTTATTTAATGAAGATAAATTTCAAAAGTACAGCTTATGGATTACAATGGCTCCCCCCCCATAACTTCCCTCCCACCCACAACCCTCACCTTTCCTGCTCCCTCTTCCCTTCCATTCACATAAAGATTCATTTTCAATTCTCTTTATATACAGAAGATCAGTTTAGCATATATTAAGTAAAGATTTCAACGATTTGCACCCACATAGAAACACAAAGTGAAAAATACTGTTTGAGCATTACTTATAGCATTAAATCACAATGTACAGCACATTAAGGACAGAGATCCTACATGAGGAGTAAGTGCACAGTGACTCCTGTTGTTGACTTAACAAATTGACACTCTTGTTTATGGCATCAGTAATCACCATAGGCTCATGTCACGATTTGCCAAGGCTATGGAAGCCTTTTGAGTTCGCCGACTCTGATCATATTTAGACAAGGTCGTAGTCAGAGTGGAAATTCTCTCCTCCCTTCAGAGAAAGGTACCTCCTTCTTTCATGACCTGTTCTTTCCACTGGGATCTCACTCACAGAGATCTTTCATTTAGGTCATTTTTTTTTTTTTTTGCCAGAGTGTCTTGGCTTTCCATGCCTGAAATAGTCTCATGGGCTTTTCAGCCGGGTCCACATGCATAAGGGCTGATTCTGAGGCCAGAGTGCTGTTTAGGACATCTGCCATTCTATGAGTCTGCTGTGTATCTCACTTCCCATGTTGGATCGTTCTCTCCCTTTTTAATTCTATCAGTTAGTATTAGCAGGCAATAGACTTGTTTATGTGATCCCTTTGGTTCTTAGTCCTATCATTATGATCAATTGTGAACAGGAACTGAACACTTGGACTAGTGAGATGGCATTCGTACATGCCACCTTGATCGGATTGAGGTGGAAACCCCTGGCACGTTTCTAACTCTACCGTTTGGGGCAAGTCAGTTGAGCATGTGCCAAATTGTACATCTCCTCCCTCTCTTATTCCCACTCTTATATTTAACAGCGATCACTTTTCAGTTAAGCTTCAACATTTAAGAATAACTGTGCATTGATTACAGTATTCAACCAAAAGTATTAAGTAGAACAAACAAAAATACTAAGAGGGATAACATATTAAGTTGTTCATCAACAGTCAGGGCAAGGGCTGATCAAGTCACCGTTTCTCATAGTGTCCTTTTCACTTCAACAAGTTTCCTTTTTGGTGCTCGGTTAGTTGTCACCGAACAGGGAGAACATATGATATTTGTCCCTTTGGGACTGGCTTATTTCACTCAGCATGATGTTTTCCAGATTCCTCCATCTTATTGCAAATGACTGGGTTTCACTTTTTTGACTGCTGTATAGTATTCTATAGAGTTCATGTCCCATAATTTCTTTATCCAGTCTACCGTTGATGGGCATTTGGGTTGGTTCCAGGTCTTAGCTATTGTGAATTGAGCCGCAATAAATATTAATGTGCAGACAGCTTTTTTATTTGCCAACTTAATCTGCTTTGGGTAAATTCCAAGGAGTGGGATCTCTGGGTTGAATGGTAGGTTTGTATTCATGTTTCTGAGGAATCTCCAGACTGACTTCTATAGTGGCTTAACCAGTTTGCATTCCCACCAACAGTGGGTTAGTGTCCCTTTTTCCCCACATCCTCGCCAGCATCTGTTGTTGGTAGATTTCTGTATGTGAGCCATTCTAACCGGGGTGAGGTGAAACCTCATTGTGGTTTTGATTTGCATTTCCCTGATTGCTAGCGACCTTGAACATTTTTTCATGTGCCTGTTGGCCATTTGGATTTCCTCTTTTGAAAACTGGCTATTGAGGTCCTTGGCTCATCTCTTAAGTGGGTTGTTTGTTTTGTGGTTGTGGAGTTTCTTGATTTCTTTGTAGATTCTGGTTATCAACCCTTTATCAGTTGCATAGTTTGCAAATATTTTTCCCATTCTGTCAGTTGCCTCTTCACTTTCCTGACTGTTTCTTTTGAAGTACAGAAACTTCTGAATTTGATGCAATCCCAAATGTTAATTTTGGCTTTGACTGCCTGTGCTTCTGGGGTATTTTCCAAGAAGTCTTTGCCAGTACCTATATCTTGCAGGGTTTTTCCAATGTTCTCTAATAATTTGATGGTATCGGGTCATAGATTTAAGTCTTTAATCCATGTTGAGTGGATTTTTGTGTAAGGTGAAAGGTAGGGGTCTTGCTTCATGATTCTGCACGTGGAAATCCAATTTTCCCAGCACCATTTATTGAATAGAATGTCCTTGCTCCAGGGATTGGTTTTGGATCCTTGATCAAATATAAGTTGGCTGTAGATGTTTGGGTTGATTTCTGGCGTTTCTATTCTGTTCCATTGCTCTATCCATTTGTTTCTGTACCAGTACCATGCTGTTTTGATTACAACTGCCCTGTAGTATGTCCTGAAATCTGGTATTGCGATGCCTCCGGCTTTGTTTTTGCTGTACAAGATTGTTTTAGCTATTCGAGGTCTGCTGTGTCTCCATATGAATTTCAGCATCATCTTTTCCAGATCTGAGAAGAATGTCTTTGGTATCCTGATTGGTATTGCATTGAATGTATAAATGGCTTTTGGGAGAATGGACATTTTGATGATATTGATTCTTTTTTTTTAACTTCTATTTAATGAATATAAATTTCCAAAGTACAGCTTATGGATTACAATGGCTTCCCCCCCATAACGTCCCTCCCACCCGCAACCCTCCCCTCTGCCACTCCCTCTCCCCTTCCATTCACATCAAGATTCATTTTCGATTCTCTTTATATACAGAAGATCAATTTAGCATACATTAAGTAAACATTTCAACAGTTTGCTCCCACACAGAAACATAAAGAGAAAAATAATAGATGATTTTTTTAAATGATGATGAAACCAGATCAGACCTATTGTCATGTTTAATCCCAGTGAGAGTCAAGTTGGGAATTGATGATTTTTGTTTTTACAGAAGATCAGTTTAGTATACATTAAGTAAAGCTTTCAACAGTTTGCACCCCCAATCCATGAGCATTGAACATTTTTCCATTTTTTGGTATCCTCTTCTATTTCTTTCTTTAAGGTTTTGTAATTTTCATCGTAGAGATCTTTAACGTCCTTGGTTAAGTTTATTCCAAGGTATTTGATTGTTTTTGTAGCTATTGTGAATGGGATGGATCTTAGAAGTTCTTCCTCAGCCATGGCATTGTCCTTGTATACGAAGGCTGTTGATTTTTGTGCATTGATTTTATATCCTGCTACTTTGCCAAACTCTTCTATGAGTTCCAATAGTCTCTTAGTAGAGTTCTTTGGGTCCCCTAAATAAAGAATCATATCATCTGCAAAGAGGGATAGTTTGAGTTCTTCCTTCCCAATTTGTATCCCTTTAATTTCTTTTTCTTGCCTAATAGCTCTGGCTAGAACTTGCAGAACTATATTGAATAGCAGTGGTGAGAGTGGGCATCCCTTTCTGGTGCCAGATCTCAGTGGAAATGCTTCCAACTTTTCCCCATTCAATAGGATGCTGGCCATGGGTTTTTCATAGATTGCTTTGATTGTATTGAGGAATGTTCCTTCCAAATATCTATAGTTTTACATTCTTATTTTAATTTCTTTAATATGGACATTGTGGAACTCATATATTGTTTTTCACATGGATGACCAATTGTTCCAAAATTTGATTCTATATAAAATCTTCTCTACCTATGTGTAATGCTACCTCTGTTTGACATCAAATTCACACACACACACACACACACACACGGACAATTCAATAAAGTTCACAGAAAAATGTAAGTAGAAAATAACTGTATTTTGGTGCAAAAATACTGAAATCCCTGCATAGTTTTTTTTCACAATACACATTTTTCATGAACTTTTAGAAGTCCTCTGCATAGAGATATTTCATTTTATTGCATGTAAGTGCCAAAATAAACTTATGGGGGTGAATGCTTGGCACAGTCGAGATATCAGTTGGGAAGCTGGCATCCCAAGTTGGAATGACTGGTTTAGAATCCCAGGCTCTATTTCCAAGTCCAGCTTCCCACTATTGCATATCCTGGGAGACAGCAGTTAAGTTCCTGCCACCAACACAAAACATTTGGGTGGAGTTTCTGGCTTTGGCCTAGTGAGCCCTGTTTCTTGAAGCTATATGTGGAGTGAACCAGCAGATGGGAGATCTGTGTGTGTGTGAGTGTGTGTGAGTGTGTGTCTCCTTTCTCTGCCACTTACCCTTCAAATAAATAAGTAAATAATTGTTTTAAAAAATTAAATGGGGCCGGCGCCGAGGCTCAATAGGCTAATCCTCCGCCTGCGGCGCCGGCACACCGGGTCCTAGTCCCGGTCGGGGCGCCAGATTCTGTCCCGGTTGCCCCTCTTCCAGGCCAGCTCTCTGCTGTGGCCCGGGAGTGCAATGGAGGATGGCCCAAGTAATTGGGCCCTGCGCCCCATGGGAGACCAGGAGAAGCACCTGGCTCCTGGCTCCTGCCATCGGATCAGCGCGGTGCTCTGGCCGCAGTGCGCTGGCCGCGGCGGCCATTGGAGGGTGAACCAACGGCAAAGGAAGACCTTTCTCTCTGTCTCTCCCTCTCACTGTCCACTCTGCCTGTCAAAAAAATAAAAAAAAATTAAATGGTTCTAAAAGCTTTTAAAAATTTATATACAGTTTCTGGTTTTAGAACAGGATGGCATAGACTTACTTTTTACTTTTCTATCCTCTAAAAACACCTAAATACTGTAGTAATCATTCAATAAGCAACTCCAAAAGCTGTAGAAAAGAAAGCAGGCTGGGTGGAGCCCTCAGAACTTCTGGAATGACTGCGTATCATGTTTTCTGATTTCTCATATAACTCTGGATAGAGGACTAGACAGACCTAAAATGTGCTAAAAGTTACAGAAAAAATGTAAGAAAAACCTTCTTGCTTCGAGCAAAGGACATTGGAAGGAGAAGTCCAACAAAGACCTACTGGGTTCTGCCAACTTCTGCCCAGTGCAACTAGGGTATTGACAGTTAGCAACAAAGTTTTAAAACTCAATCCTTGTTCCACAACCCATTTCCAGTTAGGTGATATCATCCACTGAAAGCAGTGGAAGGCCAAATTCTAGGGTCTTCATGGACCAAAATTCACAATTAGAACCTGAATAGATGATTTGATTCCCCACAAGCATATCAGTATTACCACAGACCAGTGAAAATGCTGTTTCACAATTGGGACAATGGTGGGTTTTCTCATTCTCTAGTAAAAACAGCAGCATCAAAAGTCTATGTCTTTCTGGTTTCTATTCAGAGGCACAAAGAAATTCAGGCCCAGTGGTTTAACTTCTGCCACATATATATGGTTACTCCGGTACATCAGACAACCCAGGAAATCATATTATATTCCCATAGGAAATATGGGCAGGTATTGAATGAGAGTTCCAGTAGTGTGAGAAAAATGAATCAGACAAGAATAAGACTACATAGACTCAGAGAATAAATTGTCATTGGAATTAAAATCTATAAAATTTGTCCAGAAACTGTATACTAAATTTAAACTAGGCAATTATCTGCTAAAACAGTAGATTTTGTTAAAATCCAGAGTCTCCTAACAAAATATTCAATATGCAATAGAAAAAACTCTTTGACCAACAGCCAGAAAAACTACAGTTTGATAGAAGAATAGACAATGCAACGTAAATATTGAATTATATCAAATAATGAAGAAAGTTCAAGAACTGAAAATACATTGAGAAAGAAAATTTGCTGGACCTGCAATATAGTACATTGAACAAAACACAGACTAGAAATAGTGAACTAGAAAGCAGATTAATGGAATTAACAGATCAATTTAATTAACAGAGAGAAAATAGAGTAAAAGAAAAATGGACTGCTACCTCTTTGATAACAACTAAAGATCTAACATTATCAGAATACCAGGAGAGGTACTGAATAAAAAAAGCATAGGACTGAACAAATAATAGAAAAAGAGGTGGTGCAATATTTTGAAAAATAATGTAAGGAAATGAAAGTTAATTTTTAATTATATATCTAACAAAACTATCATTAAAGAATAGAGAAGAAATAATTATCATAAAGAGAAAAAAAGAGAATGTGTTGCTGGCAGAATTGTCCTTAAGGAATTACTGAAGGAAAGTATTCAAACAGAAGGAAAGTAATGGCAAGAGGAAGTTGCAAAAATTAACTAGAAACATCTAGGTCCTTTTGGAAGAAAAGGTGAATGAAGGAATGGGTAAAATTATTATCCTAAAACTCATTCATTTTTAAAATTATAATTTATGATTGAAACAAAAGTTACTTCATTATTTGAAGTGGTGCTCAATGTACAAATTCTTTTTTTATTTTTTTATTTTTTTTTAACTTTTATTCAATGAATATAAATTTCCAAAGTACAGAATATTGATTACAATGGCTTCCCCCCCATAACATCCCTCCCACCCGCAACCCTCCCCTTTCCCACTCCCTCTCCCCTTCCATTCACATCAAGATTCATTTTTGTTTCTCTTTATATACAGAAGATCAGTTTAGCATATATTAAGTAAAGATTTCAACAGCTTGCTCCCACACAGAAACATAAAGTGAAAAATACTGTTTGAGTACTAGTTATAGCATTGAATCTCAATGTACAGCACACTAAGGACAAAGATCCTACATGAGGAGTAAGTGCACAGTGACTCCTGTTGTTGACTTAACAAATTGACACTCTTGTTTATGGCATCAGTAATCACCCTAGCCTCTTGTCATGTCAGGAAGCCCCCTGAGTTCACTGACTCTGATCATATTTAGACAAGGCCATGGTCAAAGTGGAAGTTCTCTCCTCCCTTCAGAGAAAGGCACCTCCTTCTTTGATGACCCATTCTTTCCACTGGGATCTCACTCGCAGAGATCTTTCATTTAGGTTTTTTTTCCCCCCCCAGAGTGTCTTGGCTTTCCATGCCTGAAATACTCTCATGGGCATTTCAGCCGGATCCGAACACCTTAAGGGCTGATTATGAGGCCAGAGTGCTGTTAGGACATTTGCCATTCTATGGGTCTGCTGTGTATCTCACTTCCCATGTTGGATCGTTCTCTCCCTTTTTGATTCTATCAGCTAGTATTTGCAGACACTATTCTTGTTTATGTGATCCCTTTGGTTCTTAGTCCTATCATTATGATCAATTGTGAACAGAAATTGATCACTGGGACTAGTGAGATGGCATTGGTACATGCCACCTCGATGGGATTGAATTCGAATCCCCTGGTATGTTTCTAACTCCACCGTTTGAGGCGAGTCAGCTTGAGCATGTCCCGAATTGCACATCTCTTCCCTCTCTTATTCCCACTCTTACATTTAACAGCGATCACTTTTCAGTTAAGTTTCAGCACTTAAGAAGAATTGTGTATTGATTACAGTATTCAACCAAAAGTATTAAGTAGAACAAACAAACAAAAAATACTAAGAGGGATAACATAAATTTGTATTTTTAAGTGGGAAAGTAAAGAGCCATTGTAGAAACAAAACTACATTTCAATTGAAGTAGTGAAAGTCCACTCAAAGATATGTAAATATGTAAGAAATTCACAAAGAAATATAAAGCATGCAAATTTGAAAGAATAAGTTAACTTTTGCCTGTTTATAGATGCCATGATCTCATATACAGAAAGCACTAATGATTGTACAAAAACCTTGTTAGGATGTATAAACAAACCCAGTAGAGTTGAAAGAGATATGTCAACATACAAAAGTCAGTTGCATTTCTAAATAACATTGTATTACCCAAAAAAGAAATCAAGAAAAATAATTCCACTTGAAACAGCATCAAATTAATGAAAATTCAGGTTTAAGTTTAAATAATAGTGTGACTATTAAAGAAAAAATAAAGACTCAATGTCATCTATGAGAAACGCACCTCAAACACAATGACATAGTTTGAAAGTAAAAGAATGAAAAGAGACATCATGCAAATGTTATTTTAAAAGAAGCAGGTATATTAACTTAAACAAAATTACTAGGAACAAAGAAGGACACTACTTAGCCATATTAGCATCACTCCACCAGGAATATATTCTGTGGTCAGCGCTGTGGGGTATTGGGTAAAGCTGCAACCTGCAGTGCCAACATTCCACATGGACGTTGGTTCCAGTCCCAGCTGCTCCTCTTCTGATCCAGCTCTCTGCTATGGCCTGGGAAAGCAGTAGAAGATGGCCCAAGTCCTTGGGCCCCTGCACCCACGTGGGAAACCCGGAAGAAGCTCCTGTCTCCTGGCTTCTGATGGACCCAGCTCTGGCTGTTGCAGTCATTTGGGGAGTGAACCAATGCAAGGAAGACTTCTCTCTCTGCCTCTGCCTCTCTCTAACTCTGCCTTTCAAATGAATAATTATATCTTTTTAAAAATAAACTTAGAATGTATACGTATTCAACAGCAAAGCTTTAAAATATATGAAGAAAATCAATAGTGTTAAGTGAGAAATAAATATATAATTATAGTGAGAACCTCAATAATTCATTCTCAGCAATTGTATAAAAGAAAAATTAGCAAGGGTACAGAACCAGAAAATAACAACAATCAATAAACTCTAATTGCTATTTATAATACACTAAACTTTACAAGAGAAAAATGTACCCATAGAACTTTCACCAAAATAGAAGATAGTTTTGGTCATATAACAAATTTACAGTCAAAGACATCATACATAATGAGTCATGTGATCATAAGGGAATCAAACTAAGAATCAATAATAAAAAAGCAACAGAGAAAATCTCCAAACACTGAGAATTAAGTCACACATATGTACATCAAACGTGGGTAAAGAAGAATGCTCAAAGAAACTTCAATATTACAGATAATTGAATGACAATAAAAAGAAGTATATAAAAATTTGTGAGATGCAGCAAAAGTGTTGTTGAGAATGAAATTTATGGCAAAAAATGCTTACATCAAAAAAAAGAGTAACAATCTCGAATCAAAAACCTTAGTTCTATTTTTTTTCGTCTTCCAGCTTCTAGCAGCTGTCCTTGCTGAACCAAGGAATGCATTGGCTCATGACCGTCTTCTATATTCAGTCAGAAATGACACCTCTCTGATCTCTGTTTCTGTGATCATGTCTCCTTTCATCATGAATCTCCTGCCTATTTCTTTGACTTATGAAGATCTTTGTGATTATGTCTGACCTGCCCATATAATCCTAAATAATCTCCTCTTAAAACAAATGATTACTGATTATAATTTTGTTTATTTACTGCCCCCCCACCTTACTTTATAATACAACATATCCTTTGGTTCTTGGATACAGTGGGAGCGAATGTAGATTTTTGTAGCCATTATGAAAAACAGTATGGAGGTTCCAGAAAAATTGAAACTAGAATTACCACAAGCCCTAGCAATGCCTCTTTTGGATATATACCCCTGAAAATTCAATTACCTCCTCATAAAGATGCCTGAACTTCCATTTTTCTTGAATCATTATTTGCAATATCCAAGCTATGAAAACAACCTAAGTGACTACCAATAGGTATAAGCATTAAAAATGTAGACTATATTTACAAAGTTGTATACCATTTAACCTTTAACAAAACAGTAAATTTCACCATTTGCAGCAACATGGATGAACCTGAAGGACATTATATTAAGTGAAATAAACAAGGCACAGAGACACAAAAATTATTTGATTCCACTAATAAATGAAATTTTCAAAAGTTGAACTTGCATATGTAAAGAGCAGAATGTTATTTAGGGAAGGTTGGGAGGAGAGGTAGAAGGGCAAACAGGACCTTTGGTTAATGAGTACAAAGTTACAAATAAAGAGAGGCAGCAATTACTGTGTTCTTTTGCACAATAAGGTGACAATAGCTAATATTAATGAATTATATATTTCAAAATAGATAGAGGAGAGGATTTTGGGGAATGGCACAGTGGTGTGGTGGGTAAAGCCACCGCCTGCAGTGCCGGCATCCCATATGGGATCCCATATGGGCGCCGGTTCGAGTCCCAGGTGCTCTTCTTCCGATCCAGCTCTCTGCTATAGCCTGGGAGAGCAGTAGAAGATGGCGCAAGTCCTTGGGCCCCTGCACCAGTGTGGGAGACCCGCAGGACGCTCCTGGCTCCTGGCTTCGGGTCAGCACTGCTCCTGCCTTTGCGGCCATCTGGGAAGTGAACCAGCGGATGGGAGACCTCTCTCTTTCTCTGCCTCTCCTCTCTCTGTGTAACTCTGACTTTCAAGTAAATAAATCAATTTGTTAAAAAAAGACTCTAGCCACTGTGGAATAGGAAAGGAGAGGGAGTTCAGGAGCATTAGAGCTTAAAGCTGAGCAGTGGCCATGAGACCTAGCACCAGATAAATGACAAAGGCTTTTAACTCCAGGCCAGCACTCACAGATAGTCTCTAGATTTTCCCAGTGTTGGGTGCAAATCTATGTTCTGCTAAGAACTCATTTGGACATATATCATCGTGAGACACAAGTACACCCTGGAGACTTCATAAAGCCTAAAGACTGTGAGACCTAGGTATGAACCAGCATGTCAGGCTGTGGTAGGGGTGGGGTGTCAAAGGGCTGCCTTTGTCATTCTCCTTTGACCTTGGTAACATAGCAAGAAAACACAGGATTGTGCCATGGGACTCAGTGATAGGCTGGCAAACTTCAACACTGGGCAGATCTTACTGGTCCCTGTTTCTAGGCAAGCACCTGTGGCAGAGTTCAATCCGACAAGAGGAAATAACAATTTTAAATATGTCTGCACCTGATATCAGAGCACTCAAATGTATAAAGCAAATATTAATAGATATGAAAGATGAGATAAACTCCAACACAAAAATGTAACATGATTTTAGCAACCCTTTTTCAGAAATGGGCAGATAATCCAAGCAGAAAATCAACAAAGAGCAGAGTGTAACTGCAACCTTAGGATCAATTGGGTATTCTGTCCAACAGCTGCAGAAAACACATTTTTTCCTCAACTGAATATGGAACCTTTTGCAGGTTAGATCATACAGTAGTCAAAATGTAATTCTTAACTGGTTTTAAAAGTAGAAGTTAGGGCCGAGCACTGTGGTACAGTGTATGAAGCTGCCACCTGTAGTGCTGGCATCCCATATTGAGCAGCATTCTGGGTCCCTGGCTGCTCCACTTCTCATCCAGCTCCCAGGCTCCTTGCTTCAGCCTGGCCTAATCCTGGCTTTTGCAGTCATTTGGGAGGTGAGCCAGCAGATGGAAAATCTTTCTCTTTCTGTCTCTTCCTCTTACTCTTTCAAGTAAGTGAATAAATCTTTAAAAATTAGAAATCATGTGAGGTATCATTTCTGAACATAAAGCAATAAAATTAGAAACCAATAACAATAAAAAAAAAGTTGGTAATTACTTAAATACATGAAAAATAAACTTAACCCTGAACAACCAATGAATTACGAAAGACATTATGGAGGAAATCTTAAAATTTATTTAAATGAATGAAATGGAGCCAGAACATTAACAAAAGCTTATGGGTACATCAAAAACACCACTAAGAAGAAAGATTAAACTGAACAAATCCTGCCCGGAAAAAGATCTCAGACAACTTCTTGTTGTATCTTGGGAATTAAAAACATGAGAACAAATCAAATATCAAATTAGTACAAGGAGAGAAATAATGAAACCTAGAACAGAAATAAACAGCAAAGATATTTAAAAATTATAAAAAAATGAGATAAAGAGCTGACACTTTGAAAAGATCAGCAAAATTGGCAAATCACTTGCTAAAATAAGAAAGAATGATTAGATACATAAAATCAGAGGTGAAAAAGAGACACTATGAATAATATACAGAAATATGAAAGATTATGGGAGATTTAGATGAACAATTATATGGCAACAAATATGATAACCTAGAAAAAAACAGCAAATTCTTTAACATACACATCTTGCCAAAATTGAACCAGGAAGAAATAGAATAAGTAGGGCCAGTGCCATGGCTCACTTGGTTAATCCTCCACCTGTGGCGCCGGCATCCCATATGGGCACCAGGTTCTAGTCCCGGTTGCTCCTCTTCCAGTCTAACTCTCGGCTGTGGCCCGGGAGGGCCGTGGAGGATGGCCCAAGTGCAAGTGCTTGGGCACCTGCACCCGTGTAGGAGACCAGGAAAAGCACCGGGCTCCTGGCTTCAGATCGGCACAGCGCGCCTGCCATAGCGGCCATTTGGGGGGTGAACCAATGGAAGGATACCTTTCTCTCTCTCTCTCACTGTCTAACTCTGCCTGTCTAATAAAAAAATTTAAAAAAAGAAACAGAATAAGTAGACTACTGATAGACAATGGAGTGGGCATTTGATGGCAATTAGGATGCTGATTTGCATGCCCCACCCCATATCTGGGCTCTTGGGTTCAAGTTACAGTTCCACTGCCAATTCCAACTTCCTGCTAATGCTCACCCTGTGAAGCAGCGGCAATGACTCTCATAGTTGGGTACTACCACCCATGTGGGAGATCAAGATTGAGTTCGTGACTGCTGACTTCGACCTAGTCCAGTCTTAGCTGTTTCCAGGCATTTTGGAAGTGTATCAGTAGGCAGAAAATCTTTCTCTGTCTCTCCCTGTGTGCTTTTAAAATGAATAAAACAAATGTAAAAAAAAAAGACTCATGAAGAAATAGAGTAACTAGACAGACAGATAAGTAGTAATGAGATTGAATCAGTAATTAAACATCTCCCATCCAGAGAAAGGTGTAGGACCAAATGGCTGCAATCCTGCATTCTACTAAAATTTTAAACAAGAATGAACACTGATTTTTTAAAAATTAATCTTAAAAATAAAAAGGATGGTATTCCTCCCAATTAATTTTTTAAAGATTTTATTTATTTATTTGATAGGTAGAGTTACAGACAGTGAGAGGAAGAGACAGAGAGAAAGGTCTTCCTTCCACTGGTTCACTCCCCCAAATGGCTGCAATAGCCAGAGCCGAGCTGATCCAAAGCCAGGAGCCTGGAGCTTCTTCCAGGTTTCCCACAAGGGTGCAGGGGCCCAAGCACTTCCTATGCCATAGCAGAGAGCTAGATAGGGAGAAGAGCACCCAGGACAAGAACCGGTGCCCATATGGGTTGCTGGTGCCACAGGTGGAGTATTAACCAAGTGTGCCACAGCGTTGGACACCCAATTCACTCTATGATAATGACATGACCTTGGTACCAAAACTAGTCAAAGAAAAAAAAAAAAAGCTACAGATCAACATTTTAGATGAACATAGATGCAAAAATCCTCAACAAAATACTAATAAACATAATCTATCAGCACATTAAACATTGTTCACTGTGGTTAATTGGGTTTCATTCCAGGGACTTAAGAATTGTTCAACATGTGCAAATCAATAAGCATAATACACCACAACAACAGAATGAAGACGAAAAAAAAATACATGATCACCTCAAGAGATACAGAAAGAGTATTTAATAAAACCCAATATGCCTTCCTAATGAAAATTCTGAACAAATTAGGTGTGGAAAGGATGATCCAAAATATAATAGAGGCATATATAACAAGCGAACAACTCACATCACAGTAATTGGGGAAAAGTTGAAGGATTTATATCTAATATCTGGAACAAGAATATGATATCCACTTTCACCACTTTTTATCCAACATAGTACTAGATTTCCTATCCAGAGAAAGATATAGAGATTATCCCAACTTGAAATGAAGAATCCAAATTGTCACTGTCTACAGATGATATAATCTTATGTATAGAAAACTCCAATGATTTCAACAAAAAACTTGCAGGATACAATCTGAAAAATCGGTAGCACTGTGATTTACCAGTAGCAAATTATCTGTATAAGAAATCAAGTCAGCAATCCCATTTTCAATAGTTAAAAAATATAAAGTAGCTAAGAATAAATTTAAGCAAAAAGGTGAAAGACCTCTACAATGTTAATTATAAATAACTAATAAAAGAAAAGGAGACAAAGGAATAAAAAGACATCATGTATCCATGGTTTGGAATAATCAATATCATTAAAATGTTTATATTATCCAAAATGATTTATAGATTCAATGCAATGCCTATTAATATAACAATGATATTGTAAACAGAACTAGAAAAAATGCTACTAAAATTTGTATGCAAACACAAAAGACCCTGACTAATCCAAGAATTCTTAAGCAAAATGAACAAAGCGATTGTCATTACATCAAGTGACGTTAAAATATATTTTTGGGGGTAGGTGTTTTGGTGCAGCATCCTGTGATGTCCACATCGCATATCACAGCGCCAATTTGAGTCCCAGCTGCTCTGCCTCCAATCCATTTCCCTACTGTTGCATCCTGAGAGGAAGCAGATGATGGCTTAAGTGCTTGTGTTCTGCATCCCCTGTGGGAGACTTGGAGTTCTCTGTCTGTGGCTTCAGCCTGGTCTAGCTTTGACTGTTGTAGGCATTTGGAGAGGGAACCAGCGGATCTCTCTCTCTCTCTCTTTCTCTCACTCGCTCCATATGTGTATGTGTGTATGTGTGTGTGTGTGTGTGCTTTTCAAGTATATGGAAAAATTAATTGCAAAATAAAATCTATTATAAACTACAGTAATTAAAGCAGCATGCTATTGGTAGGAAAACAGATTCATAAACTAATGGAATTTAAAAGAGACCATACAAATAAACCTATATATCCAGAGCCAACTGATCTTTGTCAAGGGTATAAGAACATGCATTGGAAAAAGAACAGTCTCTTCAATAAATGGCGCTTGGGGTGGCACATTGTATATTGCTGAAGAGTGAAACTGAACTTCTCTCTCCCACCACATACACAAATAAATGCAATGTTGTTTAAAGATTTGAATGTAAGACCTGAAACTATGAAATTACTAGAAGAAAAGACAGGGTATGTACTTCAGGATGTTGTAACAGACAAGGAATTTGTTGGATCATATCCCCAAAACACAGGAAACTAAAGGAAAAAATAGACAAATGAGACTGAATCAAACTAAATATTTTCTGCACAGCAAAAGAAATAATCAAGAGAGTGAAGAGATAACCTACAGAAAGAATATATTTACTAATTATATATTGACAATGGGTTAATAACCAGAATATAAGGAACTCAAACAACCAATAAAACCAAATAATACAATTTAAAACAGATAATAGATCTAAACTTACATTTCTCAAAAGAAGACATACAGATGGCAAACTGATACAGGATAAAAATATGCTCAACACCCTACTCATCTGGTAAATGTAGATAAAAAACACAATGGGATATTAGCTCAGTCAGGTAGGTAGATTGGTGATAGTCATAGGACCAAAAGTTACAAGTGTTAGGATGCAGAGAAAAGGGGAACCTTGCACAATGGTGATGGAAATATAAATTATTACAGCTATTGTGGAAAGCAGTATGGAAGGTCTTCAGGAACTAGAAGTAGAACTACCATATGATCCAGAGGAAAACCATGAAAAACCCATATGCTTTTGCAAACTTTTCTGAGTATTCTAAGCTGTACTGCTAAAGAGAAAGGAAAATTCGAAGAGATGGCAAAGGTGGACAAGGCCCAATAAAATAGAAATGAAAATATATATCCTTGCTATATAGGAAATAAAAAAATTAAGTACTTCAGTGTACTCAAGAGGCTTCTGGCTTTTTTCTTGTTTTGCTCTAAGTATTGGCATAAAACTCAAAGGTGAATATCCTGGACTACTCATTGGTGATGCTGCAAATTAGTTGGGAGAAATGCAGGATAATCAGTGCTGCTGATGACAAGTAGCCTTATAAAAAGAAGGCTGCTATGTAGAAGGAAAAGTATAGAAATAATATAAATAAATATAGAACTAAAAGAATTCCTTGATGAAGCAAAATCAAGTTTTCAAAGCTGAGGAAAAACACAAAAAAGAAAGAGGAGTCAGATGATAAGAAAGATGAAGAGGATTTGTGTAAAAGGAAGTTTAAGCTGAAGAGAAAGAAGATTTTGAGTTGGTTCTCATATCTTGTCTTTGAATAATTAAAATCCCCTGTACACAACTTACTCCTTTTAAATAAACAAACTGAAACCTAGGATTTATAAGATTTGTTTTTAAACTGTACAGTTTTGTATGTGTGGTTAATATATTAATAAGTGTTTCTTTTTATGGCCCTGTCCTAACACTCTTTTTAATAACAACTAAACTTTCCTGGTACAATATGGGGGTATTAAATTAACATATACATTTAAAAGAGGTACTTTTTGGTGTACAGGGCAAATTTGTCATGTATGGGAATGGTAGTTTTTTAATCTCCAGTTGTCTGTGATGCACTTTATATGAAGTGCTTGTTCTATTAACCAAGTATCACCTTGTAATTTTAAAAAGCTGCAAATATTTTGTTGACAGTCTATGCTTCTAAATAAATGGCTTTTTTTATACTTTTTTTTTAATTTCAAAGGCAGAGTTACAGAGAGGCAGAGGCATAGAGAGAGAGAGAGAGAGAAGTCTTCCATCCACTAGTTCACTCCCCAGTTGCCTGCAATGGCTGGGGCTGCACGGATCTGAAGCCAGGAGCCAGGAGCTTCCTCCAGGTCTTAATTAGTATTGTGTTTTCATAGTTCTAAGATTTAACTTCTTGAGAGGAAATTAGTCTTTTTTTTTTTTTTGACAGGCAGAGTGGACAGTGAGAGAGAGAAACAGAGAGAAAGGTCTTCCTTTTGCCGTTGGTTCACCCTCCAATGGCCGCCGCGGCCAGCACACTGCGGCCGGCGTACCGCGCTGATCCAATGGCAGGAGCCAGGTACTTATCCTGGTCTCCCATGGGGTGCAGGGCCCAAGCACTTGAGCCATCCTCCACTGCCTTCCTGGGCCATAGCAGAAAGCTGGCCTGGAAGAGGGGCAACCAGGACAGAATCCAGTGCCCTGACCAGGACTAGAACCCAGTGTGCCGGCGCTGCAAGGCGGAGGATTAGCCTAGTGAGCCGCGGTGCTGGTCAGTTTAGTCTTTTTTAAGATTTATTTATTTGTTTGAAAAGCAGAGTTACAGAAAGGCAGAGGCAGAGGCAGAGAGAGAGAGGTCTTCTCTCCACTGGTTCACTCCCTAAGTGGCCGCAATGGCTAAAGCTGGGCCTAACTGAAGCCAGTATCCTGGAGCTTCTTCTTGGTCTCCCCCATGGATGCAGGGCCCCAAGTACTTGGGCCATTTTCAGCTGCTTTCCAAGGCACATTAACAGGGGTCGGGTTGGAAGTGGAGACGCCAGGACTTGAACTAGCACTCATAAGGGGTTTTGGCATTGCAGGTGGAGGCTTTACCCGCTACACCACAGCGCCAGACCCCAGAGATAATATTTTTATATATTTAGTTGATAAAAACGTGTCTACACAAGCCGCATTATCTTTCTGGGAGTAAAAAAAGTTGAAAAGAGAGTTTTTCATAAGTGGAATTCAAAGTCTCGATCAGTTATTTCACATAGTCCAGTTACATTAGCAAAGTGAAGATTAAATGCAAAGGGCTTAGCCTATTGAGCTGTGGCGCCGGCGCCGTGGCTCAATAGGCTAATCCTCCACCTTGCGGCGCCGGCACACCGGGTTCTAGTCCCGGTTGGGGCGCCGGATTCTGTCCCGGTTGCCCCTCTTCCAGGCCAGCTCTCTGCTATGGCCAGGGAGTGCAGTGGAGGATGGCCCAGGTGCTTGGGCCCTGCACCCCATGGGAGACCAGGAAAAAGCACCTGGCTCCTGGCTCCTGCCAGGATCAGCGCGGTGCGCCGGCTGCAGCGGCGGCCATTGGAGGGTGAACCAGCGGCAAAAGGAAGACCTTTCTCTCTCTGTCTCTCTCTCTCACTGTCCACTCTGCCTGTAAAAAAAAAAAATGCAAAGGGCTGAATATTTGTTCCATCCATAATTCATATGTTGAAATTATAACCCTTAATGTGATGGTATTAAGAGGTAGAGGGTTTGGGAAGTGATTAAATCATGAAGAGAGAGCCCCTGAAGAATGCAGTAAGCACCCGTATAAAGAGACCTTAGAGAACTCTTTTACTTCTTCCACCACCTGACAATACAGCAAGGCTCTGTCTATGAACCAGAAACTGGGCTATCATAAGCTGGTCCCAAGTGCGTGAGTGTAAATATAAGACTTCCCTTTCAAACCTTTGTTGATTTTAGCTCCAGCAAAAGCTCCATGAAAGTTAAGACTACCAATGCATTTTCCCATTTATTTATATACAGGCTGAAGAGAAAACCTGATATTCTTTATTATATGTACTTTTATTTAATTGAGTCAGCTTTAAAACTGACTTCACAATACAATAAAATATGCTTTCTTAAATTGTGATGCAATCCTTTATAAATCAAATAAATATGAGCAAAGAAGCCACTTAAAGCTACACTTCTCATTATGAGTGATTCAATTTATGTGAATGTGAGTTTTCATTAAATATATAAATTCACAAGCAGGCCACCCCGCAGACTCATAGAATGACAAATGCTCAAACAGCACTCTGGCCTTAGAATCAGCTCTTAAGGCATTCAGATCTGTCTTAAAAGCCCATGAGAATATTTCAGGTATGGAAAGCCAAGACACCGTGGCAAAAAATGACCTAAGTGAAAGATCTCTGTGAGTGAGATTCTGGTGGAAAGAAGAGGCCATCAAAGAAGGAGATACCTTTCTCTGAAGGGAGAAGAGAACCTCCACTTTGATTATGACCCTGTCTAAATAATGTCAGAGTTTGTGGACTCAAGAGGCTTCCATAGCCTTGGCAGCTCATGACAGGAGCCTCAGGTGATCACTGACTTAATAAATAAGAGTGTCAATTGTTAAATTAACAAAAAGAGTCACTTTGCACTTGCTCTCCATGTAGATATCAGTCCTTAATGTGTTGCACTATGAGAAATAACGGTAATAATAGTCTTCAAGCAGTAGTTTATACCTTGTGTGTCTGTGTGGGTGCAAACTGTTAAAATCTCTACTTAGTGTGGAGCTGATCTTCTGTATATAAAGATAATTGAAAATGAATCTAAGTGAAGAATGGGATGGGAGAAGGAGTAGGAGGTGGGATGGTTTGGGGTGGGAGGGTGGTTATGGGGGGAAGAACTGCTATAATCCAAAAGTTGTACTTATGAAATATATATTTATTAAATTAAAGCTTTCTATAAATAATGTAAATTCATTCATTAGGATCATATGTTTATATGCTTAGTAGGTCAGTGAAAAAGTGGCAATGTTGTGGCTATTTAGATTACTGTTATGTTAAAATGCCAGTGTGGCCTCCCATATGGGCACTGGTTTTAGTCATGGCTGCTCCACTTCTGCTCCAGCTCTCTGCTATGGCCTGGGAAAGCAGTGGAAGAGGGCCCCTGGCTCCTGGCTTCAGATAGGCCCAGCTCCAGCCATTGTGGCCATATTGGGAGTAAACCAGTGGATAGAAGACCTCCCCCCCCCCCATGCTGGCTCTCTGTAACTCTGCCTTTCAAATAAATAAATGAATCTTTTTAAAAAATACCAGTGTTTTGAAATAGCATTCTTAAAATTTTATATGCTTTTGTGATGGGGACTTTTTGTATATAAATTTGATATGGATTATTTGTGTTTGCACTGTTTATGTTATTTCAAGAGGAATACTAAATATTTGAGTTCTAGATGATGCTAGTAAATTAAGAATTGTAAAGGTTTTAAGAAGGAGAAAAAAAAATCCCATTATGTGTATCAAAAAGACTAAAATGTTTTAAGAACAAATGTAGCCAAACAAGTTAAATATTTGTACACCAATGAAAGAAATTGAAGAAGATGCAAAAAGACATCCCATGTTCATGGACTGGGAGAATTCATATTGTTAAAATACCAACCTACCTGCTAGTCTCCTTGTTTTACTCTTTATCTTAATGTTTTGTTGTATGTTTTCTGTGTTCAGCATTTATTATTTATAGATAGTATTCATTTATCAGTGTCCTTAACCTATTAATATATGACATCTATGAGAGTAAAGACTTGGACATTCTGACTACTACTGTATCTGCCACCTAGCATACTGTTCTACTTTCAGTATATTAAAATTGCCACATGAATGAATGAACGAAACACATTTAACTAAATTTCTTAGATTTTTGGACCAAGAGAGTGACTGGCCTAGAAAAAACTAAATCATGTAAAATACTTGTCTTCTTTACAAGTTTTGAGATCCCTTGTTCTGTAAAGCTTGGTAAATTTCAGTGATTATGAAATTGTGCATATCAGAAGAACCAAGGAAACTACTAGGTAAATATTAGTAGCAAAATCAGTGATTTAATTGATGTGGGATTTTTAGAATGCCTCCTGTGTGAGCCTAAGATTAACCACAAAACTGAAAATGCTGATTCTGATTTTGTAACAAAATGTATGCAACTGGTGATCATTATGCTTTGTGAAATAAGCCAGACCAAAAAATACAGTTATCGTGTTTTCTCTGATTTATGGTAGCTAATATATAGAGTTTAAAAAATTTATTGTATATGAGTGAAATTGTCATCTCAGGAATTGAGTATCATTTGTAGCCCTTTCCTATATTCCTGATGAACAGTGGTCTCTCTGCTTTTTACTTGCTGAACTCTTTATTGAGCCTTTGACTACAAATTAATTTTAAAAAAATGTTACTGCAGAAATTAAAAAGGAAAGTAAAGGAGTGCAAGGGAGTGTAGGTGGTATTGCTATATTATTAGAATTGTATCTATGAACTACATGAAATCTGTTCTGTTTATATTAATAAAATATAGGTTATAAAATAAAAAATTTTTAAAAAGAACCTAAGTGGGTTAATGTATATAATTGTTGTAAGATAATGTCTCTAAATATCCAAACCTCTAAGTTATATTATCTATAATACAGTAGAATAATTTCCATACTCCTGAAAAGAATATTAATTACCTTCCTACCCATTATCTATTTCCTCAATCCATCTCCAATTCTCATTTGAAAATGATCAATGGAAGGCTTACCTATGTCTTATAATATTGTCATTCTCATACAGGATACAAGCAGTATTATAAAGTGTTAGACTCCAATATGTTTTTTAAAAGGCATATAATGTTACAAAGGTTAAAATGAAGTAACATAAACATACCACACAACTAGGTTAATATAAAGTATTTGAGCTGTAATTTTAGCTCTGAGCATCGTGCCAGCCACAGTTAAAGACACATAAAATTCATAGTCTGAAGGAAGGAAATACGCTAACTCACTGCGAAAGGGAAATTTTCCCTGGAATTACATTTTAAAAGTTAATTATTATTTAAATCGTTATATAAGGTTCATTGTACAGCTTAACAGACTACGTTTTCAACAGCATATTTTATTTAAAATGTACATGATTTTGGTAAAATATTATATGTTTCCTAGAAAATATTGACAAAGCTTCTTGGAAATAGCCTGTCAGGAATCATGCTGATTTTTGAGTTTGATAATTTAATAGTGAAATTTCAATTCCTATGTATGCAATTTCTGCCTTGAGAAATGTATGCTATATTTATTTTGATGTGATTGACCTATGATTTCTCCATCATTTACATTAATCACCTATGATATTCATAATAACGTCCTTTAAATCATGAGTGCAAAAGTCAACAGTGAACAGTGAAAGCACACACTGCAGCTTATTTATTTACCCAGTGAAATGTTCCTTGACAAGATGACCTTAGGAGCAAAACATCTCATTTACCATAAAGCTTCAGGATGGGAGTTGAAGTTCGAAGGTGGAAGACAGCTAGCTTCCGTGCTTCTCAGACACATCTTTCTAATCTTACCAAGTGAAGCATTTCAGTCATAGATTTATAAAAATTGGCCATTTTTAAATGGCAGAAATTGTTGGGGGGTAGAGGTTGCTTTATTTCTGAGTTAATAAGAAACAAAAACAGCCAGCAGCAATATGTACACCTTGAATTGTCCTTGAATAAAAATCCGTAAGATTTTGGAAAAGAATGAAAAGGCCACTAGGAAAAGGAGTGAGTATTCGATTGCAGTGACAAAAAGTTACAGTGTATGTTTAGCTTTAAATGCCAAGACAGATGAGAACATAAAAACAAAAGTTGGAAGTCAATTCTATAATCAGGAAATGCAGTTGCTGAAAGACCTTATTCCACGGGATTTGAGCTTCTATTCTAGACAAGCTAAATAGCCTGCTAGATCTGAGCTTGATGAGCAACTAGAAACGCACAGTGACAACAGTTCTCACAAAAGGCCAGCAAAATGGATCTTTAAAATAACATGCAACGTAAATGTTGCATCCTGACTGTGTTATTAGAAAGAATAACAAAATCACAAAGTAAGATACATTTCGTGAACTTTGAGGGACTCCCTTTGTCCAGTCTTGGAATTTTCAAGACAAAATAATTGCTTGTACGGCACCGCTACAGCTTTACAAACTGAATGTTAAATGCAGATATTACTACTATTCTCTGTAGCAATAGTTTATTACTATGGTGATGATATCCAACCTGCCCCAAATGGGTTGGTGTGGAAATAGCAACTTGAACTGATAATAAGACTTTAATCGTGGTGCAATGGTGAGGGAGTACACTTTTGTGAAATATTTTTGTTGAAGTCATTTTATGCGATTTATTAGAAATACCTGGTAACTTGAGACTCAAAATTGAAATCACTGAAAACAACTCACTAGACAAAACTCAAAACTGTGAACTCCTATTAATTTAAAGTAAATTATGTAGTAAAACTGTGAATGAAACTAAGTTCATCTGTGATATTCATACCCCCTTTATTTCATTGGCTTCCTCCCTCCTTGTTCTTGATTAGAAGTTAACAGAGAGGATAGGAGGTATTAAAATTGTCAGCTATGTTTGTTTTATTATTGAATTGCAAACTATCACAAACTTGAAACTTAAAACACACCCATTTATTAACACAGAATCTCATAGATCAGAAATCCTGCTAGACTCAGTTGGATTTTCTGTTCAAGTTTTTACATGGCTGAAATCAAGATGTTTTTCTAGATTGGGTGCCTATCTGGAGGTTCTTGGAAGAATTTGTTTCTAAGCTCATTCAGATTGTTGGTCGAATTTCTTGCTTGGAGTTGTCGGTCTGAGACCCTGTTTCCTAACAGTTATTAGTAAATGCGGCCGCCCTACTCTTTAAGGGTACTTACATTTTTTTTCACATGGCCTACTTTTCCTTCAAAGCCAGAAACACTACATCAGATCCTTATCCTGCTCCACTCGGACTCACTCATGCTCACCAGCTGAAGAGAATGCTCCGATCTGAACAGGTTCACATACTTAGATTTGGAGAAGAAAGCAGGCTCCCTTTGCCACAAAATATAATAAACCATGAAAGTGATATCATACCAAACAGTTCCATACTCACTAAAAGGTGAAGACTTTAACAAGGACAAGGGAAACACGGATCTATTGTTATGGATGTGCCTATCATATAAGCTAAAATTACTATTAGCAAAGACTTAACACAATCTCCTTTATTTAAATTGTGTTCCGATCTATTTAATGAAAAAGTTGAGGTTTCCAAGGCAAAAAAAGAATGAAGATGAAATGATAAAATGAAGATGTAAAAGGCTAGTGTTAAGGCACATCAAGCTAAGCTGCAGCTTGTGATGCCAACATCCCAAATCACACTGCTGATTTGAATTCTAGATACCCTGCTTTAATGTGTCTGTGAAGGCAGCAGACAAAAGTTCAAGTGCTTGGGTCCCTGCTACCTATGTGGGACACCAAAATGGAGTTTGTAGCTCCTTGCTTCAGTCTTGCCTAGACCAAGCTAATATGGGTATTTGGGGAGCGAACCAGTCAGTGGATGAAGATGTGTGTGTGTGTGTGTGTCTTTCTTTCCCTCCGTCTCCCTAATATTTCTCTATCTCTGTCACTCTACCTTTCAAGTAAAGAAATGAATATTTTTAAAAATGCTCACCTAAGAGTTGGTAATGTGGGTAAGAGAATTTCAATACATGATACTGCAAATTATGCAACATATTAGCTTGCTGAGGAATATGATTATTTTATCTATTCCCATATTCATTAAATTTTAATAAAATCAATGCAACTTTATTGTGAAATTATAGTTATATGCAAAATATGTGATGCAAATTAATTGTATTCAACATAAAAATAGTTAAAAGAAGAGTGTCACATCAACTTAAAGAAGTAAACTATTGACTTTTTGCAAGAAATTAGTCAATAACTCAATTAGAACATTAACATTTAAACAGAACCAAAATAGCAAGAAAAACTACAGGCTATATGAAGCAGTTTTTTACTTAACTAGAATTTTGTAACTTGGGAAAGGCACATTATGTTACAGCACAACCATGTTACTGTGTCCACTAGTAGCCAGCCCTGCCAAGGTTTTGGCGAGGATAATCTAAAAATTTGCTAATCTAAAAGTCTTCCAGAATAAGGTGGAGTGGGTGTTAGAATGTTTCTGAGCACTTCTCAGATAAAGACGGAATCAGATGCCAGAGGGTAAAAAGCAATACAGCTCAGGAGATGGTAAAAAATTATGTCCAAGCCGGCGCCGTGGCTCAATAGGCTAATCCTCCACCTTGCGGCGCCGGCACACCGGGTTCTAGTCCCGGTTGGGGCGCCGGATTCTGTCCCGGTTGCCCCTCTTCCAGGCCAGCTCTCTGCTATGGCCAGGGAGTGCAGTGGAGGATGGCCCAGGTGCTTGGGCCCTGCACCCCATGGGAGACCAGGAAAAGCACCTGGCTCCTGGCTCCTGCCAGGATCAGCGCGGTGCGCCGGCTGCAGCGGCGGCCATTGGAGGGTGAACCAGCGGCAAAGGAAGACCTTTCTCTCTCTGTCTCTCTCTCTCACTGTCCACTCTGCCTGTCAAAAAAAAAAAAAAAATTATGTCCAAATTTCCAGGTCTAATCTTGTGTCAAAAGTCAGACAATTCATGGCCGGCATGGTGGAATAGGGGGTAAGCCACCACCTACAGTCCCGGCATCCCATAATGTGCCAGTTCAAGTTCTGGCTGCTTCACTTCCAAACCAGCTGTCTGCTGTGGCCTGGAAAACCAGTGGAAGATGGCCCAAGTGCTTAGGCCCCCACACGCATGAAGGAGACCACAAGGAAACTCCTGGCTCCTGGCTTTGAATCATCCCAGCTCTCGCCATTTTGGCCATTTGGGGAATGAACCAGCAGATGGAATTTCTCAGTCTCTCTAGCCGTCTCTCTCTCTCTCTCTCTAACTCTTCCTTGCAAATAAATAAATAAATAAATCCTTAAAAATGTCTAACAATTCTGGGCTGGGCTTGTAAGGTTATAAATTTAGGATACATGAATTAAGGGAAAAAGAAAGGTAATTGATCCCATTTGTTAACTCAGTCTCAAACACCTTCAGCCATCAATCAAGGTGACATAAATATGTGAAAAGTCTGGGCAGCAAAAGTCGAGAACTTTTACCACCTACATGCATTTTAAATTTTATCTGTGGCTAACGATGGCCTTGTGTGTTTGTGACTTTTGAGTACAGACTTTTGCAGCAGTTAAAAAATAGTGAATTGAGCCTAATTGAAACACTTGAAACTGGGATACAGTCTAATATTACAGTTGAAAGTAAGATATTGGTGTGGTGGTGATGGTGATGATGATAATAATGATGAATGTTGAAATCCTCTGCTGATTCTGCTATTGAGTGATAAATTTTTAGTTTGAAGGTCTGAGAATGTTAATTTTTATTCATAGTAGATCCTACTTCATCTACCCGTTGTGATTTCTAGAGAGAAAAGTGAGAGGAGCTAATAATATGAGCAAAGCTAGCTCTACTAGGAAGATGTGACTAAGAGAACTTACATGAGTTGTCCAAGATTAAATCAAAAACAAGGGTAAAGCTTGTGAACCCCTTTTTTTTCTAGCTAAAAGGAAACCTCATTTAGGATGCCAAGGACATAATTCTTCCCATAATTGTGTGTGGTTTCTTTTTACTATGGAGAATCTCAGTTGGCTTTGTACCCTTTGTCCCCTTTGTTCTTATGGTCTTAGTTGTCCCTGACTCATCACCTTAAGTATGCAGGTATTAGTGTTCATTTCACTTTAACAGGTTTCCTTTTTTGGTGCTCAGTTAGTTGTCACTGATCAGGGAGAACATATGGTATTTGTTCCTTTGGGATTGGCTTATTACACTCAGCATAATGTTTTACAAATTCCTAACAGGGATCACTTTTCAGTTAAAATTTAAACACCTAAGAATAATTGTGTGTTAATTACAGAGTTCAACCAATGGTACTAGAACAAAAAAATACTAAAATGGATAAAGTATTACATTGTACATCAACCGTCAGGACAAGAGCTGATCAAGTCACTGTTTCTCATAGTGTCCATTTCACTTCAACAAGTTTCCACTTTGGTGCTCAGTTAGTTGTCACCGATCAGGGAGAACATATGATATTTGTCCCTTTGGGACTGGCTTAATTCACTCAGCATGATGTTTTCCAAATTCCTCCATCTTGTTGCAAATGACCAGGTTTCGTTGTTTTTGACTGCTGTATAGTATTCTAAAGAGTACATGTCCCATAATTTCTTTATCCAGTCTACTGTTGATGGGCATTTGGGTTGGTTCCAGGTCTTAACTATTGTGAATTGAGCTGACTGTTGATGAGCAACTTAATATGTTATCCCTCTTAGTATTTTTTTTGTTTGTTCTACTTAATACTTTTGGTTGAATACTGTAATCAATACACAATTATTCTTAAATGCTGGAACTTAACTGAAAAGTGATCGCTGTTAAATATAAGAGTGAGAATAAGAGAGGGAAGAGATGTGCAATTCAGGACATGCTCAAGCTGACTTACCTCCAACGGTAGAGTTAGAAACATACCAGGGGATTCCAATTCAATCCCATCGAGGTGACATGTACCAATGCCATCTCACTAGTCCCAGTGATCAATTTCTGTTCACAATTGATCATAAGGATAGGACTAAGAACCAAAGGGATCACATAAACAAGAATAGTGTCTGCAAATACTAGCTGACAGAATCAAAAAGGGAGAGAATGATCCAACATGGGAAGTGAGATACACAGCAGACCCATAGAATGGCAGATATCCTAAACAGCACTCTGGCCTCAGAATCAGCCCTTAAGGCATGCGGATCCGACTGAAAAGCCCATGAGAGTATTTCAGGCATGGAAAGCCAAGACACTCTGGGGGGAAAAAAAAATAACCTAAATGAAAGATCTCCGCGAGTGAGATCCCAGTGGAAAGAACGGGTCATTAAAGAAGGAGGTACCTTTCTCTGATGGGAGGAGAAAACTTCCACCTTGACCATGGCCTTGTCTAAATATGATCAGAGTCAGTGAACTCAGGGGGCTCACATAGCCTTGGCAGCTCATGACAAGAGCCTAGGGTGATTACTGATGCCATAAACAAGAGTGTGAATTTGTTAAGTCAACAACAGGAGTCACTGTGCACTTACTCCTCATGTAGGATCTTTGTCCTTAGTGTGCTGTACATTGAGATTTAATGCTATAACTAGTACTCAAACAGTATTTTTCACTTTATGTTTCTGTGTGGGAGCAAACTGTTGAAATCTTTACTTAATGTATGCTAAACTGATCTTCTGTATATAAAGAGAAAGGAAAATGAATCTTGATGTGAATGGAAGGGGCGAGGGAGTGGATAAGAGGAGGGTTGCAGGTGGGAGGGACGTTATGGGGGGAAGCCATTGTAATCTATAAGCTGTACTTTGGAAATTTATATTCATTAAATAAAAGTTAAAAAAATGTTAATTTCTAGATAGGTTAAAAAAAGTAAAAATTGGATGAAAAAAAAATCTAATTGGTAACATGGTGTGGTAAGGAGAATAATGAGTCCCCATTTTCATGTCCCAGTTCAGAGATCCTTTGAATACATGATGGTACATTGCATGGGAGAATTAAAGTACATATGGAATAAACACTATGCACCATTTTACCTCAAATTGGACAAATGAACCTAAGAATCCTTAAAAGTGAACAGTAAGGTGAATGAAGCAGTGTCACAATAATATGATAAAAGAAAAACCTAATTGGTGATTGCTAGCTTTGTAGATATAAGAAGAAGTGACAAGCTGAGAAATGTGGGTAGCCTGTAGAAACTAGAAAAGAGAAAGAAATGGATTATTCCTTTCAGCTTCCAGAAAGAATGAGCCCTGCTGTTACTTTGATAGTATACCAGGAAACCCATTTTGGGCATCTGACCTTAGAATTATAAGATAATAAATTAGTGTTGTTCTTAACCACTGAATTTGTAGCAAAATTTTTGCAAGAGCAATAGGAAACTAATACACACAGAAACAGAAAAATCAGTTTCTAAAGACTAATTTTCAGATGTTTCAGGATGTACTTATTACATTTAGTGAAGCATGTCTATACACATTCAACAAGGAATAAAGAACTCAATAATTTTGTTTTTCTGTAAAGTAAAACTAATAGTAGCATCAATGTTACCACTATAAAGTGTATGTTTTGTTGCTGGTACTGAAATACCTCCAAGTCTTTCTTTGGCTGGCATAGTCTTCCTGAGGAGCCCCAGAGGGTCATGGATTCATTCATTCAACACTGAATGGCACTGTTCTAAGTGATCAGCATACAGTAATGAACCAGGCATGTCTTTGCTTTTGTGGAAATATGTCCTAGAGGAGAAAAAAATAATAAACCAAATAATATTTAATAGATGCACTAAATAATATACAGAGATAAGTAGAAAGAAAGGCAGTGATGGAATGAGAGATGTATTTTTAAAATTAATTGTTAATTTTGAGAGTTAAAGAAGAAAGAGATGGATAGAGAAAAAAAAAGAGAGAAGAGAAGGGAAGAGAGGGGAGGAGAGGAGAGGAAAGGGGGGGAGAGGAGAGGAGAGGAGAGGAGAGGAGAGGAGAGGAGAGGAGAGGAGAGGAGAAGACAAGCGGAGATATCTCACATCTGCTGCTTCACTCTACAAAGGCTCACACACACCCCAGGTCAGGAGCTCAAGCTTGGAGTCATAAATTCAATCCAGTTCTCCCAGGTGGGTGACAGAAACTCAACCACTTGGGCTATTATCCCTGCCTCTCAGGGTCTGAATTGGCAGGAAACTGGAGTGAGAAGCAAAGCTGGGTATTGAACACAAGCACTAATGTAGGACACAGGTATATTAACCAAGATCTTCACTTCTAGGTCAAATGCCCTGGCTAGGAGATCTATGTTAGATAAGATAACAGGGGAAATGCTATTCTGAGATGGTGGCCCAAATAAAATGATATTAATGAAGACATAAACTATTACAAATAATCAGATTTTATTATTTTGTAATGCACATTTAATTAATGGGAAAGGAATAAATATTTACTGAGGAAATTTTTAAAATTGTTTTTCTGTAAGTTAAGATTCTTCATATACTAACTTATATTCTAGTTTTTTCCTAGGAAGCCTTCATCCACTGCCATAAAGAACCACTTTTCCATAAAAATCCAGTTCTCCACAATGGAGTTAGCAGAAGAAAAACATGAGTGAGCATTAGGATGTCACCTTCGCCCTTTTGAGAAAGTGTTTATTGTAAGGTGCCTTTTTTTGTTGACAAATGCCATACATATTATCAGCCATGTAAAATCTCCCATCTGAATCAACTTCTGAAAAATGGAACTTTGGTGTCATCTAGAATCTCCCACAGTAGGCTTCAGAAAGACTGCATAAATCCTAAATATCCTCTAGAATTATGTAATATATTACAATCACAAACTGAACTTACAAGTGCTTGGAAATGAAAGCAAGTGAAAGATTTCTGAATGAAATGAACCACAATAAAAGTACACTACACATTTTAAATGAAAAATGAAAAGACTACTATGTGAGGAATGTTTTCAAATTAATTTCACTTTTCATGCTGTAATAGGCACCAGAAGATTCCACACCCAAGATTAAAGTTTAGTCTTAAAAATGACATATTTAGGCTGGCGCCGTGGCTCAATAGGCTAATCCTCCACCTGCAGCACTGGCACCCCAGGTTCTAGTCCCGGTTGGGGCACCGGATTCTGTCCCGGTTGCTCCTCTTCCAGTCCAGCTCTCTGCTATGGCCCTGGAGGGCAGTGGAGGATGGCCCAAGTCCTTGGGCCCTGCACCCCCATGGGAGACCAGGAGAAACACCTGGCTTCTGACTTCGGATCAGCGTGGTGCGCCGGCCGCAGCGGCCATTGCAGGGTGAACCAACGGAAAGAAAGACCTTTCTCTCTCTCTCTCTCTCTCACTGTCCACTCTGCCTGTCAAAAAAAAAAAAAAACATATTTAATCATATCATTTGATTTCCCTGGGTACTTAACCTGAATCTTATTTTCATTTGTACTTTATTTTCTTACTGATGCCATAAACAAGAGTGTCAATTTGTTAAGTCAACAACAGGAGTCACTGTGCACTTACTCCTCATGTAGGATCTCTGTACTTAATGTGCTGTACATTGTGATTTAATGCTATAACTAGTACTCAGACACTATTTTTCACTTTATGTTTCTGTGTGGGAGCAAACTGTTGAAATCTTTACTTAATGTATGCTAAACTGATCTTCTGTGTATAAAGAGAAAGGAAAATGAATCTTGATGTGAATGGAAGGGGAGAGGGAGTGGGAAAGGGGAGGGTTGCGGGTGGGAGGGACGTTATGGGGGGAAGCCATTGTAATCCATAAGCTGTACTTTGAAATTTATATTCATTAAATAAAAGTTAAAAAAAATTCTGAATATATAGATACACAAATATACTTTCTTTGAGAAAAAATACATATGACATGAAATTCACCTTCTTAACTACTTTTAAGTGTACAATTCTGTGATATTTAGCTTATTTACAGTGTTATGAAAACATCAACATCCAATCCCAGAAGACATTCATGATGACAAAAAGAAATCCCATACCCACTAAACAGTCAGTGCTCATTTGCACCTCACAGATTCTGAAAACCAGTAAACATTTTTTTCTGTATCTATAGTTGTGCTTTATTTGGGACACTTCACACAAATGGAATCATCTAATATGTGAACATCAGTGTCTAATTTGTTTCACTTGCTATGGTGTTTTTAGGTTGAATTCATGTTGCAGCACAAATTAGTACTTCATTGCATGGATCAATGATATTCTATTGTATGGATTTAATATTTATTTATATATTCATCAATTAGTGGATAGACATTTACATATTATTTATGATTTAATTTCTGTGAACACAAGTATATGTTTTGAAATGGACATTTTATACTGGATTAGGGGAGAATTGCTGCTTAATATGAAAATGCTATGGTTTTAAAATTATTTTATTATCTTATTATCTATTTTTTCTCTAAAATGCAACATTTTTACATTTTACAGGACACAGTGCACTACTTAAACACATACACAGATCATGAATCTGAACCAGCAAAACTGGGAAACCAGTCGTCCTTTGTGTTTGGAGCCTGTTGGCTCTTCCCTTCCAGTTCTTTACACAGCATATAATGTATTGCTGTGAACTGTAGTCTTCCCACTTGGCTATGGAACATTATAACTTGTTACTTTCATTTGACTGTGTTTTGGTACTTGTCTGATCTCATTTTATCCCTACAACTCCCGTCCTTCTCAACCTCTAGTAATCACTATTCTATATTCAGATTCACTAGGATTGTTTTTTCTTTAACTTCCAAATATGAGAGAGAATGTTTAGTGCTAATATTTTTGTGTATGGTTTATTTCACTTAAAATAATGACCCCTCCAATTTAATTTATTTTGCTTCAAATCTCAGACTTTATTCATTCTTGTGGCTGAAAAATATTCCATTTTGTATTATGGCATATTTTTCTTTATCCATTCATCCACAGATTGACGCATAAGTTGAACCCATGCCTTGGCTATTGTGAATACTGCTGCAATGATCATGGGAGGAATGTGTATCTCTTTTATATGTTGAGTTCATTTCCTTCAGACATATATACAGAAATGAGATAATATGGGCATATGGTAAATCTATTTTTAGTTTGTTGAGGAACTTTCATAGTGTTCTTCATAATGGATGTACTAATTTGAACTCCCATCCACAGTGTGTAAGGGTTCCCTTTTCTCCACATACTAACCAATATTTGTATGTGTTTGTCTTTTTGAGAGTAATCATTCAGTTTGGTGTGAGTTAATGCCTCATTATGGTTTTGATTTGCATTTCCCTGATGACTGGCAATATTGAGCATTTTTTCATGTATTTGTTGGTCATTTATTTTTCTTCTTCTGAGAAATATATATTCAAATCCTTTCTCATTTCTTAACTGGGTTCCTTGTGGGTTTAAAACTTATTTGTCTATTCAGTTATTTTTATTTGAAAGGCATAGAGACAGAGGAGGAGAGAGTGAGAGAGATGGAGAGATCTCCTATCTACTGGTTCACTTCCCAAATGGCCACAACAGATGTGGCTGGGTGAGGAAGAAACCAGAAGCCAGGAACTCAACTCAGGTCTTCCAGGTGGCTGGTAGATAGAAAGCTATTTGAGCCATCACTTGCTGCCTCCCAGATTGTTGATGTTTTTACTTAGATGATCTTTCCAATGATGAAAGTGGAGTATTGAAGTTCCCCACTATTATTGTATCAGATCTTATTTCTCCTTTTAGGTCAAATGTTTGTTTCATAAAATTGAGTGGATTAGTATTAGGTGCATATACATTTATAATTGTCATATTTTCTTGCTGAAGTGAGATTTGAAAATTGTGTGGTAACATTTTGCAATTCATTTTACAGTTTTTGCCTTAAGGACTATTTTGTCTGATGTAACCATGCATTTTTCCTATTTATTTTTTATTTCTATTTGTATGAAGTATCTTTTCACATTCTTCCAATTAAAGTCTGAGTCTATCTGCTCTGGTGAAGGGAATATCTTATAGGAAACAAATCATTAGGTCTTTTTAATCTATTTGGCCAAGCTATATGTTTTAATTGGCAAATTTAGTCAATTCAAGATTATGACTAGTAAGCAATGACTAAGTCCTACCTTTTTATAATTTTTTTTGGTTTATTTTGATATCACTTTTTATGTTTTAGAGAGGTGTTTTTTAAAGATTTATTTATTTGAAAGTCAGAGTTAAACAAAGAAGAGGCAGAGAAAGAGAGAGGTCTTTCACCCACTGGTTCACTCCCCAATTGGCTGCAATGGCCGGAGCTGTGCCAACCTGAAACCAGGAGCCAGGAGCTTCTTCCAGGTCTCCCACGCAGGTGCAGGAGCCCAAGCACTTGGACCAGATTTTAGAGAGGTTTTATACTTTCACATATTTTCATGATGGCTGTTATTTTTCTTTTTGTGTGTGTAAGATTCACGTAAGGATCTTTTGTAAGTCTGGTATGGTGGTGATAAATTCCTCAACTTTTGCTTGTCTTGGTAAGTACTTATTAGTCCTTCATTTATGAAAGATAACTTCATTAAGTAAGGTATTCTTGGTCAGGGTTGTTTTCCTTCAGAACTTGGTATGTATCATTCCATTCATCATTCTATTCGCTCTTGACCGATAAGGTGTCTACCAAAAACCTACTGTTAAACTAATGAGAGTATCTTTAAAACTGATCTGGTACTTTTCTCTTACAAATTTTAGGATTCTGTCTTTTTGTTGTATTTTTGTGGATTTTTCTATAATGTGTTACAGTGATTATCTTTTCTGTTTGTGTCTATTTTGAGTCCTATGGACTTCCTGTACTTGTGTGTACATATCTTTTTTCCAGATTGAGAAAATTTGACTATTATAACACTGAGTAGGTTTTCTAGGCTTCTATTACTTCTATTCTATTATTCTATTCACTTTCTAGAATCCTTATAAATCAATTACACACTTTTCTATTATCTTGCAAAGGTTTTGGAGGCTGTTTTAATTCTTCTTTATTTTTTGTTTGTCTTGGTGGGATATTTCTAAAGACTTATATATTCAGGGTCAGTATTTATTTCTTCTGCTCGATCTAGTATGTTCCTAAAGCTTTAAACTGTATTTTTTATTTGATATACTGAGTTTTCAGTTCCAAGGTTTCTCTGTGGTTCTTTTTCAAGATCTCTCTTTGCTGAATTTCTCATTCATATCATGCTCTGTGTTCTTCATTTTATTCAAATGCGTGTCTGTGGTCCATTGTATCTCTTTGAGCATCCTTACAATCATTCTTTTGAATTCTTTATCAGGCATTTTGTCAGTCTTCTTTTCTTTGGAGCCTGTTACTAAAGCATTTATTGTATTCGCTTGGGGGCATAATAATGTCTTGTTTTTTTCATACTTTCTCTCTCCCTGTATTGATATTTGCATATCTGACCGATCAGTTATTTCTGTCTTTTATAGGGAGTGTCTTATGGTAAATGCCTTATTCCTGCAGATGTGTCTTCTGGTATCAGTTTGGTAGATTCTTTTGACTTTCTTTTTCCAGTTAGATGTTATAGTACAGACTCCCTGTATCTTATTTTACAGCAATTGATGGCAGGATCAATATGACAGTAGGGATGATGTGGTCTTCATAATAGTCTATACTGTAGGTTTCAGGGACACTGACAGTCCACTGTGGCTGTGTTTGCAGAACGCTGGCCTGACATCTGCAGGAGTTTCTCTTCTACCTGTTTTGCCAGAAGCATGCTTGGAGTCATGATAGTGCTTGTCCAAAGTCTAGCAGAGGGGCATGAGTCCCCACAGTGGCAGCCCCAGGTTTCTATGCAAGGCATTGTCACCCACCTACCTTAATTGCCTCTAGCAGACAATTACTCTTTCCTTGTTATGCAGCCTGGAATGGAGTGAAAATTTCTATGCCACCTATGTCACAATGCTGGGTAACACCCAGAAACCATGACCTCCTAGAACCAGTGTGGCGTGGGGTAGGGCCAGGCCCACTTTGCTATAGGCCGCCTGCTGCTGAGGTGGTCTTGCTGCTTGAGGCCATTGCAAGCCACCACAGGAGGACTGGCTGGACTTTATATATTTATATGGGTAAAACTTAAAAAAAATATATATATATATATATTTATATGGGTAAAACTTAGTAGTACCTCAGTCTTCTACTTCATACCAGACCAGTTCCAGGGATTGCATACACAGGCACGGAACTAAAGATCAGCAAATATTAATATCTGCCCAATAATACTTTTACCAGATCCAAGAAAGAGTCCTCTGTTCACTTTGGTGCCCTACTTTACTCTGCTGTGGCTGCAGTCTTGCTTTGCCACCTGATGGAGGTAGAGGGAAGAGTGATGTTGTAAGTCCCTTGGCTGCACTGGCTGACACTAAACTTGATCACACCTGGGTTTAATAGACATTGGACTGCACGGTCTCAGGGTATGTATATGGCATGCGACCAGACTCATGGTTGTACAGGCCAAAATGAGTCCATCCCACCAGGGCGCGTGGTTCCACCTGATTCTGAGTCAGATCGAGAGACTCTTCCTGTGAGCACTAACCTACAGATAGAGAGGCCTTTAGGCTTCATCTGATGCTGGCTGCCTCTGCAGCGGAGGCCCCACTCTGAGTTTCAAGGCAAATCTCTAAATTCACTTTCCCATTCTACTGCACATGTAAAGTTGTTGGAGGCTGGGGGAGGATTAGTGAAGGTTGATCCTTGGTTAAAGTTTCAATCTGCAAGTTCTGTCATGAATGGGGAGGCCATGGGGGCCCTGTGCAACCCCATGTTACACTGTAGCAAGTCCTTTACTATGTTTCAATTCTAAAGTCTAGCTTTTCGCCCTCTGTCTTTTCCAAGCAGTATTTGTTCTGTGCTGTGCTATGTGGATCTGAGGGAAGAGCCATATGATAAATCTTTCCTTCCTGCCTTCTTTAGTGTATTTTGTGTCATTATGGTACTAAAATTAGGCACTGTGTTCTCTCACCTGTCCTCCTTGGCTCTGGTGATGATGACTTCATGCATGCATCTAGTAATGCTATTTTTACATTTTTAGAAATTGCGATACTGTTTTCCAAAGTGGCTAAATCATTTTCCACTCTCACCAGTAATATATGAAAGCTCTAGTTGCTTCATCCTTACCAACACTTGCTAGTCTCCACTTTTTTTGTCATTATTGGAAAGCATCATAATGGTATCTCATTGTGTGTGTGTGTGTGTGTGTGTGTGTGAGAGAGAGAGAGAGAGAGAGAGAAAGAGCTTCATATCTTGGCTATTAAGAATAGTGCTGAAATGAATATGGAAGTACAGATATCTCTCTGACACTCTTATTTAACTTCCACTGGACATACATCCAGATATAAGATTGCTTGAATATAATTCTTTTTTCCTTCAGAAGCCTTTTATTTAAGAAATTTGAACTTCCATCATATCACATATACTACTTTAGGAACATGGCATTTCACAATGATGGGAATATTCCATATCTTAATCACAGTTGTGGTTATACAAATATATATATATTTGTCAAAACATAAAATTTCGCATTTACAAAGATTATTTTCTCTCTCATAGACAATTCATATTTTTCTTATATACCATGAACTCTCATAGCTATAGTCAGTCATTTTTAGAAGTTTTGTCTTTCAACCTTTATACTAGATTTACATATCATAATTACAATAGTAGAGTATTCTGAAATTCAACAATACATTTACCTTTATCAGTGAGTTTTATATGTTCCTATGTGTCCATGGTTTTTGTTTGAGTTTCACATATTTCCTTTAGTATTTTTATTAGTCACGTCTACTGGTTAAGAATTTCTTCAGATTTTGCTTGTACTGAAATATTTTCTGAAAAATTTCCGAAATAATTTCTGAAGAACATATTTCCTAGGTAAATAATTCTTTTTTGGCAGTTTCTTTTTTTATTTAGACTTTAGATACAGCATCCCACTATCTCTTGGTTTGCAAAGTTTCTGCTAATAAATACACTCATAGCATTACAGAATTCTCCTGTAAGTGAGGGTTTTTATTTTTTGCTTCTTTTCTCATACTACTATCAAGATTTTCTGGTTTTTTGTTATTTTCAAAATTTATTTGGAAGGGAGAAAGAGAGAGTGATATAGATTGAGATATTCATGGCGTGTCACCTATGCGCATGTCAGGGACCCAAGTGCTACAGTCATCAACTCTTGCTTTCAGTTGCTTCAGTATACAGTAGCTGGAAACTGGAATCAGAAATAGAGTTGAGACTGTGTCTCAGGCACTCTAAGACATGGGCATCCCAAGTGACATCTTAACTGTTACACCAAACACCCACCTATTGATTTTTGGTAGCTTTATTAAAATATGTCTGATTTGAATTTTATTGGAGTACATCATGTTGAGTTAAATAAGACAGACACAGAAAGATAAATACCGTGTGTTTTCCTTCATATGTGTGGACTAAAGAAGGAAATTCAATCTGAATGCAGAAATGTGATTATGAGAGATTAGAATAGCTATAGGGAATAGAGAGAATTTGGAAAAACTAATGAGTAGAGCTTGGTGTAGTTAATTAATTATGACAAATATACTAATATGAGAAATTAATAATATGGGAAGCTAAGGATGTGGCATATGGGAATTCTTTGTAATATTTAAAATTTTGTTTTGTAGGGGCCAGTGCTGTGGCACAGTGGGTTAAAGCCCTGGTCTGAAGTGCCAGCATCCCATATGGGCACTGGGTCTAGTCCCAGCTGCTCCATTTCTGATCCAGCTCTCTGCTATGGCCTGGGAAAGTAGTAGAAGATGATCCAAGCCCTTGGGCCCTGCACCCACGTGGAAGACCCAGAAGAAGCTCCTGGCTCTTGGCTTCAGATCGGCGCCGCTCCGGCTGTTGCGGCCAACTGGGGAGTGAACCAGCGTATAGAAGATCTCTCTCTCTGTCTCTACCTCTCTCTGTAACTCTGTCTTTCAAACAAATAAAATAAATCTTTAAAAAAATTATTTTGTAAATTTTCAGCTGTTATGAAACAAAAATTTTATTTTAACAAAAAGGAATCTAGAAAAGAAGCTCCTTTTTTAAGTTTAGGAGAGAAAACAACAGAGTTGAAGGCAGTAATTGAAACATACGAAGAAGTTTGGCCAGATAAGAACATACAAGGAAATAAGATGACATGGCCACACATAGGAAAGTGACACATTGATCAGATTGTAGTAGTCATGGAGAAATGTCAACAGGAAACAATATAGGCATTTTTGGATAGTAAGGTGTTATATATTTCTATTTTCATACCTTTCCTGTCACATTTAAAATACTGAGTCCTTATTTCTCCAGCAACATTATGTGCATTCACTTACACGGAGGTACCAGGCAAAGCCCTACAGAACATGATTTTTATTGTTTCTTTTTTTTTTAAATTTATTTGAGAAGCAGAGTTACAGACACAGAGAGTGAGAGACAGAGAGAGAGGGCTTCCATAAGCTGGTTCACTCCCCAAATGGCTGCAATGGCCAGAACTGGGCTGATTCAAAGCCAGGAACCAATAGTTTTTCCAGGTCTCCTCCATGGGTGTAGGGGCCGAAGCACTTTGGCCATCTTCCACTGCTTTCCCAGACCACGAGCAGAGAGCTGGATTGGAAGTGGAGCAGTTGGGACTCAAACCACTGCTTATATGGGATGCTTGTGCCACAGGAGGAGGTCTAACCTACTACACCATAGTGCCAGCCCCAGAACAAGATTTTTAAAGATCAAGATGTATTGGTCAGTACAGAACATTACAGTCTTGGAGATTTTGGCATCATGATTGTGAAGAAATCACTAAGTAGCCAGAGATATGGAGGTGCCCTAAATTCATTTGGGGAGGGAGTTAGCTTATTGGAAAGAGAGCAGAGTGACAAAAGCTGATACTTGAAAATAGATGTTAGAGGGGGCCGGCACCATGGCTCACTTGGTTAATCCTCCGCCTACGGAGTCAGCATCCCATATGGGCTCCGGGTTCTAGTCCCGGTTGCTCCTCTTCTAGTCCAGCTCCCTGCTATGTCCCTGGAGGGCAGTGAAGGATGGCCCAAGTGCTTGGGCTCCTGCACCTGCATAGGGGACCAGGAGGAAGAACCTAACTCCTGGCTCCTGTCTTCAGATCGGCGTAGCTCCGGCCGTGGCAGCCATTTGGGGGGTGAACCAACGGAAGGAAGACCTTTCTCTCTTTCTCTCTCTCTCTCTGTCTCTCTCTCTCTCTCACTGTCTAACTTTGTCAAATAAATAAATAAGAAAATTTTTAAAAGGAAATAGATGTTAGAAGAAAGAATTCAATATTAAAGATACAGGATACCTCAAAAAGTTAATGGAAAATGTAATTAGAAGATATGCATACTTTGTTACAAAATTTTTTTAAATCATGTTTTTTTTTTCAAAATCACATTTCCTTTTCATTTATTTGAAAGTTGTACACCCACACACACCCACACACATGGGGAGAGAAAGAGAGAAAAAGAGAAGAAAGAGAGAGGATGAGAGAGAGAATGAGAGAGAGAGAGAGAGAGAATATCTTACCTTTCATTGGCTAGTTCACTCCCCAAATGCCTGCAACAGTCTGCTCTGGGCCAGATGGAAGTCAGGAATCCAGAACACAGTCTGCTTCTCCCATGTGGAATTCAGAGATCCAAGTATTTGAGGTGCACAATCACAGGAAGTTAGATCAGAGACAGAGCCAAGGCTTGAACCCAGGCACTCTGATATGGGATGTAGGCATCCCAAAAAGCATCTTACCCTCTGCATCAAATGCTCCCCCTTCCATGAACTTTTTGAAGATATTTCATAATGTCGAAAAAGACCAACTTTCTGACTTAGCAAAGGATTTGAATTTACTATTGTTTAATGAAAGAATCCAAATTGTCCTTGAATTGTGTATTAACCAGGTAACTAACATTACCAAATGATTACTGATTCTACTTAGTCTGGTTTGAGTAAGGTACTCCTTACTTGTGCTGACACTTTATCCTATCTACCCCCGCCATCCCTTACTTCTTTCCCCTCTACTGTTCTAAGTATCTGCTTCATTCTTTGTTTATTCTAAAGAGTCTTTCCTCAGAAGCTCTAGGTTTACTTCCTAGTAGGTTAGTAACTCCAAGTGGAGAGAAAGAATCCAAGAAAAGCCTTGACAATTGTAAAGACCTGTATTTGGTCACGTGCACAATATCAGCTTTATCACTATCAGCATAGAGATGGAAGTATTGATCAACCAGGCCTGGATCATATGTGAATGTTTAGTTTGATGATGCAATTCATCTCACCAAACCACGTGTATTGAGAGTGGAGGGGGAGTGTGATTCCCTGATGAATGCTGCAAAGGCATAGAGAACAGCTATTGCAGTATAATCATATTAACTCTGGAAAGCCACACCTTTAAATTTCTTTTTGTACATGTGGGACCATATTCCAAGATAGCTATGTATATTCAAACATAAATTCAAAAATTTTAACGACATTGATCCTGAGAACAGAAAATAGGTGGAGTTCTGTAAGAGAAAGGAGAAAATAATCATAGTACTGTAACGAATAGATTTCCCTTTCACCAGTTGCACTTCTCTTTACCTGGAGATATTATGGGTTAAACAAATGCTTGCTTTTTGATGAATCAAAGCTGAGTGATAGATGCTAAAATACACTGCTTATATGCTGAATAATTAGGGAAGTATAAAGAAATGATTTGGGGAGAAAGAATAGATACTGGAAGTATTGTGAATAAAGCAAGGAAATGGTTTATGCACAGTAAAAGGAAGAACTGGAAACTATGACATTGCCAAGAGAAGCCTTGAGAAGAGTGCTAGAGAAATAAACTTTAAGAAAATGCTGAGCACTGGAAATTAGTAAGATTAGCATCAGCTATTTGGGGGGCTGAGGATTACTGGAAGGAGCGAAGTAGAATAAACCAAGGTTTAAAAAGCAAAGCTCTAGACATGAAGAGTCCCAAGGGTAACACTAATGAATGAAGTAAACTTAGTGGTGTGTTCAGAAATCTGGTAAATAAGAAAGCAGTGCTAGATGATTGTTGTTATGTGAAGATGTGTGCCTGAAATGAAAAAATCTTAGCGTTCATGAAAAGCCAACAGTATCTATTTTATGTGAAATCTCCCAATTTTAAATTAAATCAAATTAAATTAAATTTTGAATTTTTAAAACACTGCTTGGGAAAAAAAAAATCTCCAAACCAAAATCTTCCAACCTATGATTCTTCTCTTGAACTACCCCATGTCTTTTTCATAGACCTGTAGATTAGAGAATAAACAAGGGGCATTATAGCCTGTAAATTTATGAAGGGCTCAAGAACTGGGATGGAATTTGTAACAGAGAGTGATTACATTATACCTTGCAGTTAGAAGTCACCATGTTGCAGTCAAGATATTCTGCATCCCACGCAGCTGACTTTAGACTGCAAGATAAGAATAGATAAGAATGATATATTCAAAGCTGTAGCTGAAACGGAAGATCATTCTTTCATTCCTTGACTGGTAGTGGTGGAAATCGCTAGTGTGAGGTTTATTTGAGGTCTTTGATATATTGTTTATATATATATATATATATATATATATATATAAAGAAAAAGGCATTTTTTGCCATGAAAATGATAAAGAGCACCACAAAAGGCTAGTCAAAGGCAAATAGTGGAACTTTAAGGTCAGTCAATTTTATTTTCATTTCTGGTTTATCTTTTAATGCCAACCTAAAGTGTAGCTGAAATGAAGAGGGCACATCCCCTCTGGTTTATGAAATACTGAGAGAGGTGCAGAAATCTCATTGGAAAATATGACATTTGTTCAGCTACCACTCTCTCACATTCACCTGCTATCATCTTCTGTATTCTAAGTCTTTTGAAGTTGAATCATATTAAAGAATGTAAATCTCAACAGGAAACAAAAAAGATTGAATAAGTCAACTTTTCCCCTCATCCAGCACTCAGAGGCATATCCTTCTGACAGAAGTGTAGCAAAAACTTTAGGTTTAAATGTTAAAGCATTAATCCTGAATGAACCATAATTTCCCTTACAGGATGTGTGTCTGTGTGTGTTTATAGAAAACTATTTTATGCTAAGTTAAAGTAGGAATAGAACAGGGAAAAGTGATGCTTGGGGAGATAAAAAGGCTAGTCTTAGCTAGGTGTGTCAGATGAAATACCAAATAATCAAATTAAAATTTCAGGAAAATAATGATTTTCAATTTAAATATAACATAATTATAGCAGATATTTCATAGGACATACATGTGTAGCTTTCCTGAAATTCAAATTCAACTTGGAATTAATGTTTTTACTATTTAATCTGGCAATCTGATTTTCAGTACAGATGCAATGATGACTCTAGAGGTGTAGAAGTTGGAGTTGTCATTTTTCTATGTTTCCCATAGAAGGATATCCGCATGGCACATTTTCATGGATTTCACAATATCTCCGTATACTACACATATATACTTTCCCATACACATTTGAGGAGCAGGTTCTAAATGATTCCAATGTATAATGAGTTAAAACTTTAAGGTGTCATTGAATGAAGAGAATGTATTTTCATTTCAAGATGGCCATATAGAGAAGCCCAAGGTTCATCTACTCCACTAAGAAAACCCAAGGGACTGGCACTGTGGCGTAGTGGATAAAGCTGCTGCCTGCATTACCGGCATCCCATATGGATGCCGGTTCGAGACCCAACTGCTCCACTTCCAATCCAGCTCTCTGCTAAGGCCTAGGAAAGCAACGGAAGATGGCACAAGTCCTTGGGCCCTTGCACCCACGTTGGAGACCCGGAAGGAAGTCCTGGCTCCTGGCTTCGGATCAGCCCAGCTCTGGCCATTGCGGCCATCTGGGGAGTGAACCAGCAGATGGAAGACCTCTCTCTCTCTCTCTCTCTCCCTCTCTCTCTCCCTCTCCCTCTCCTTCTCTCTCTGTGTAATTCTTTCAAATAAATAAATAAATCTTTAAAAGAAAAAGAAAGAAAACCCAAAACATTTACGTCTTGATCTGAGTGTTTGAAGAGACTGAATGCATTAAAAGAACTGTGAGACTCAGTGGGACATGGATTCTAGGCATAGCAACACAGAGAGAGGAACAAAGCCAGACTGGTGGAGTCTAAATCTCCAACCATATGGCCAGGGAGATTCCCTGTGGCAAAGGAAAGTATGAGCAGAAGAGCCTCAGTGGAATCCATCTACAGAAATATTTTCTGGGGACCTCCATGGCTAGAGAAAAATACAGTCACCAGAGATCTGCAGCTCAAGAAGGAGCACTCCCTGGAAAATTTACAGTCCTATTGTTTTGGAGAAGCATCTCCCAGTTGTCCTCTCTTCAGACCCTCAGAGCACTCCTCACATTGTGCTGGGAAATAAAAGCTCCTGCTTATCTTTTTCCTGGGGACTGCAAGGACACTCCTGCATTCTAATGAGGAAACTGAGCCCCACACGTCCTGCTGAGCCTAACAGAGCAAGGGCAATCCCAGCACCCTAGCCCAGTACTACACTGGAAGACATGCTACAGAGCTCTTATCACCAAAACAGCATGATACTGGCATAAAACAAACATGTTGCACAGTAACAGTAGTATAGAATAGAAGCCCCAGAAATAAACCTAAGGATCTACTAAAAACTATTTGATAAACGTGCTAAAATATTCCTTGGGGAAAGCAGAGTCTCTTCAACGAATTGTATTGGAAACTTATTTACAAGGGCAAAAGTTTGATACAAAATGCCTACATTGCCTCTGTACAAAAATCACCTCAAAATGGATCAAGAATCCAAACTTCAGACTTGAAACTACTAGAGGAAAACCTAGGGGAAACACTGCCAGACATTGGCCCAGGAAAAAAAAAGCAAAAAATATAGGCCGGCGCCGCGGCTCACTAGGCTAATCCTCCGCCTAGCGGCGCCGGCACACCGGGTTCTAGTCCCGGTCGGGGCGCCGGATTCTGTCCCGGTTGCCCCTCTTCCAGGCCAGCCCTCTGCTGTGGCCAGGGAGTGCAGTGGAGGATGGCCCAGGTGCTTGGGCCCTGCACCCCATGGGAGACCGGGAAAAGCACCTGGCTCCTGGCTCCTGCCATCGGATCGGCGCGGTGCGCCGGCCGCAGCGCGCCGGCCGCGGCGGCCATTGGAGGGTGAACCAACGGCAAAGGAAGACCTTTCTCTCTGTCTCTCTCTCTCACTGTCCACTCTGCCTGTCAAAAAAAATAAAAAAAAATAAAAAAAAAATAATAATAATAAAAAAAATATAGACAACTGGGTTTATATCAAACTAAGAAGCTTCTTCCCAGCAAAGGAAAAATTCAAAAAGTGAAGAAACAATGTACCAAATTGGAGCAAATACTTGCAAAGCATGCATATGATAAAAGATTAATACCCAGAAAGAGGAAAGTTTATATCAATAGGTGCCTACATCAAGAAATTGGAAAGGCACCAAATAGATGAGCTTTCACTTCACCTCAAGGATCTAGAAAACCTACAGCAAACCAGACCCAAATCTAGTAGGAGAAGAGAAATAATTAAAATCAGAGAAGAAATCAACAGGATTGAATCAAGAAAAACATTACAAAAAATCAGCCAAACGAGGAGCTGGTTTTTTGAAAAAATAAACAAAATTGACACCCCATTGGCCCAACTAACTAAAAAAAGAAGAGAAAAGACCCAAATCAATAAAATCAGAGATGAAAAAGGAAATGTAACAACAGACACCACAGAAATAAAAAGAATCATCAGAAATTACTACAAGGACTTGTATGGCAGCAAACAGGGAAACCTATCAGAAATGGATAGATTCCTGGACACATGCAACCTACCTAAATTGAACCAGGAAGACATAGAAAACCTAAACAGACCCATAACTGAGACAGAAATTGAAACAGTCATAAAGGCCCTCCCAACAAATAAAAGCCCAGGACCAGATGGATTCACTGCTGAATTCTACCAGACATTTAAAGAAGAACTAACTCCAATTCTTCTCAAACTATTCAGAACAATCGAAGAAGAGGGAATCCTCCCAAATTCTTTCTATGAAGCCAGCATCACCTTAATTCCTAAGCCGGAGAAAGATGCAGCACTGAAAGAGAATTACAGACCAATATCCCTGATGAACATAGATGCAAAAATCCTCAATAAAATTCTCGCCAATAGAATGCAACAACACATCAGAAAGATCATCCATCCAGACCAAGTGGGATTTATCCCTGGTATGAAGGGATGGTTTAATGTGCGCAAGACAATCAATCTGATACACCACATTAACAGACTGCAGAAGAAAAACCATATGATTATCTCAATAGATGCCGAGAAAGCTTTTGATAAAATACAACACCCGTTCATGATGAAAACTCTAAGCAAACTGGGTTTGGAAGGAACATTCCTCAATACAATCAAAGCAATCTATGAAAAACCCACAGCCAACATCCTATTGAATGGGGAAAAGTTGGAAGCATTTCCACTGAGATCTGGGACCAGACAGGGATGTCCACTCTCACCACTGCTATTCAATATAGTTCTGGAGGTTCTAGCCAGAGCTATTAGGCAAGAAAAAGAAATTAAAGGGATACAAATTGGGAAGGAAGAACTCAAACTATCCCTCTTTGCAGATGACATGATTCTTTATTTAGGGGACCCAAAGAACTCTACTAAGAGACTATTGGAACTCATAGAAGAGTTTGGCAAAGTAGCAGGGTATAAAATCAATGCACAAAAATCAACAGCCTTTGTATACACAGACAATGCCATGGCTGAGGAAGAACTTCTAAGATCAATCCCATTCACAATAGCTACAAAAACAATCAAATACCTTGGAATAAACTTAACCAAGGACGTTAAAGATCTCTACGATGAAAATTACAAAACCTTAAAGAAAGAAATAGAAGAGGATACCAAGAAATGGAAAAATCTTCCATGCTCATGGATTGGAAGAATCAGTATCATCAAAATGTCCATTCTCCCAAAAGCAATTTATAGATTCAATGCAATACCAATCAAGATACCGAAGACCTTCTTCTCAGATCTGGAAAAAATGGTGCTGAAATTTATATGGAGGCACAAGCGACCTCGAATAGCTAAAGCGATCTTGTACAAAAAAAAACAAAGCCGGAGGCATCACAATACCAGATTTCAGGACATACTACAGGGCAGTTGTAATCAAAACAGCATGGTACTGGTACAGAAACAGATGGATAGACCAATGGAACAGAATAGAAACACCAGAAATCAACCCAAACATCTACAGCCAACTTATATTTGATCAAGGATCTAAAACTAATTCCTGGAGCAAGGACAGTCTATTCAATAAATGGTGCTGGGAAAATTGGATTTCCACGTGCAGAATCATGAAGCAAGACCCCTACCTTACACCTTACACAAAAATCCACTCCACATGGATTAAAGACCTAAATCTACAACCTGACACCATCAAGTTACTAGAGAACATTGGAGAAACCCTTCAAGATATTGGCACAGGCAAAGAATTTCTGGAAAAGACCCGGGAGGCACAGGCAGTCAAAGCCAAAATCAACTATTGGGATTGCATCAAATTGAGAAGTTTCTGTACTGCAAAAGAAACAGTCAGGAGAGTGAAGAGACAACCGACAGAATGGGAAAAAATATTTGCAAACTATGCAACAGATAAAGGGTTAATAACCAGAATCTACAAAGAGATCAAGAAACTCCACAAAAACAAAACCAACAACCCACTTAAGAGATGGGCCAAGGACCTCAATAGACATTTTTCAAAAGAGGAAATCCAAATGGCCAACAGGCACATGAAAAAATGTTCAAGGTCGCTAGCAATCAGGGAAATGCAAATCAAAACCACAATGAGGTTTCACCTCACCCCGGTTAGAATGGCTCACATGCAGAAATCTACCAACAACAGATGCTGGTGAGGATGTGGGGAAAAAGGGGCACTAACCCACTGTTGGTGGGAATGCAAACTGGTCAAGCCACTATGGAAGTCAGTCTGGAGATCCCTCAGAAACCTGAAGATAACCCTACCGTTCGACCCAGCCATCCCACTCCTTGGAATTTACCCAAAGGAGTTTAAATTGGCAAACAAAAAAGCGGTCTGCACCCTAATGTTTATTGCAGCTCAATTCACAATAGCTAAGACCTGGAACCAACCTAAATGCCCATCATCGGTAGACTGGATAAAGAAATTATGGAATATGTACTCTTTAGAATACTATACCGCAGTAAGAAACAACGAAATCCAGTCATTTGCAACAAAATGGAGGAATCTGCAACACATCATGCTGAGTGAAATAAGCCAGTCCCAAAGAGACAAATACCATATGTTCTCCCTAATCGGTGACAACTGACTGAACACCAAAAAGGAAACCTCCTGAAGTGAAATGGACACTATGGGAAACGGTGACTTGATCAGCATAGCCCTGACTGTTAATGAACAACTTAATACATTATCCCTCTTAGTATTTTTTTTGTCTGTTCTACTTAATATGACTGGTTTAATTCTGTAATTAATACACAGTTATTCTTAAGTGTTGAAAATTAACTGAAATGTGATCCCTGTTAAACATAAGAGTGGGAATAAGAGAGGGAAGAGATGTATAATTTGGGACATGCTCAAGCTGACTTGCCCCAAATTCTAGAGTTAGAAACATACCAGGGGATTCCAATTCAATCCCATCAAGGTGGCATGTACCAATGCCATCTCACTAGTCCAAGTGATCAATTTCAGTTCACAATTGATCATAATGAAAGGACTAAGAGTCAAAGGGAGCACATAAACAAGTCTAGCACCTGCTAACACTAACCGATAGAATAAAGAAAGGGGAGAGTGATCCAACATGGGAAGTGAGATACTCAGCAGACTCATAGAATGGCAGATGTCCTAAATAGCACTCTGGCCTCAGAATCAGCCCTTAAGGCACGTGGATCTGGCTGAAAAGCCCATGAGAGTATTTCAGGCATGGAAAGCCAAGACACTCTGGCAAAAGATCTCTGTGAGTGAGATCCCAGTGGAAAGAACAGGTCATCAAAGAAGGAGGTACCTTTCTCTGAAGGGAGGAGAGAATTTCCACTCTGACTACGACCTTGTCTAAATATGATCAGAGTCAGTGTACTCAAAAGGCTTCCATAGCCTTGGAAACTCGTGACTAGAGCCTAGGGTGATTACTGATACCATAGACAGGAGTGTCAATTGGTAAAGTCAACAACAGGAGTCACTGTGCACTTACTCCTCATGTAGGATCTCTGTCCTTAATGTGCTGTGCATTGAGATTTAATGCTATAACGAGTACCCAAACAATATATTTCACTTTGTGTTTCTATGGGGGTGCAAACTGTTGAAATCTTTACTTAATGTACACTAAACTGATCCTCTGTAAAAAAAAAAAAAAAGAAATTATCAATTCCCAACTTGACTCTCACTGGGATTAAACATGACAATAAGTCTGATCTGATTTCATCATCATTTAAAAAAAATCATCTATTATTTTTCACTTTATGTTTCTGTGTGGGAGCAAACTGTTGAAATCCTAACTTAATGTATACTAAGCTGATCTTCTGTATATTAAGATAATCGAAAATGAATCTTGATGTGAATGGAAGGGGAGAGGGAGTGGGAAAGGGGAGGGTTGTGGGTGGGAGGGACGGTATGGGGGGGAAGCCATTGTAATCCATAAGTCATACTTTGGAAATTTATATTCATTAAATAAAAGTTAAAAAAAAAGATTAATACCCAGAATGTATAAGGAACTCAAGAAGCTGTTCAACAGCAAAGCAAGCAACGCAGTTGGTAGATGAACAAAAGATATGAATAGCTATTTGTTCAAAGGAAGAAATAAAAATGGCCTACAGACACATGAGAAAATGCTTAGAATCACTAGCCATCAGGGGAATGCAAATTATGAACCACAATAAAGTATTATCTCACTCTAGTTAGAACAGCTATTATCCAAAAATCAAAAAATAACAAATACTACATAATTCTACATAAATAATATATCCTTCCTTCCTCATTCTCTGATCTTTGACATGAATCACATATTATGTGATATAAATATCCTTACTTTTAGAACAAAGCTTGCAGATATATATGCATATATATAACATTATATATATAACATTATATATATATAACATATATATAACATTATATATATATCTATATATATATATAAAATTTAGTAACAGTTGTGGTTGGGTCAGGCAAAATCCAGGAGCTGAAAACTCCATTCAACTTTCCCATGTGGGTGGCAGGAAGTGATCTTGGCAAATGTCAAAAATATTAAATTTATGGGCTGGCGCCATGGCTCAATAGGCTAATCCTCCGCTTTGTGGCACTGGCACACCGGGTTCTAGTCCCGGTTGGGGAGCCAGATTCTGTCCCGGTTGCCCCTCTTCCAGGCCAGCTCTCTGCTATGGCCCGGGAGTGCAGTGGAGGATGGCCCAAGTGCTTGGGCCCTGCACCCCATGGGAGACCTGGAAAAGTACCTGGCTCCTGGCTTCGGATCAGCGCGATGCGCCGGTCGTGGCGGCCATTGGAGGGTGAACCAATGGCAAAAGGAAGACCTTTCTCTCTGTCTCTCTCTCTCACTGTTCACTCTACCTGTCAAAAATAAAAAAATATTAAATTTATGTATATGCATATTTGTATTTTTTAAGATTTATTTTGTTTAGTTGAAAGAATTTGAGAGAGATAGAGATAGAGAGAGAGAGAGAGAGAGAAATCTTCCCTCTGCTGGTTCACTTTCCAGATGGCTGAAAAGGCCAGCACTGGACTAGGCCAAAGCCAGGAGCCTGGAGTTCGCCAAGGCCTCCCATTTTGGTGGTAGGGGCACAAGAACTTCAGCCGTACTCTGCTGCTTTTCCAAGTATATCAGCAGGGAGCTGGACCAGAAGTGGAATAGCCAGAACCTAAACTGGTGCCCATGTGGGATGCTGGAATCACACAAGGTGGCTTTACCCACTACACCCAATGCCAGCCCCAGTATCTATATTATCCTGAGAGCCTCACACATAGTCTGTATTCTTTCTTTAGAAAAGACTGATGTACTGGGGCCAGTATTGTGGCCCCAATATTAACTTGACATATTAAGTTGACATTCCTGTCTGGTGTATTAGGAGATAAAAAAAAAGTGCCAGGGAGCCTTGCACGAGCATTATCTGTATCACCAACAATAATTCTATGATCTCATACTTAGTGTGGAGTAGAAGAAATGGCACAGGAATTAGAGCCTGCAGGTCAAAATTAGGTCAGTTAATTGAGTTTTAACAAAGGCACCAAGAACACACATTGAATAAAGTATAGTCTTTAAAAAAATAAAAAGATTTGGGCTGGCTTTGTGGTGTAGCTAGTTAAGGGGCCATCTGCAATGCCAGAATCCCATATGGGCACAGGTTCAGGTCCTGGCTGCTCCAATGCCAATTCAGCTCCCTGTTAAGTATCTAGAAAAGCAGTGGAGGGTGGCCCGAATGCTTGAGTCCCTGCACCCCCATGGGAGACTCAAAAAGCTCCTGGCTCTTGGCTTCAGCTTGGCCCAGTCTTGGCTGTTGCATCCATTTGGGGAGTGAACCAGCAGATGGAAAACCTGTCTCTCTCTCTCTCTCTTTCTCTCTCTCTCTCTGTGTGTGTGTGTGTGTGTGTAACTCTACCTTTCAAGTGAATAAAATAAATCTTGTTAAAAAATTAAAATTAAAAAGATTCATTTTACTTATTTGAAATGCAGAGTGACCGAAAGAGAGAGAGAGAGGGAGAAGGAGAGAAAGAGATCTTGCATCCATTGGATCTCTCCCCTAATGGCAGCAACAGCTGGGGCTGTGCCAGGCCAAAGCCAGTAGCCAAGAACACCATCCAGATTTTCCATGTAGGTGCCAGGAAAATACTTGGGCCATCTTCCATTGCCTTCTCAGGAGCATTTAGCAGGGAGCTGGACTGGAAGAGGAGCAGCTGGGAGTCAATCCAGTTCTCCAGTATGGGATTATGACATTGCAGGTGATGACTTAACTCACTGTGCTACAATGCTTGCCCCAAGGACAGTCTTTCTAATAAATACTGCTGGTAAAATTAGGTATACACATGTAGACGACTGAAACTCTATTCTTACCTCTCACCACACACAAACATCAACTGAAAAATTCATCAAAACCTACATATAAGACCTAAATTGTCAAATCTGAAAATATGAAATTTCTACAAGGACATGTATGGGAATAATTCAAGACACTTATGCAGGCGATGATTTTTTTTATGAAACTGCAAAGTGCAGGCAATAAAAGTAAAAAAATACATAGATGGGATCATATATTAAAACAAGAAAATTCTATGCAGCAAAGGAAACAATAAACAGAATGGAGAAAAAACTGGTATAACAGAATAAAATATCTACAAACTATTCTGCTGACAAGGGGTTAACATCCAAAATATATCAAGAACTTGAATGAATAAGCAGAAAAAAATAAAAATAATCCAATTTAAATATGGGTAAAAACACTGAATAAGCATTTCTCAAAGGAAGACCTACAAATGGCCTGCAAGTGTACGAGAAAGTACTTAATACTTCTTTTTTAAAAAGATTTATTTGTTTCTTTGAAAAGCAAAATGACAAAGAGATAATGAGGAACCGGGAGAGAGGGATTTTCCATCTGCTGGTTCAGTCCCCAAATAGCTGCTATAGCCAGGTCTGTGCCAGGACAAAGCCAGAAGCCTGGAACGCCATCCTGGTATCGCACATGAATGGCAGGAGCCCAAGTGCATGGGCCATCTTTTGCTGTACATTAGCAAGAAACTGAATTGGAAGTGGAGTATCCAGGACTCAAATCAGCACTCAGATATGGGAAGCTGGCATCACAAGCAATGACTTAACCTGCTATACCACAATGCCGGCCCAAAGTGATTGATATTTCCAATCATTGGAGAAATGCAAATCAAAACCACAATATATATCATCTCACACATGTTAATTGAAATCTTCCAGATAAATAGACAATAGCAAATGTTAATGAAGAGGCAGACAATGGGGAACACTCATAACACTTTGAGGAGATTATGAAATAGTATAGCTGCTATGGAAAAATATAGATTTTCTTCAAAAATTAAAAATAGAATTATCATACAAACCAATAATCCCACTACTGTGTATATATCCAAAGGGAATGGAATCATTATATTAAGGCAATATCTGTGCTCTCACATTAGTTGTACCACTATTCTCTGCAGCCAAGATGAAGGATCAACCAAAGTGTCCATCAGTGGAAGAATGGATAAAGAAAATGTAGCATGTACACACAGTGTAGTGATATTCAGCTATGAGAAGAATGCAATCTTGTCATTCACAGAAAAATGAATGGAACAAGAAGCTATCATAATTATGTGAAATAAACCAGGCACGGAAAGACAAATACCATTTTTTATCTCTTATACGTGGAATGTAAAACGTCAATTTGAACATGAATAGGGATCAATAGAGATTGGGAAGATTAGGAGTGAGAGAGCCTTAAAGGGATGTTAGATAGTGGGTACCAAAACACGGAAGGAATAAATTTAATATTTTATAGAAGACTGGGTGACAGTAGTTAACATAATGTATATTTTGTGAAGAACTGGAAGAGAATAATTCAAAGGCTTCAAACATAAATGGAAATGTGAATTGATTTGATCAGAGCATGCGTTCAAACATTACACTGTACCCCATAAATATGTCAATTGTTACATTGTAATAAAAAATTTAAAAGTAAATTTCAAAAAAAAAACTAGATATAGTTTGCAAAAACAGAAGGTTATGTGTCTGGAATCCTATAACATTTGATCTTTGGAGATAGACTTTTGTACTCAGCATTGTTTCCTGAGATCCACCCAAACTGTTGTGTTTATCAGTGGTGTGCGTTCTTTTTTTATTGCAAAGGAATTCCATGATGTGAACGACAATTTGCCTATTGAGGGATTCTTTGGTTGTTGCCAGCTTTGGGTTGTTGTTGATAAGGCTTCAATGGGCAGTTGTATAATAAAGAACATGCTTCAGCGTGAGCTTAAACATATGTAAAGAGGGCAGAGTTCACGCTCAATGTTCTTACCTCAAAAAAGTGATATGAGGAAATTTTTGGAGGTGATGAATATATCCAAATTCATCAAATTGTATTTTGTAAATATTGTAAATGTTATAAATCAATTATATACCAGCTGAGTGGTATGTGAGGAATTGAGTTGTGTTTTTTTTTTTTTTTTTTTTTTTTGAGGGGAAGCGGGGAGTGATATCCAATTGCTGATAATTTCACTGATGTAATCCCTTCCTAGTGTGGAACAATCTGTTTGTTGTTGCAATGATCAAATTGTTTGAAAGAACTTGGAGAAACAATGACTACAAGGAAAATGGTTGTTTATTGCTAAATGGTATTGGCATTCTGAAGAGAAACAGTGAGAATCTGAGGACAGTTAATCAAAAGTTTAAAGATAAGTGTAAAAGTTAGCGATCCTCTTTGATAGCTTATAAAGAGAAACTTACCTTTTCAGTGACAGTGCACAAACTTAAGCTGCAGACACTGGAATTAATTGTAAGACTTTCGGAGACATTCAAATTCTCAGCAAAGAATGTGTTATGTTCTCTGTCGGGGGCGGGGAAATTGGGACATTAAAATGTGGGATGGATACGTGTGGCTGGATACCCTGGAGGACTGTTGACTTTGCAGAACCTCTTGCACCCTCTGAACATGCTAATGTTACCACCACTTCCTATTTTGAGCCAGCATTTCTCTGGTGTGGGATGAAAAGATCACTGGGAGTGAGGAAAACTCAGCGCTGGCATGGCTCATAAAATCTTGAGAAAAGCGGAAAACTTAGATACGTCCAGTCAGAGTTGCTGCGTCCTTTGTTCTCTCTATGCTGCCTTTCAGAGTCTCCAGGCTATTTTGTGTTCCTGTCATTTTCTTGGTGTTTTCCAAAATATTCCTTCTGTCACTCTTCTCAAAGTGAATCTCTTCCTTTGTTGCTCTGGTTTTTCCCTGTGGTACTGGTTCTCCGTGGCGCACACCTCTACTAAGCCTCTTGGGTCTTAGGTAGAAGAATTTTATTTTTCTACAAACAATTTTGCTTAGTATTACCTGCTTCTGTAGAGTATGGATTGACAATTAGTGTGGTTTGATTCTTAGCTCTGTCACATTCTCGATGTGTGATTTCCTGCAAATTACTGGGCCTCTCCATGTTTTAGTGTCCTAATCTGTAAAACTGAAATAATAGAAACAGTTACTTCATTGTTGATGAGATAATCCAGCAAGCAAAAGCTCTGTGAATGACAACTCTATAAGCCATCTTGAGCTGTCATAGCAAAATATTGTAAACTGGGTTGGTTTAAAGGCAAAAATTCATTTTCTTACTGATATGGATCCTGGGAAGTCCAAAAACAATTTGTTTATCTACTAACTTATTTATCTATTTATTTATTCATATTCAGAAAACAAAAGCAGAGAGTGAATCTGCTGATTCACCCCTCAAATGCCCTCAACAGTTAAGGCTGGGCCAGGCTGACGGCAAAACTCAGGCCGGGCCACCCATATGTTTGTCAGCGACCAAAGCACTTGAGCCTTCAGCTGCTGTGAGGGGCAAATTAACTGCTGAACCAGATGTCTACTTCACACTTTCTTCTATAAGGACGCTAATCCTGTATGATCAGAACCCCACCATTGTTGCCTCATTTATCTTAGTGTGTAGTATCTCCAAATACAGAACACTGGGTGTTAAGGTTTTAACATTTAAATTTTGAGGGGGAAAATTCAGTCATAGCACTAACCCAAGTAATTATACACACACACACACATACACACACATATAAAGTGCCAGGATTTGCATATAGTAGGTACAAAATAAGCATTTTAAAATTGATCTTTTGGGTGAAATGTAATAGGGACACTAATATTATTCATCTTCATCTTCTTTCTCACTTAAAATTTCTCTCCACCATGCTCTGTTTCTTTCCATTCTTTGTACTTCAACTTCTTACCAACATGGAAAAAGCTTATAAGGGAGGGAGCCTGGCAGTGCTAAGAGATAGGGTCAGGGTTGGGTGATCAAAATAAGACTTGGGGAAACATTCTGTCATCTCACTCTCAAATATTCCCTGAGTGCCTAGAGTATAACCATTCAATGTTCTTATTTATCTGTTGTGTGTATAAATGAGTATACTACTGATAAGGAATGTGTATGTTTCCTCACAGCATATGTCAACTCACTAAAAATTTTCCAGTGAAAACAAACCAACAATTTGAAGAAGATAAACGTTTGCATCTGTATTGTAAAGTGCTTTATTTCGTGAAGCCACATGCAGATATCCATCTCTGTGTGGTATAGCTCTATTTTACTTTTAATACATATGCTCAGAAAATATATTTTTTTATTTTTTTCTCCATGCTACATAAAAGCCTTACAAAGCTAGGAAGAGAAAATAATGAAACACACATTGCCTCAATCTAGCCACAAGGAATCCCTGAGCTTTATGGCTACAGTCCAGTGGAAGGTTTTGACAGGGTGGGGAATATGTCCACATGTGGAATTCTTTGACAGACTCTATTGAAATCATCTTAACTAGGTAAATATGTTATATGCAGCATTAGGGCACAGATTAAAATATTTATGACAAGGGTATTCAAGTATTCAGTGTTAAGTAGCTGCTGATATTTGGGAAAACTTTTGTTTGGTTTTAAAGACATCCAGTACTGTAAATTCATGTCCTCACAGTGAAAATCCTTAATTGCATGGACCAAAATGAAGAAACTGATCTTTGTAGGAGATATTGCAACCATAATATTTTTACTTTTTACTAAACCAGTGAATCTCAAACTTGAGCGTGCATGCAAATCACCTGGAGGGCTTTTATAACAGATATTGGACCCTACTCAAAGAGTTCCTGGTTCAACCGATCTGGGATATGGCCTGGCCTTATGAATTTCTAGCAAGTTCCTAGATGATGCTTATACAGCTGGTTCACAAAACACGCTTTGTGTTAACTAACTGAGCTTGTGACTACAACTTAATTCCCTGAAAATCATCTTTCACAAATATTTGCCAAGTTCTGGTGCCAAATCTGTTAGTTGCCAGTTGAGCAAAATATCTGCAGGTTTCTTGCAGAATATATCTTCATAGCTAAGAAAAATGAAGTCTTAAGACTATAAGGGATTATCACAAGGATGCAGGGATGGAACCAAGATGCATAAGAAAGTGAATGGTAGACTTAAAATATTTTAATAAGAATCTCTGGAGGTAGAGGCTAGAAACATGCATAGATTGCATGTTTATCTATTTTGTTTATCTATTTTATGAAATGAATCTCATATTTCATTCAAAAATCTCAATTTAATTTTCAGTTTTATTAAGATATAATAGGCAAATAAAAGTATATAAATATATTAGGTATATATGTGTATATAAATAAACTATATATATACACTTCTATGAATTTGACTTTTTGAGATTCCACATATAAATGAGATCATGTGGTATTTATCTTCATGCATCTAAGTTATTTATTTTAGTGTAATGACTTCCAAGTTCATTCATTTTGTCACAAATGGGAGGGCTTGCTTCTTTATGGTTTAACACTAATCCATTGTAGACACCACATTTTATTTATTTGTTTATTTTATTTAATCACATTTTCTTTATCAAATTTTCTATCAATGGCCTGTTAGATTTTAATCATGGCTATTGTAAATGATGCTCCAAGGAAGAGAGGAGTGCAGTTATCTCCTCAAGTAATTCATTTCCTTTTCTTTAGATATAAAATCAGTAGTGAAATTTCTGGATCAAAAACTATATATATATATATATATTTTTTTAAGTTGTTTTAGGATCTATCACACTGTTTTTTATGGGGGCTACACCAGTTTATATTCCCACCAGTGATGTAGAAGTCTTGTCTTTCTAATAATAGCCATCACAACAGGTGATATCTCATTGTGGTTTTAATTTTCATTATGTATACGCATGTGTATACTTTGTCTATTTAAGTCCTTAGTTTATTTTTAAATGGGATTGTTTTTGCTACTGCATTTTAGGAGTTCTTTATATACTTGGGATAACAATACCATATCAAATATGTGGTTTGGAAATACTTGCAACTGTTTCATAGATTACTTTTATACTTTAATTATTTCCTTTGTTGTAAAGAATCTTTTTCATTTGATGTTGTTCCATTCATTAACTTTTGTTTTGGTTGCCTTTGCTTTTGGTGTCATATAAAAAAAATCATTGCCAAGACAATTGTTAAGGATGTTTACCTGTTTTTCTCTAGGAGTTTCATGGCTTTAAGTCTCTTACATTTAGGTACTTCTTAATTTTTGAATTTGATTTTCTAAGTCATATAAGAAAATTGATTGAGTTTAATGTTTTTCCAAGTGAATATTCAATTTCTCCAATACCAACTATTGAACAGATTATTTCTCCATTTTGTGTTCTTGGTGTCTTATCAATGATTAGTTGATCATATATAAGTGAAAATATTTTCAAGTTCTTTACTCTGTTACATTGGTCTATGTGTCATTTTTTTACTCCAATACAATACTGTTTTGATTATTGCATCTTTGTAGTATAGTTTCATATCAGGAAGTGTAATGTCTTATGCTTTGCAGCTTTGTTCTTCTTCCTCGAGATTATTGAACATTATGGTTAGTGGTGCATTAAACCTGTGATTATAAAGTATATTGAAAGTATATTATTGCAAAAATTAAAGGAAAAAAAGAAAGGCAGAGAGTTTGATGGAGGCAGAGAGAGACTGGGGGGAAGAATGGCTCTCTTCTTAAAATTGTGCCTATAAATACATGAAAGCTGTTCTCTTTATAAGAATTTTAAAAAGTTAAAAAAGGATTATTTTGCTTACTCTGGGTATTTTGTGTTAAAATATGAATTTTAGGTTTTTTCCATTTATACGAAAATATTATTGGAATTTTTACAGTGATTGCATTTAATCTGTGAATTGCTATGGACAGTAGGGACATAATATTAACTATTCTAACCCATAAACATTGAATATCTTCTCAAACGTGTGTATATATATATATATGTGTGTGTGTGTGTGTATATATATACATGCATTCATCATTGTCTTAGAATTATCAATGTAAAGGTAAAGATTTTTCACTCCTCTGCCCTTTTTCCCTGGCTTCTTGCTAGGAAGGGGCTTGCTGTAGCCCCGCGCCTCCAGGGCGCATGGCCTTCGGGCCATGTGCTCTAGGCTTCCTGGCCTAGATGCTCTTCCACATGGCTGGTTCCTGGTGCTTGCCACATGCAGGAATTTTTGGAGATTTCATGTTAAAGTGAAATTGATGGATCATGCAGTGCACACATCTTCAGTTTGACTGGGCAACACGAAACTCTTGTCCGGACTGGCAGTGAATGGAAATTCTTCTACCACATTCTAGTCAACATTTCATTTTGCTCCATCTTGGAATTTTGGATGCAGAGGATACCTTGATCGATCTACCCTCAAGGACACGGCCCCCACCCTTCCCGTTCACCAGCGGAAAAGTCAGCAGTTGCCACCTAAGGAAGGGAATGCTATCTATTTTAGCTACAGAGAGAGGTAGAGACAGAGAGAGAAGTCTTCCATCCGCTGGTTCACTCCCCAGATGGACACAACAGCTGGAGCTGCTCTGATCCGAAGCCAGGAGCCAGGACCTGGGCCATCCTCCACTGCTATCTCAGGCCACATAGGAGAGCTGGATTGGAAGAGGAGCAGCCAGGACTAGTACCGGCGCTTCAGGCCAGAGCTTTAACCCACTGCGCCATAGCGCTGGCCTCAAGGTGGAATTTAGAATTACATCTAATTTGTAGAATAATGTTTTTCTTTTGTTTGGGATTTCATTTAATTTCTCTACTTATTTGAGACCGTTGTGTTTCTTCTTTATCTTTAATTCCAACTTGATTCTGATTGTCTCTTGAGGGCGTTGATGAGACAGTTCTCCCAAATGTTGACTGCTTGTTTTTACACTTAGACTGTGAAAATATGCGGAGGCAAAATAGATTTCCCCTTTGCTTTTCATTGTAACAAGTGTAATATTTATGCTTCCTCCCTCAAAACTAACCTTTTCATAGCAACTGAAACTGGTCTATTGCTCATTGGCTCCTGTGTATTTACCACATATTAATGAAGCTCGTCCCCTTCACTACCATTCTAATCATTATTCCTGGAATAAGAGCTTCATTGAAAAAAGTGACCTCAAAAAAAAAAAAAAAGATTTTTCACTCCTTTGATTAAATCCGTTCCTAAGTATTTATGCTTTTTCTGCCTTTTTAAATGGAATTATTTTCTTAATTTCTTCTTCAGATAGTTTATTGTTAGTGTATAAAAATGTAACTGATTTTTGTATGTTGATTTTCAATCTTGAAATTACACTGAGGGGGCTGGTGCTGTGGTGTAGCAGGTGAAATTCCCAGCTCAAGTGCCAGGCATCTCATATGAGCGCCTGTTTGAGTCCCAGCGACTCCCTTCTGATCCAGCTCTCTGCTATGGCCTGGAAAGGCAGTAGAGGTTGGCTCTAGTCCTTGGACTCCTGCCCCAGCATGGGAAACCTGGAAGAAACTCCTGGCTCCTGGCTTCGGATCAGCCCAGCTCTGGTCATTGTGGCCATCTGGGGAATGAACCACCAGATGGAAGACCTCTTTCTCTCTCTCTCTCTCTCTGCCTTTCTCGGCCTCTGCCTCTTTGTAACTGCCTTTCTAATAAATGAATGAATCTTCTTTAAAAAAGGAAATTTAATTAAATTGTTCATTATATCTAAGAGTTTTGAGGGGCAATCTTTACAGTTATTTATAAAATCATATCATCTACAAAGACAATTTAATCTCTAATTTTGATGCTCTTAATTTATCATTCTTGCTTAATTGCTATATTTATAACTTTCAGTCCTAAGTTGAATACGGCTGTCTTGTTGCTTATCTTAATGGAAAAGATTTAATTATTTATTTGAAAGAATTATAGAGAGAGACAGAGAGAGAGAGAGAGCTTCCATCCTCTGGTTCACTTCCCTCAAGTGGTCCAATGGCCAGGGCTGAGCCAGGCCTGAGCCAGACCAAAAGCCAGGAGCTTCATCAGAATCTCCCTTGCAGCTGGCAGGGGCCTAAGTACTTGGGCCATCTTTTACTGCTCTTCCAAGACAATTAGCAGGGAGCTGGATTGGATTTGGAACAGCAGGAAAACTGGCACACATTAAATGCCAGGGTTGCAGGCGGCAGTTTTACCAGTGATGCCACAGTGTCAGCCCCAGTGTGTAACACTTTCAATGGGTTGTTGAATTAAGTTTGGTAGTCGTTTTACATCAATTATTTTTGCATCGATGTTTATCAGGGATGTTGTTCTGAAATTTTTTATGTGTTCTTGTTTGGTTTGAGATCAGTGCCAGCATGAGCTTGAAAGGGTTTCCTCCCAGGGCTTCATTTTTTAAAGGTTTTGAGAAGGATTGGCTCAGTTCATTAAAAACATGGTAAATTTCACCATAAAATACTGTGTTTTTCTTTGTTTTGAGATTTTTGGTTGTTGATTCAATTTCATTACTTTCCATTGTTTTGTTCAGATTTTATATTTCTTCATGATTCAGTGTCCATAGGTTACAAATTTCTAGGAATTTATTCATTTTCTAGACTAGCTAATTTATTGGTTTTATAATTAATTGTTCATTGAATTCTCTTGTGTTTTTCTGTGTCAGTATTTCTGTGGTGTCAGTGATAATGCTTCTTCTTTTGTTTATAATTTTGAGTCCTCTACCCATTTTACCTGGTTAATGTAACTAAAGATGTTCAATCATTATCTCTCCAAAACCAAATATTTATTTTAATTGTTTTAAAATATATTTGTGTTTATTTGAAAGGGAGAGCAAAAAGTGTGTGTGTGTGTGTGAGAGAGAGAGAGAGAGAAACACAGAGAGACAGAGAATGAATTAAAGAACTATCTTCCATCTGCTATTTCACTCTCCAAATGCCTACTACAGCCACAGCTGGATCAGGCTGAAACCAGAAGCTTGAAACTCCATCCAGATATTGCACATGGATGTCAGGGACACAGGCACTTGAGTTATCACCTTCTGCCTCCCAGGGTACATTAAAAGGAAGCTGGATTGGAAGCTGGGTAGCCAGGACTTGAAATGGCACTCCGATATGGGATGCAGGGATTCCAAGTGGTGGTTTAATCCTCTGCATCACAATGCCCACCCCAGAAAACCAAATCTTGGTTCCACTGACCTTTTCTCTTCCTGTTCTAATTTCCACTTAACGTGTTTCTGCCACAACCTCTGTAATTTCATTCCTGCTGTTAGTTTGGAGCTGAATATTTTCTTATTCCTTGAGTTGTAAAGTTAGGTGGCCCATTTGAGAACTTTGGTATTTTTTTATTGATGTAGGTTTTTAACTGCTGTAAGCTTTCATTTTAAAACTACTTTTTTTTGCATTCTCCAAATTTTATTGTGTTACATTTCTATTTTTGTCTTTTTAAGTCTAGTTGTTGCTTTCCCTGTTGATTTACTTTTGACTCATTGATTGTTCAGGAGTGTGTGTTATTTAATTTCTACATATTTGTGAAATTTTCAATTTTCAGCCTGTTTTGGATTTTCATTTCCATATCATTGCAGTCAGAAAAGAGAGCTGATACAATTTAAATCTTCCTCAATTTTTAAGATTTATATCATGGCCAAACATATGATCTAACCTGAAGAATGTTATGTGTGCATTTAAGAAGAATGTGGATTCATTATATTGCTGCTGGCTTTATTGTTCTGTATAGTCTGTTGGGTCCATTTATTATGAAATGTTATTCAAGTCTCCTCTTTCATTATTGATTTTCTGTCTGAATAATCTATCCATTGAGTTAATTCAAGGTGAGTGTGCTATTAATGTCCCCTGTTATTATTGTATTGCTATTTCTCACTTAAGTTTTGTTGTTGTTGTTTGCTATACACACACACACACACACACACACATATATATGTTTTCCAATATTGATTGAATGTATATTTATAATTGCTATATTCTCTTAATGAGTTGAACCAGTTTTCATTACATAGATATATTCTTTGTCGCTTGTGAAAGATTTTGACTAAAAATCCTTTATGTCTAATATATATAGAGACACTCCCGCTCTCTTTTGGTTGCTACTTGCATGGAGTATCTTTCCTCATTTTCAGCCTACATGTGTCCTGATGGCTAATGTTAATCCATTTTAAGCATAATTTATTGAGTCTTATTTGTTTTTCATATGGATACCGATCAAGCTCCCCTGGTGAAATTTAATCACTGGTTTAGACAAAAAATATCCTAAATTACCACAAGTGATTTGAATTCTACATTATTGCTCATATCTCTGTTAGGAGCTGTTGAAGAACATAATATCTGACACTGTGTCCTAGGTGACCTTTGAGAACAGCATGACTGTCAGTAAGAATACTATTATGGCTGCTAATGTTTTCACTGCTTTTCTCCAGAAAGATTCTAAATTTTGCTAAATATCTGCCTTTTCACCTTCTTAATTGTATGAAAAGTACAATTTGGTGAAATTAAATGTTAAACTTTGGTATCTTGCTACCTAATTGAACAATTTAAAACCCACAAAGATAATGATTATAAAACATAATACTGGGGCCAGTGCTGTGGCGTAGCCAGTAAAGACGCCACCTGCAGTGCTGGTATCCTATATGGGCGCCGGTTCAAGTCCCAGCTGCTCTACTTCCAATCCAGCTCTCTGCTATAGCCTGGGAAAGCAGTGGAAGATGGCCCAAGTCCTGGAACCCCTGCATGCTCATGGGAGGCCCAGAAGAACCTCCTGGCTCCTGGCTTCGGGTCGACCTGGCTCCAGCTGTTGTGGCCATTTGGGGAGTGAACCAGCACGTTGAAGACCTCTCTCTCTCTCTCTCTCTCTCTCTCTGTTTCTCTATAACTCTGACTTTCATAAAATAAATAAATCTTTTAAAAACATAATACCATGTGTTAATGCATGTGAATTTATAAAATAAAATGAATATATGAACAAAAAAACCAGAAAAACTGAGGTCAGATGTGCAGTACATCAGTTTTTGGCACTCATTTGGAATCTTGATTGTGTCCTTATTTATATTATTGCATTTTATGACTATCTTTTACAGTATCTCTTTGTGTACACTCTGGTTTCTCTTCAGATCATATAAATCTTTCACCTTTTACTAAAGTATCTGTGATGTGGTAAGGTATCATTAAGAAAGTGAGAGATATGAAATAGGTTATATCTGAAACACAAAGGCTACTTTTAAGTTTTGAATATTTTTGCAGATGAATCTGGCACAGACATACAGGCTGCTTGAATTTAAAATAAGGGGCCAGCATTGTGGTGTAGCATGTAAAACCACTGCTTAAGATGCCAGCATCCATATGGGTGCCTGTTCATGCTCTAGCAGCTCCACTTCCAATCCAGATCCCTGTTAATGGCCTGGGAAAGGCAATGGAAGGTGACTTCAATGTTTGGGCCACTGCCACCCACATGGGAAACCAAGAAGAAGCTTCTGGGTCTTGGCTTCGGCATGGCCCAGTGCTGGTTATTGCAGCCATCTGCATAGTGAACCAGTAGATGGAAGATCCCCCTCCCTTCCCTGACTGTCTGTATCTCTGTCTCTTTCTCTGGCTGTAACTCTGACTTTCAAAGTAAATAACTATATATTTAAAAAATGTTCAACCATATACTGAATGGAGAATTTGGGATTAAAGATATATTGTATATGTTGATATATTGTTCTAGGTGATACAGTAATGCAAACTTAAATATAGCACATTTACTGTTCTGTACATAATTGTCGAAAAAGAGATAAACATTGCAAAGAGACTGTCTCTGCAATTGTGAATTAAGATATTGCTGTAGGGGCTGGTGCTGTGGCATAGTGGGTAAAGCTGTCTCCTGCAGTGCCAGCATCCCATATGGGACAGTTTGGGTCCCAGTTGCTCCACTTCTGATCCAGCTCTCTGCTATGGCCTGGGAAAGCAGTAGAAGATGGCTTAAGTCCTTGGGCACCTTCACCCATGTGGGAGACCCGGAGGAGGCTCCTGGCTCCTGGCTCCTGGTTTCGGATCGGCACATCTCTGGCCCTCGTGGCCAATTGGGGAGTGAACCAGCGGATGGAAGAACGCTCCCTTTCTCTCTCTCTGTCTCTTTGTGCATAGCAGCTTTCCTTCCTTTGTATGGGGAAGTGTCCCACTATGTATACTGCATCTAATCTCTTTACTATGTTTTATGTATACTGTCACTGGACATTTGCTTCTAGACTTTTATTATTGAGAGCAATGATCCAGTGAAAATGGATAGGAAAATATATTTCCAAGATACTTGCAAGACTGTTAGGTGGATATATATTTACAATCTATATCCATAGATGAATTGATTCCTGTGTCATTATTTAATGAGATTTTTGGCACTCTTTATGCTTTTTGATTTAAAGTCTGTTTTAGTTGATATGAGTATAGCAACTCTGTTTTTTGGTTTCTGTTTTCATGGAATATCTTTTTAGATTGCTTCACTTTCAGCCCATGTGTATTCTTAAATCTAATTTGAGTCTCTCATAAACAGCATGTAGTTGGATCTTGTTTTATTAAGTCCACTCAGTCATGACTAGTTTTTTGATTGATTAATGTAATTTATTTGTATATTAATATAATGATTCACAATGAAAGACTTACTCTTGTCAATATGCTAATTGTTTTCTTTCTGTGTTGTAGCTCTTATCCATTTTTTACCTATTTCTGTTTTCTTTAATGTTTCTTTTCTTTTAATATTTTCTTAGTTAAATGCTTTGATTCTTTATACTTTTTTAAGAGAATACATCATGTTGTTATAATTATTTAAGCTGATAACAACTTAACTTGTAATCAAAACCCTACATTTTTCTTCTCTCATCCACATTTTTAAAGATTTATTCATTTATTAAAAAGGCAGAGTTTCAGAGAGAGAGAGAAACAGAGAGACAGAGACAGACAAACAGCGAAAGCATCCATCCACTCATTCAATCCTCAAACAGCAGCAGCAGTAGCAGCAAGGGCTGGGCCAGACCAAAGCCAGAATCCAGGAGCTTCACCCGAGTCTCCCACATGGGTGGCAAGGGCCCAAGTATTTGGACCATCCTCAACTAATTTCTCAGGTGCATTAGCAGGGAGCAGGATCAGAAGCAGGGCAGCGAGGATTTGAAAAGTACTCATAGGGGATGCTGGCATCACAGGCAGCAACTTAATTTGCTGTGCCAAAACGCTGGCCCCTCCCATCCAGATTTTATATTATTGATGTCAAAATAACAACTTTCTGTGTATTTATGAGTATATGAGCATATTTCAATATTTATGCTTACTTTTAATACATTAATCTTTTAAATTCTATACTATAGTTAAGTGTTATATATACACTCTTATAGTGATATTCTTTCTCTATTTGTGTATATATTGACTTTGTAAGCAAGCGTTACAATTGCATATGTTTTGTATCATTATTTAGTATCTCTTCCTCTACTTGAATGGCCCCCTTTGGCATTTTATTTTTGACAGGTCTAGTGGTGATGAAGGGCCTCAGCTTCTGTTTATCTGTGCAATTCGTTATCTATCCTTCATGTTTGAAGAACACCTTTACTGAATATCATAGATCAGTTGGCTGTTTTTCTTTCAGTGGTTTTGATAAATCATCTCACTACCTTCTGACCTTTAAGTTTCTAAGAAACCAACTAATCAGTTGATGAGGTTCCCCTTGTATGTGATTTGTCACTTCATTCTTGTTTGTGACTTCTGAAAATTTGACAATCATGTGTTCGGGTGCATAACTTATTGGATATTCATGTTTAGAAGCTTTTAAAGATTAATTTTCTATTTATTCAAAAAGCAGAGAGAAATGGAGAGAGGGAGCGCCAGAGAAAAAGCGAACTTCCATCCTCTGGTTCATTACCCAAATGCCTGCAATACCTGGGGCTGAGCCAGGACAAAGCCAGGAGTCTAGAACTGGAACTCCATGAAGCTTTTCCACAAAGGTGGCAGTGTCCCAAGTACTTGAGCTTTCTTCCAGTGCTTTCCCAGTCACATTGGCAAGGAGCTGGATCAGAAGTGGAGCAGTCAGGACTTTGACCAGCACTCCAACATGGATTGCTGGTGTCACAGGCAGGAACTCAACCTGCTGTGCCACAATTCTGGCTCCTTGTTTGATGTTTTTTAAGCTTAAATCCGTATGTCTACTTCCTTGTCCAGATTTGTAAAGCTTTTGACCAAGATTTCCCTGTAAGGGTGGCTTTTTCTATTGCTATTCTTTCTGAGCCTTACACAATGCATGTTGACTTCATTCAGGGAAATACCTACACCAATCAGCCCAGAGAGAGATGTCTGTGGCCTCTGAAATCTCTCTCTCTCTCTCTCTCTCTGTGTGTGTGTGTTTCAGCTATGGACATATGTGTATAGATTACTTGCTAAAAAGAGTTTCTTGTTTTATTCATATAGAAGGTCTTGATCTCTTTCTCTTTCTGATATCTGTCTGTTCTGATACGTGGGCATGCCACTCTGATCATTTGCTCTCAGCAGCCCCCAGGTGCACTGGAGTACTTTGTTCCAGTCAAATCTCCTTGACAGATAAAGTAGAAGTCAGTACTTCAGGAAAGCCTGCCTTCCAAACAAACATCAAAGTGTTGGATTAATAGTTTAGTTATTTCTTTTCCTTTCCAGAAGAATCTTGGATCTAGGAGTTTCCTCTAAATCATGTATCACTGGGACAGGAATAAGGATAATGGCAAATGAGTGTCCTGAATTTTCTTATCAGTTTCTGTGCACATAGTTCCTATTTACCTGAGGTGCAGGATTTCCTTAACTGTTTTCTGATTTTTTTACAAATGTAATTAAGCTATGTATTAATGTTAAGTTGGTGTCTTCATGGGAAGAAGAACCTGGGGCTTCCTATTTTGATATTTTTCTTATATCACTCAAAAATAATCAACATTTATTGACAAATTGCTACAAAACATGAACCATATTACCATTCTGTAGTATTACATTAAATACAGTGATATGACATCATTTAGAATTTCTTGTTTAAATTAATACATAATAAATATTTTCTTCTGAATAGTATTCCATTGTATGAATACACCAAAATGTGGGAATAAGAGAGGGAAGAGATGTGCAATTCTGTACATGCTCAAGCTGACTTACCTCAAATGGTAGAGTTAGAAGCATACCAGGGGATTCCAATTCAATCCCATCAAGGTGGCATGTACCAATGCCATCTCACTAGTCCCAGTGATCAATTTCTGTTCACAATTGATCATAATGATAGGACTAAGAACCAAAGGGATCACATAAACAAGAATAGTGTCTGCAAATACTAGCTGATAGAATCAAAAAGGGAGAGAATGATCCAACATGGGAAGCGGGATACACAGCAGACCCATAGAATGGCAGATGTCCTAAACAGCACTCTGGCCTCAGAATCAGCCCTTAAGGCATGTGGATCTGGCTGAAAAGCCCATGAGAGTATTTCAGGCATGGAAAGCCAAGACACTCTGGAGAAAAAAAAAAAAAAAACCTAAATGAAAGATCTCCGCGAGTGAGATCCTAGTGGAAAGAACAGGTCATCAAAGAAGGAGGTACCTTTCTCTGAAGGGAGAAGAGAACTTCCACTTTGACCATGCCCTTGTCTAAATATGATCAGAGTCAGTGAACTCAGGGGTTTTCCATAGCCTTGGCAGCTCATGACAAGAGCCTAGGGTGATTACTGAGGCCATAAACAAGAGGGTCAATTTGTTAAGTCAACAACAGGAGTCACTGTGCACTTACTCCTCATGTAGGATCTCTGTCCTTAGTGTGCTGTACATTGAGATTTAATGCTATAACTAGTACTCGAACAGTATTTTTTACTTTATGTTTCTGTGTGGGAGCAAACTGTTGAAATCTTTACTCAATGTATGGTAAACTGATCTTCTGTATATAAAGAGAAACGAAAATGAATCTTGATGTGAATGGAAGGGGAAAGGGAGTGGGAAAGGGGAGAGTTGCAGGTGGGAGGGACGTCATGGGGGGAAGCCATTGTAATCCATAAGCTGTACTTTGGAAATTTATATTCATTAAATAAAAGTTAAAAAAATAATCATCAAGGAATGTTTGGTTTATTTCTGTCTTTTGATGATTATGCAGAGAGCTGTTTCAGGGACATGTATTTTTTATATCTCTGGGGAAATTATGCAGGGGTAAGATTCCTGGGTAATATAATAAGAATGTGTTTAACTTTATAATAAATTAGAGGGGCCAGTTCTGTGTTGTAGTGGGTAAACTGCTGCCTGCAGTGCCGGAATCCATGTGGGACAGTTTGAGTCCCGGCTGCTCCACTTCAGATCTGGCCCTCTGCTATGGCCTGGGAAAGTAGTAGAAGATGACCCAAGTCCTAGGGCCCCTGTCCCAATGGGAGACCCAGAAGAGGCTCCTAGCTTCAGATCCGCATAGCTCCAGCCATTACGGCCAACTGGGGAATGACCCAGCAGATGGAAGACCTCTCTCTCTCTCTCTTTCTCTCTCAAAAATAAATTGGAGAAAATGCTTTCCATAGTGTCTATATCATATTAAATTACAAGAAACCATGTATTAGAGTTCTGGGTGGTCTGCATCACTGACAGCACTTGATTTTATGTTCAGTGATGATAAAAGTACATGATTCGAAAGTTTGTCCCAAGGAAATTAAGACAAGAGGTATATGAATAGACCTCTCTGAATGGGCAAAAACTGTGAAGATATGTGTGTCCCATCAAAGGTGATCTCAGCACAGGAGAATTTTAATAATCAGTGGGAGAAAATGTCCTATTATGTGAATTATTTCCACAGATATTCCTGTTATTACTGATTGACAAAATGGTCATCGTGGCAAGAAGATAGTTATGAACGGGCTGGGGACATATATTTGCACTCACTGATACTGACCTGACTGCAACAACAGCTGAATGTCCAATTTGCCAGTTGGTAGCAGCCAACACTGTGTCTCCAACATATTACCATTTGCTAGAGTGATATATTTGTCTATCTATCTATCTATCATCTATCTATCTATCATCTATCTATCTATCTAATACCATCTATCTGGTGATAGGTTGTTTAGAGTTGATTACTTCCATTACAAAAGAGGAAGCCATTTATTCTTACTGGAATAGACATTTACTCTTGATATAGATTCAACTTGCCTCAAAGAGATTCTTCTGAAACAACGACTGTAATATAGACTCATAAAATGCCTTGTCCACCATTGTGATAGTCCACACGTCATGGTTTTTGATCAAGAACCTCAATTCATAGATTAAGAAGTACAGATACAGAACCATGCTCATGGATCACTGATCTTTGCGTGTTCTCCACCATTCCAAAGTAGCTGGCTTGATAGAACAATAGAATGGCATTTTGAAGATTCAGTTCTCATACCAGAGTAATGGAAACACCTTGCAAGACTAGGGTAATGTTCTACAGAAGGCTGTACATGTTCCAAATTGGTATCTGGTATACAGTGCTGTATTTTTTACACCCATGATTCAGATCTTTAGGAATCCAGGGTGGAAATGGAAGGGGCACCCTTCACCATCGTTCCTGGTAACTCAATAGCAAAATTTTTTGTTTTCTGTTCCCATGATTTTATGTTCTACTGGCTTAGAGGTCTTGGTTCCAGAGAAGTTAAATACCACCCTGAGGGCTGGAAAAGTTGAGAAAGTTTTAAAGCATGAGCTGGCAGGAAGTAATTAAAAGCAAGGCATTTCTACTTCTCCTGACTTTTATCTTATGCAGGTCATCAACAGATTAAAGTCACTCACATGAAGATGGCAATCTAATTTAGAGTTCACTAATTCAAACGTAAACCTCATTCAGAAGTATCATCACAGACATACCATAAATGTTCAATCTGGATACTCTGAGTATTTTGGAAATATGCCTGTTGACCAATATTTGATATGAAAAATTTTTTTCATACTTTTACTTGTATTTCATTCTCTCATTAATCAGAAAGCTGTTTTTCATTTTGATGACTATAATTTACCAAGGTTTTATTAAGTGAATTGTACATGTAGCATGTCAAAGAGCTCCTTGTTTATACCCAGACAATGAAAATGTTTCCGATGTTTCTCCAGAAGTTTTATAATTTTAATGTTTATAAATACATTCATAATTCATTTAGAGGTAATTTTTGTGTTTGATGCCAGGTTTAGTCCATCTTTTTTTGTTTGTTTTTATAAATGAGTATCTATGTGTTCCAGTACAAGTTATAAGCATACTTAAAAGACTTTCTGTATTTAACTGCAACTTAAAAATCAACATGACACATTTACATGGCTTTATTTCTCTAGTATATTCTGCTTCATGGATGTACCTCCATCTTTACAGGTGATGTATTGTCTTGATTCATCTAGGTTTTATTTATTTATTTTTATTTGACAGGTAGAGTTACAGACAGTGAGAGAGAGACAGAGAGAAAGGTCTTCCTTCCATTGGTTCATTTCCCTAATGGCCACTATGGCCAGCAATGTGCTGATCCGAAGCCAGGAGCCAGGTGTTTCCTCCCTGTCTCCTATGCAGGTGCAAGGACCCAAGCACTTGGGCCATCCTCTGCTGCCCTCCCAGGCCACAGAAGAGAGCTGGACTGGAAGAAGAGCAACTGAGACTAGTACCCAGCACCCCAACCGGAACTAGAACCCAGGGTGCCAGCGCCGCTAGCAGAGGATTGGCCAAGTGAGCCACTGCGCCCACCCATCTAGGTTTTTTTTTTTTTTTTTTAGATTTTTATTTTATTTATTTAAAAGACAGAGTTACAGAAAGGTAGAGATAGAGCGAGGTCTTCCATCCGATGGTTCACTCCCCAGATGGCTGCAAAGGCCAGAACTGAGCAGATCAGAAGCCAGGAGCCAGGAGTTTCTTCAGGGTCTCCCACGTGGGTGCAGTGGCCTAAGGACTTGGGCCATCCTCCACTGCTTTTGCAGGCCATAGCAGAGAGCTGGATTGGAAGAGGAGCAGCCGGAACTAGAACTGGAGCCCATATGGGATGCCAGCACTGCAGGCCAGGGATTTACCCAGCTGCGCCACAGCACCGGCTCCTATCTAGTTTTATGTTGTAAAAACTGATTAATGTCAGTACTCCACTTTTTCAAAACTATTTTGGCTATTGCTATAGACTGAAAGTTTAGGTCCCTCCAAAAATTCATGTGTTGAAATCATAACCTCAGATGTGATAGTATTAGGATGTGGGGCCCTGGGAAGGTGATTTGATTATAAAGGTGAAACCCTCATGAATGGAATTAATATCCTTATAGAAAAAAAGACCTTGGAGGCCTCACTTGTGCCCCTCTACCATGTGATGACTATGTGAAAGGATAAAGTGTGGAGCAAATCCTGCCCAAACACCAAATCTGTCAGTGCCTTGACATTGAATTTTCCATCATCTAAAACTTTGATAGAGAAATTATGTTGTTTAAAAGTTAGTTTGTGGTATTTTGTTGCAATTGCCTGAAAAAACTAAGGGGTTAATCTTGTTCTTTTGCCTTGCATTTAAATTGTGAAATCACCTTGTCCATATTTACAAATGGTCCTCCTAGGTTTGTAAGGTATAGATCAATTTTGATTTATTTGATGACATTACAGTGCAAGTCTTCTATTGCTGGGATGCAATACATCTATCAACTTGTTTGGATCTTCTTGGATTACTTTCTTTGACCACTTTTGTTTGTTTGTTTTGTGGTGTTCTATTTTGTATTTTTTTTTTTAGTTTTCAGTACAACAGTACTTTATGATTTTTTATGTTAAAATTGAGTCTTACAAGCTTGGTAAATTAACTTGGTTTAGGAAGAAATTGAATGGTCCTCTTTTATTTTCTACATAGAAAATCATATCTCACGAATACAGCTCTACTTTTCTTTACAATCTGCATGCATCTTATATTTTTGCTTGACCTATTTCACTGTTCAGAATCTCAATTCAGGTTGAAGAGCAGTGGTGAAAATGACATCTTGGGGAAACCTTTCTTAGAGGGAAGAACCATTTGACAGAGAAAGCCTTCATTCTTCAGTTATTAAACATGATGCTATCTATAATTATCGTTTGTTGCCTGTATTAGTTTTATATTGTGCATCCTCTGTGCGAGTGGACAAGATCATGTGGTGTGTCCTCTTCAGCCTGTTCATCAGGTCAGATATATTGGTTTTCAAACACTAAGCCTGAATAAACTACTCTTGTTTGTGGTTTATTGTCCCTTTTCATATAAGATTTTATTTGTTAATACTTATTTAAGGATTGTACATTTATGTTCATGAAAGATTTCAATTTTCTTGCAATGATTGTTCCTTGTATAATGAATTGAGAAATATTCCCTCTAGAAATACCATTAATTATTTGACAATGTTTTATAGATTTCAGTAGTTAAACAATTTGTCCCTAAACAGTCCGTATTCCTAAGTTATTAAAGTATTAATTTCTTACTTTACTATTTAAAAGATGTATCAGGCATTGTGGTGCAACAGGTTGAGCTTTTACTTGCAACAGCTCTATCCCAGATAAGATTGCTCATTCAAGACCCAACTAATCAACTTTCAATTCTGCTTCCTGGTTATGCATCCTGGGAAGAAGAAGATGATGAATCAGGTGCTTGTACCATGACACCCATGTGGACGACCCAGATGGAGTTCCAGGCCCCTGGCTTCAGCCTGGGCATGCCCTGGCTGTTGTGGTGGGCATTTGGAGAGTGAACCTGTAATGGAAAATCAAACTGTCTGTCTGTCTGTCTCTCTGCTTCTCGAGTAGATGAAAATAAGTAAGCATTTGAAAAACTACCAAAAATATTTACTAAACTGTTCAAGTTGTTTTTGTATGCCTGTGTGTGTTTTGGCAGTTTTTAAACAATACATCTGTCATCTAAGTTTCAGAACCTCTGTGTTTTTAAGTTATTTGTATTATTCCTTAACTATCATTTTAATATTTCTGTAGAAACTATATATATACACAATTATTCATTTCTGATAATTGTCTTTGATATTTTTTCATCATTAGTCTTCCTACATATCTATCAATTTACTGATATTTTCAAATAACAAAGTTTGATTTCACTCATTTCCATTTTTGTTTTTTCTATCTTGAAAGTCGTTGACTTTTGCTCTTTCTTTACTATTTTGTTTTGATTTTATTTTGGTCTTTATATCTACTTTTGAGGTAACAGTTAAATTTGTGATTTGAGAGTTTTTATTATTTAATATAAATATTAAATGGCTTAAGTTTTCCTCTGCTCACTGTGTTGAGAGCATGTAAGAAAATTTTGATATGTTGTATTTCTTTTAGTTTTTAGTATTTTAAAGTCTTCTTTGACACTTTCTCTTTCTCATATTTTTAGTGTGGTATAATACAGTAAATATAAGTTTATCAATTTAACCATTATTCAGTGCAAAATTCAGTAGCATTAAGTATATTCATAACATTGTGCAAAAAACTTTTGCCTTATGTATTTGTAGGCCACTTGTATTTCTTCTTTTGCAGAATGTCTGTTTAGGTCCTTTGCATTTCTTACATAGACTTTTTTGTTTTTGAATATACTTATATATTCTGGATATAAAGCCTTTTATCTTGTTATTAACTTCCTTTGATACACACACACATATATAATATATATGTATGAAATATATATAATATATCTATATATGTATATGTGTGTGTATATATATATATATATATATATACACACGCACACGAAGAGAGAGAGCCTGGGAAGTGTGAGGATAGATAGGGAGGGGGAGGTTTAATAATGCGTATTAAACACAGTTGGATGATGCTGATATGTTCTGGTATTCCACTGAACATTATGATAACCATAGGATTCAGTAAAGGATAGGGATAATTGCTTGGAATGAATGGTTTATGTTCTGTGTATCTATTGGAATATTGTACTGTACCCTGAAAAAATAAATAGGTATTTCATTTTGGCCCAAATTTGAAAAGTTCATTTGTTAATTAATTCTTAAAAAGTATGTTGCCTCCATTGTTAAATTCATACCCCAGATAGTTTGCTCTTTCTGATACAATTGTAAATGGAATTAATTTTTATTTTTACTTAGTTAACATTTAATATGTATACACATTTATAGGGCATAGAGTAATATTTAATACATACATACAATGTATAATGATAAGATTAGGATAATTAGCATTTCCATTACCTTATCATTTATTAAAATTTGGAGTTTTTGAGCTTCTCATTTCTAGTCCTTCTCAGATATATGGAAAGTTATTGTAAATTATAATCATCCCTCTGTAATGTGGTACCACTTATATCATCTCCTTTCATCCCTCTTCCTCCCCCATATCTTTATTAGCCTCCAGTATTTTCTATTGTACTCTCTTCTAGGCTTCCATATATGAGAGAAAACATGTGTTATTTATTTGACCATACTTGGATTATTCACTTAATATAACATCATCTGGTTCCATCCATTTTTTCAAAAATGACAGGATTTATTTTTATGTCTGAATAATATCATATTTATATATATATTTCACATTTTCATTTTCACTTCATATGTTAACAGACACCTCAGTTGAGTCATTATCACAGTTTGAGAATAGTTCTACAATAGATATGGGAGTGCATATATCTTTGATATGCTGATTTTATTTGCTTTGGATACATACTAGGTCATATGGTAGGTCTATTTTTATTTTTGAAAATCCTGCATACTCTTCTCTATAATGGCTGTACTTATTTACATTCCCACCAACAGTGTATAAAAGTTTCTTTTTTCTCCACATTCTCACAAGCATTTATTATTTCTTGCTTTTTTGATAATGAGTGTTCTGACTGGTATGGGAAGACAGCTCATTGTGGTTTTGTTTTGCATGTACCTGATCGCTGGTGATACTGAGCATTTTCCCATATAATTTTGGGTATTTATAGTTTTTCTTTTGAGAAATATCTTTCAATATTATTTGTCCATTTTAAAATCAGATAGGTTTTATTGTTTATTGATGGTTTATGTATTCTGCATATCAATTGCTTGTCATATTAATAGCCTGTAAATAATTTATCCTATTCTATAAGTTGTCTCTTTTTTTCCAAAGAAACTTTTTATTTAATGAGTACAAATTTCATAAGTACAACTTTAGAAATATAGTGGTTCTTCACTTCAGACCTGCCCTCCCACCCCACTGCCATCCCACCTCCTCTTCCCACTCCCATTCCCAGTCCCATTCTCCATTAAGATTTCTTTTTAATTAACTTTATACACAGACCAGGTTGTCTCTTAATAGTTGAATGTTTCCTTTTTTTGACACAAACATCTCAGTTTGATGTAATCACAGTTGCCTATTCTTGCTTTTGTTGCATATGGTTTTGAGTGAAATTTAGTTCTTAATTTTTGTGCTGCATGATATGTATGGCAAATTTTGTTAGCCTTGTTTACTGCTTCAACATGTGTGTCTTCAGGATTTTCCACAGATAAGACCATGTTTTCTATTAACAGTGGTAATTTTATTTTATTTTTTTTCTTTCCAGTTTGGATGCTTTGATTTATTTTTCAGGTGGAATCACTCTGGCTAGATCATCAATATTATGTTGAATAGAATGGTACAAGTGGTAGCCCCTGTCTTGTTTTTTATTTTAAGGGGAAAACTCAGTTTATCATTATTGCTCCTGAGGTTAGCTGCGGGTTTTTTCACAGATGCTATTTACTATATTGAACGTTTTTAGATTATTGGTTGTTTCATCATGATTGTGCATTAAATTTTGTCAAATTATTTTTCTACATTATTCAAGATAATTATGTGTATTTTAACCTTCATTCTTCTTTTAAGGCATACTGCATTGATAGATATTTTTTAACTTTTATTTAATGAATATAAATTTCCAAAGTACAGAATATGGATTACAATGGCTTCCCCCCCATAATGTCCCTCCCACCCGCAACCCTCCGCTTATCCACTCCCTCTCCCCTTCCATTCACATCAAGATTCATTTTCAATTCTATTTATATATAGAAGATCAGTTTAGCATACATTAAGTAAAGATTTCAACAGTTTGCTCCCACACAGAAACACAAAGTGAAAAATACTGTTTGAGTACTAGTTATAGCATTAAATCTCAATGTACAGCACACTAAGGACAAAGATCCTACATGAGGAGTAAGTGCACAGTGACTCCTGTTGTTGACTTAACAAATTGACACTCTTGTTTATGGCATCAGTAATCACCTTAGGCTCTTGTCATGAGCTGCCAAGGCTATGGAAGCCCCCTGAGTTCACTGACTCTGATCATTTTTAGACAAGGCCATGGTCAAAGTGGAAGTTCTCTCCTCCCTTCAGAGAAAGGTACCTCCTTCTTTGATAGATATATATTTTTTACAATGTATTTTATTTCATTTTACATATACAAATTTCATGCATTTTATATACACAGATTTAGGAATGTAGTGATACTTCCACCATACCTTCCCTCCTGCCCACACTCCCACCCTTCCTCCTCCTTCCTCTCTTATTCACTCTATTAATTATTACAATGATCTACTTTCAGTTTATATTATACTCATAAAATTAACCCTATGCTAAGTAAAGAGTTAAAAAAATAGTAAGAAGAAAAAAAAACACTATTCCTCAACAGTAAATTCTGGATATTATTACTTTATCAATTGTAGAGTTTGCAAATATTTTCTCCTATTCTGTCAGTTGCTTCTTCAATTGGCTGAGTGTTTCATTTGCAGTGCAGAAGCTCCTCAGTTTATGTAATCCCATTTATCTTCTTTGGCTTTGATTGCTTGTGCTTCTAGGGTCTTTTCTTTTTTTTTAACTTTTATTTAATGAATATAAATTTCCAAAGTACGACTTATGGATTACAATGGCTTCCCCCACATACCGTCCCTCCCACCCACAACCCTCCCCTTTCCCACTCCCTCTCCCCTTCCATTCACATCAAGATTCATTTTCGATTATCTTAATATACAGAAGATCAGCTTAGTATACATTAAGTAAGGATTTCAACAGTTTGCTCTCACACAGAAACATAAAGTGAGAAATAATAGATGATTTTTTTTAAATGATGATGAAATCAGATCAGACCTATTGTCATGTTTAATCCCAGTGAGAGTCAAGTTGGGAGTTGATAATTTCTTTTTTTTTTTTTTTTTTTTTTTTACAGAGGATCAGTTTAGTATGCATTAAGTAAAGATTTCAACAGTTTGCACCCCCATAGAAACACAAAGTGAAATATATTGTTTGAGTACTCGTTATAGCATTAAATCTCAATACACAGCACATTAAGGACAGAGATCCTACATGAGGAGTAGGTGCACAGTGACTTCTGTTGTTGACTTTACCAATCGACACTCCTGTCTATGGCATCAGTAGTCTCCCTATGCTCCGGTCATGAGTTTCCAAGGCTATGGAAGCCCTCTGAGTTCTCCGATTCTTATCTTGTTTAGACAAGGTCATAGTCAAAGTGGAGGTTCTCTCCTCCCTTCAGAGAAAGGTACCTCCTTCTTTGATGACCTGTTCTTTCCACTGGGATCTCACTCGCAGAGATCTTTTGCCAGAGTGTCTTGGCTTTCCATGCCTGAAATACTCTCATGGGCTTTTCAGCCAGATCCGAATGCCTTTAGGGCTGATTCTGAGGCCAGAGTGCTATTTAGGACATCTGCCATTCTATGAGTCTGCTGAGTATCTCACTTCCCATGTTGGATCACTCTCCCCTTTATTTATTCCATTGGTTAGTGTTAGCAGGTACTAGACTTGTTTATGTGCTCCCTTTGACTCTTAGTCCTTTCATTATGATCAATTGTGAACTGAAATTGATCACTTGGACTAGTGAGATGGCATTGGTACATGCCACCTTGATGGGATTGAATTAGAATCCCCTGGTATGTTTCTAACTCTACCATTTGGGGCAAGTCAGCTTGAGCATGTCCCAAATTATACATCTCTTCCCTCTCTTATTCCCACTCTTATGTTTAACAGGGATCACATTTCAGTTAATTTTCAACACTTAAGAATAACTGTGTATTAATTACAGAATTAAACCAGTCATATTAAGTAGAACAGACAAAAAAACTACTAAGAGGGATAATGTATTAAGTTCTTCATTAACAGTCAGGGCTATGCTGATCAAGTCATCGTTTCCCATAGAGTCCGTTTCACTTCGGGAGGTTTCCTTTTTGGTGTTTAGTCAGTTGTCACCGATCAGGGAGAACATATGGTATTTGTCCCTTTGGAACTGGCTTATTTCACTCAGCATGATGTGATGTGTTCCAGATTCCTCCATTTTGTTGCAAATGACTGGATTTCGTTGTTTCTTACTGCGGTATAGTATTCTAAAGAGTACATATCCCATAATTTCTTTATCCAATCTACCGTTGATGGGCATTTAGGTTGGTTCCAGGTCTTAGCTATTGTGAATTGAGCTGCAATAAACATTAGGGTGCAGACCGCTTTTTTGTTTGCCAATTTATATTCCTTTGGGTAATTCCAAGGAGTGGGATGGCTGGGTCGAACGGTAGGGTTATCTTCAGGTTTCTGAGGAATCTCCAGACTGACTTCCATAGTGGCTTGACCAGTTTGCATTCCCACCAACAGTGGGTTAGTGTCCCTTTTTCCCCACATCCTCGCCAGCATCTGTTGTTGGTAGATTTCTGCATGTGAGCCATTCTAACCGGGGTGAGGTGAAACCTCATTGTGGTTTTGATTTGCATTTCTCTAGGGTCTTTTCTAATAAGTCTTTGCCTATGCCAATGTCTTGCTGTTTCCCTAGTGTTCTCCTCTAGTAACCGGATGGTATCATGTTGTAGACGTAGATCCTTGATCCATTTTGAATTGATTTTTGCATAATGTGTCAGGTAGGAGTCTTGTTTCATGCTTTTGCACGCAGAGATCCAATTTTCCCAGTACCATTTGTTGAAGACATTATTCTTGTTCGAGGGAATTATTTTAGCTCCTTTGTCAAAGATTAGTTAGTTGCAGATGTGTGGATTTGTTTTTGGAGTTTCTATTCTGTTACATTGGTCTACATGTCTGTTTTGTGCCAGTACAAGGCTCTTTTGATCATAATTGCCCTGAAATATGTCTTGAAATCAGGTATTGCAATATCCTCGGCTTTGCTTTTGTTACATATGACTGCTTTAGCTTTTCAGGGTCTCTTGTGTTTCCATATGATTTTTAACAACATTTTCCCTAGATTTGAGAGGTATGTAGTTTGTATTTTGTTTGGAGTTGAATTAAAATCTGTAAATTGCTTTGAGTAGTAAGAACATTCTGATGATATTAATTTTTCCAATACACGAGCATGGAAGATTCTTCCATGCTTTTCTGACTTGTTCTATTTTTTATTTGATGTTTTGTAATTTTATTATAGAAATCTTCACTACCTTGGTAAAATTTATTCCAAAGTATTTAATTTTTGTAGCTATTTTGAATGTGACTGATCTTACAAGTTCTATCTCACCATGCCATTATCTGTGTATACAGATGCTATTGATTTTTGTGTATTATTTTGTATCCTGCAAATGTACCAAACTCTCTTATGAGTTTCAATAGTCTCTTAGTGGAGTCCTTGGGTTCCCCTATTTACAGTATCATGTCAACTGCAAATAGGATTTATTTGACTTCCTCCTTTCCAATTTGTATCCCTTTGATTTCTTTTTCTTGCCTAATGACTCTAGCTAAATCTTCCAGGACCATAATGAATAACAATGGTGAAAGTGGGCATCCTTGTCTGATTCTGGATCTTAGTGGAACTGCTTCTAACTTTTCTCCATTCAGTAATATGCTGGCTGTGGGTTTGTCATAAATTGCCTTGATTGTGTTAAGGAATGATCATTCTATACTCAATTTGTTCAAGATTTTCATCATGAAAGGATATTGTATTTTATCAAATTCTTTCTCTGAATCTATTGAGATAATCATATGTTTTTTATTCTTCAGTTTGTTAATATGATGAACCATTTTTCTATTCAGTAATATTACATGTATTTTGATGCATAATGTTTACAATATGCTGTATAATTTTGTTTACAAGTGTTCTGTTGGGATTATTCTTACTAGTTAATAAAAGGATAATTCTTGTGCTTTTCTCTGACTTTAGTATCAGAATAATATTGATGTCATTAATTAAGTTGTTAAGTGTTCATTCTTCTGTTTTCTGGAAGAATTTTAAAAATATGATTATTAATTCTTAATTAAATGCTAGGTAGGATTTACCAGTTGAGTGATTTGCTTGAAGGCTTTTGTTTGTTGAGAAGTTTTGATTATTGATCTAATATCCTTACTAGTTTTAGATATTCATATTTTTATTAACAATGAATTTATATAGGTTCTATATTTCTACAAATTTTTCCATTAAATCCTTCAATCCAATTTGTTGGTAGGTGATCATTAATATATTGTTGCAATACTTTTTAATTTTTTAAAATTTTTAATTCTCCATATTAATTTCTGATTTTAGCTGCTTTAGTCTCCTCTTTTTTTTAGTTAGTCTAGGTAAAGATTTGTCAATTTTGTTGATCATTTGTATTTACATATTGGGTCAAGCAATTAGAGGACCTAGAGCAAAAATATAACAGGGCTTTGTTCCACAGTTTTGGGGTATCAGACACCTGAATAAAAAACAATAATCCAATACTCTCAGCCCTGTAGGCCTCCGTTGGATCCTGTTGCTGCTTTTCTGACCACTAGAATGTTTCTTAAGAGGTGGGGCTTAATAAAACTTATAAAAAGAAAAATGTCATATTTTACCATTTTACTGAGAATTAGAAGATATTTCCTTTATTAGTTGGGCTAGAATTAAAGTACTACTTTTGGATCTGTCTCTGTTGGGCCAAATATCATATCCAGATTTTAGCTGCTTTGGGCCTTGGCCAGGGGATACTAAACGAAAAAATGGCAAAATGTTCGTAAATTTGAACATGCTTCAAATCCTTATATTCTTGGTTGATTCAATTGCTTCTGTATGTCCTGAAATAGGAGTTTCAAAATTTTGCCTAGTTTTTAACATTTAATTTCCATAGGACAGATAGTAGCATGTATACTTGATGTTACATGTAACAGGTTCTTGTAGTTAGTACTGTAGACCATGTTTTAGAAATGAGAAAACAAAGACTAATATAAATAAGAAGACATCAAAGATCAAATACAAATAAGTGGCAAAGCCAGAATATACACTTCACTTTGTTTCTCTAAAGTCCTGATATGTAGCCATAAAGACATCCCACATACTACCATTAAGATACTTCAAAAAATTATTATCACTCTTGACAGCCCAACTGACCTTCTTTCTAATGTGTTTAAGAATTCTTGGTTAAAGTATATCTAGAAGCTCAGGCCACTTTCTAGAAAGCAGCGTATGGTGCAGCCGCATCCACAGTTTCTATCCTCTTACTCACAGAGTATTTATAAAGTCTCTACCTGCATGTGGAGTTTTTTCTCTGCTGCCATTTCTAACTATCCTCATCTATCCCTGCATAAAAACCAAATATCTGGCATTTCAGGCATGGAAAAATGAGACTCTGTGACAAAAACATATCCTATACGGAGGACCTCTGTGAGACCTCAGAGGAAAGAAAGGGTCATCAAAGAAGGAGACACTCTTCTCTGAAGGGAGGAGAGAACATCCACTTTGCTTATGGCTGTGTCCCAATACCGACAGAGTCCATGGTCACAAAAGGCTTCCATAGCCTTGGCAGCCCATGGCAAGGACCTCGGATGATCACTGACGTCATAAATAAGAGTGTTAATTGTTAAAGGAACAAGAGTAGTGACTGTGCACTTGCTCCCCATGTAGAACCCCTGTCCCTAATGAATTGTAAAATGAGAATTGATTGCAAATTCTCTCCCCAAACTGTACTCTATATGTTGTGTTTGGGCGTGGGTGAAAATTGTTGAAGTCTATGCTTAGCATGGAGTTGGTCCTCTGCATGTAAAGTCATACTAAAAATGAACCAAAATGAAGAAGGAGATGGGAGAAGGAATGGGAGGTGGGATGGGAGCTGGGATGGGGGAAAGAACCACTATATTCCTAAAGGTGTATCTATGTAAAATACATTCATTAAATAAAAATTTAAGAAAACAAATCTCTGAAACAGCATAATGGCTGAGATTTTTTATAATTCTTGCCATTCATTACATTGGTTTATTTTGATATGCATTCCCCATTTCACCTTCCATTATTTCAGATGATTCTGGAGCCTATTTGTATTATTTATATTGTAAAGTTGCATCCTGTGCCATTAGTACCAAGAACTAATTTTAAATAGTAAATTAATTAACTTAACAGAGAACAAGCATATTCCACTCTGTACTTATTTGTGAAGAGCTGGGGACTCAGAGATTAAAAAGAAGAAGAAAAACAAAAAACAAAACCAACAAGAAAATACTTCAAAAATACACAATTTCCTTCCTTTTAGAGATTCAAAGTCTTAGTCTCTCTCCCTCTCTCTCTCCTTCCCTTCCTCACTCCCTTCCTGCATCTCCCGTATTTCTTTGCCTTATTTTTCATTTTAAAGGGTAAGAAGTCTGTTCTGTAAATAAATATCAAAAATGATATGGTTATGGGATCATAGATGAAGATTCCAAGATACGCATGTGGTGAAGAGTGGAACAGAAACATTCTATCTAGAAACTTAGTACATTCCTAGTCAACCTGCTTAGCACATACTGACATGTACATTTGGTTCTAGTATTTTCTCCTGTATTCAGACATTTCCTAGCTTTTCCACAAGAATTTAGTGGCCAGTGGAAACAGCTGAATTGGTGTCACTGTGTCACTGTGACTGCTCATCATCGGGCCTCTAATTGTAGTTGCTTTCAATTGTTCTCTATTTTAAAGGATAATAATGTCTTTTGACCTCAGTTTCAAACCAGCAATTACTGGCTATGTTGGCAGTAACTTTTCTTATTTTTCTCTCCAAGTGTCTAAAAATAGAAATTCTGGAGAGAACATAAGGTAGCAAATTTAGTCTGTCAGGTTTATGCACAATTTTTGAAAATCAAAGCTCAAGGCCAAGACTGTCATATTTAATTCTTCAGTAAAACCCACGGGTTTTCAGAGGATTGGTGACCACATAATTTCAAATGATTTCCTTCTCTAGGGAAAGTTGACTGTTTCAATCCACCAATAATATCTATGTTATCCTACATAGGTAATTTAAGGTAGCTTGCTTTTGGCTAGACTTTTTGTAGATACATTGCATATGAAATCATGGCTTTATGTTCAAAATTAAATGTAAAAATGTCAAGAGTGAGTACATTATCTTCAAATTATATAAAGGATTTTGACCATTGATTGTTTAGAAAACGCCCATGTAATTGGAAGAATTCATTCATTTTCTAGGAAATACCAAATTCTTTTGATTTTATTTTGCAGCCAAAACTTAATCCATTTTTCTACTCTTCTCCTCCACAATATCTTTCTACACATCCTATCCCTTTAGTCATATATCTGAGCACAAGCATGACCTTTAATGCTTCAGGGCCTTTGTACATCCTATCTGTCCACATTTATTGTTCTATTCAATTTCTCCTTCTTGTAAAGTGATATTCATCATTTTTATTTTTAATTATGAATTACTCAAGGAATATAAAGATACATATAGAATAATATAATAGACAACTGACTATCAACTATAAATCCAGATGTTGAATCTTAATATTTTGCTACTTTGTTGAGAATTTCTTACTGAGAAATAAAGCATTACTATCTATTTGAACATAATGTGTACCCCTTTATTCATTGCATCTTTTGCCTTTCCTCTCCAAAAATAACCACTATCCTCAATTTGGTGATTGTAATCCCCAATTCTGCTTTGGCTTTGTATATATTCACAATAATATTCTTTTGTATGGTTTTAAACTTTATATTCGTTCTTTTGGATCTTGAAGGGATGATTATTCTTTAATATATGTATAACATCAAGAATTACCTCATTTTAAAAATTCAACACTAACTTGCTGTGATTTAATAAACAGGGGCCTGTATTATGGCCTTCATTTCTCTCTGCCTTGCATTGTGTTTAGCTGTTTATCGATGTATCACATAATAGGTTGCTAAGTCCTCGAGGGAAAAATATATGCTTTGATGTTTGTTTTTTGCTGGCATCTGCAACAATGCTTTGCATGAAGTTATTGTTTAGGAAATAGGTACTTAATACATATTCTTAATGTTGTAAGCAAATGTAATTTACTGCATATTAGAACAAAGTATTCTCGTAAAATATTACAGAAAATGAGGTAGGAATGGATTTGTTTCTATGAAGCTATGCTTTGCTTTCAAAATCCATATTTCTAAACCAATGTATAATATATATTTACCCACATAGGCTTGTAAACTTGAAAATATTTTAAATAGTAAACAATTAATTTTACTCTCTTATACAGCAAAGACTTTTTTAAAGATTTAGTTATTTATTTTAGAGGTAAAATTACAGACAGAGAGAGGGAGAGAGAGAGAAGTCTTCCATCTGCTGGTTCACTCCCCAGATGGCCTCAATGGCCGGAGCTGAACTGAGCTGAAGCCAGGATCCAGGACCTTTTTCCAGGTCTCCCACATGGGTGAAGGGGCCCAAGGACGTGGGCCATCTTCCACTGCTTTCCCATGTTTCTAATTCTCAGTACCTATATTTGATGTACCTTGCCTTGGAAAAATAAGAGATAAAATAATTGATTAAAGTATCCCTCTAGTAAGAATATATTCAGATAATCACAACCTTAAAGACGACTTTGTACAATTTCTTAATTTTATAGAGGAGCGAATTTTTTTTTAAAAATGATAATGGAAGTGACAAGCTTATACGCCAGTGACAAACTTACTAAAAGATAAATTAAGATAAAAGTTAAATCAAGAAAGAAATCCCGGGCCGGCGCCGTGGTTCAATTGGTCAATTCTCTGCCTGCAGGGCCGGCATCCCATATGGATGCCGGATCAAGTTCCGGTTGCTCCTCTTCCAGTCCAGCTCTCTGCTGTGGCTCAGGAGGGCAGCGGAGGATGGCCCAAGTGCTTGGGCCCCTGCACCCCATGGGAGACCAGGAGGAAGCACCTGGCTCCTGCCTTCGGATCGGCACAGTGCCAGCCATTGCTGCCATTTGGGGAGTGAACCAACAGAAGGAAGACCTTTCTCTCTGTCCCTCTCTCTCACTGTCTATAACTCTACCTGTCAAATAAATAAAATTAAAAAAAGAAAGAAATCCCATTCATAATAGTCATAAAAAATCAAATATTTCAAAATAAATTAAACCTAAGAAGTGAAAGAGTTGTACAATGAAATTGGCTGGTGCTGTGGCTCACTAAGCTAATCCTCCGCCTTGCAGCGCCGGCACACCGGGTTCTAGTCCCGGTCGGGGCGCCAGATTCTGTTCCGGTTGCCCCTCTTCCAGGCCAGCTCTCTGCTGTGGCCAGGGAGTGCAGTGGAGGATGCCCCAAGTCTTTGGGCCCTGCACCCCATGGGAGACCAGGATAAGTACCTGGCTCTTGCCTTCGGATCAGCGCGGTGCGCTGGCCGCAGCGCGCTGGCCGTGGCGGCCATTGGAGGGTGAACCAACAGCAAAGGAAGACCTTTCTCTCTGTCTCTCTCTCTCACTGTCCACTCTGCCTGTCAAAAAAAAAAAAAGAATTGTACAATGAAAATGGAAATAATTAAACTTTTATGAATGAAATCACCAAGACAAAGAAAATCTGGAAAGATATTCCTTGCTCCAAAAATCGTTGGAACTAATAAATGAATTTAATAAAATCACACAATCCAAAATCAACATGCTAAAATTATTTGAATATCTATACATTAACAACAAAGTACATGTGAAAGAAGTTAGAAAACCATTCCCATTTACAACAATAACAAAAATACTAAAATATCTAAATATAAACCTAAGGAGTTAAAAGACTCATATACCAAAAAAAAAAAAAAATCGCTGAAGAAATTAAAGAAAAAACAAATACATGGAAAGATGATCCATGTTCACAGGTTGGAAAACACAACATTATTAAAATGTTCACACTTGCCAAAGCAATCTATAGATTTAATGCAGTATCTATCAAAATCCCAATTTTTATTAAATTTAAATAAAAATCTATCTAAAACTCATATGAAACAATAAAAGGTCATAAATAGCCAAAGCGATCCTTAGAAAGACATAGGCCTGGAGGACTCACATTTTTTATTTCAAAATATTTCATTAAGCTAAGTAATATAAACAATATGGTACTGGAATAATGACAGTCGTATAAAGGGACTGGCAATGTGGCACAGTGAGGTAAGCTGCTGCCAGTGACACTAATATCCTATATCAGAGTTGTGGTTTGAGTCCCCTTTGCTCCATTTCCAATCCAGTTCTCTGCTAATGCAGCTGGGAAAGCAGTAGACGATGGCCCAAATACTTGGACACTTGCCACCCACATAGGAGACCAAGGAGTTTGGATTTGGCCTGAGCAAGCCCTGGCTGCTGCTGCCAACTGGAAAGTGAACCAGCAGGTTGAAGATATCTCTGTCTCTCTGTCTCTGTCTCTCTCTCTGCTTTTCAAATAAATAAACAAATCTTATTTATAAAATAGAGGCATATTTAACAGTGGAACAGAATGGAAGGGCTCAGAAATAAACCCATGCACATATAGTTAATCTTCAATAAATGTGGCAAAGTTACACAAAGGAGAAAGGATAGTACGTTCAAAAGTGATGTTGAAATAATGGCATGTATACGCATAAAATAAATTTGAACCTTGGTACCACAAACAAAAAATTCAAAATAGACTAAAGACTTCAACTTAAAATACGAAACTTTAAAACTGCATGGAGCCAGTGTTGTGTAGCAAGTAAAGCCACTGCCTGCAACACCAGCACACCATATGGGTGCCGGTTTAATTCCTAACTGCTCCACTTCTGATCCAGCTCTCTGCTATGGCCTCGGAAAGCAGTGGTGGATGGCCCAACTCCTTGGGCCCCTGCACCTGCCTGGGAGACTCAGAAGAAGCTCCTGGCTCCTGGCTTCAAACTGGCTCAGCCTTGGCAATTGTGGTCAGGCCATCTGGGAAGAGAACCAGCAGATGGGAGACCTTTCTCTCTCTATCTGACTGTAACTTTCAAATAAATAAATAAATTTTAAAAACTTCTTATAGGACAGCATATGGGAAAGACTCATGATGTCAGTCTTGGCAGTGATTTCATGGATATTACACTAAAATCATAAAAATAAAACCCAAGTGTGACAACATTAAACTAAAAGTCTTCTGCACAGTAAAGCAAACAATCTATAGAATGAAAAGACAACCCACAAGAAGGGATTAAATGTTTTCCAACCACACATCTGCTAAAAGGATAATATCTAAAATTTATAGCAGTCCTAAAACTGAATTTAAAAAAAAAAAACAGGGGATTCCAATTCAATCCCATCGAGGTGGCATGTACCAATGCCATCTCACTGTTCCAGGTGATCAATTTCAGTTCAGAGTTGGTCATGGTGGAGGGACTGGGAGTCAAAGGGAGCACATAGACAAGTCTAGTACCTGCTAACGCTAACCGATGGAGTAAATAAAGGGGAGAGTGATCCAACATGGGAAGTGAGATACTCAGCAGACTCATAGAATGGCAGATGTCCTAAATAGCACTCTGGCCTCAGAATCAGCCCTAAAGGCATTCGGAGCTGGCTGAAAAGCTCATGAGAGTATTTCAGGCATGGAAAGCCAAGACACTCTGGCAAAAGATCTCTGTGAGTGAGATCCCAGTGGAAAGAACAGGTCATCAAAGAAGGAGGTACCTTTCTCTGAAGGGAGGAGAGAACCTCCACTTTGACTATGACCTTGTCTAAACAAGATAAGAGTCGGAGAACTCAGAGGGCTTCCATAGCCTTGGAAACTCATGACTGGTGCATAGGGAGATTACTGATGCCATAAACAGGAGTGTCAATTGGTAAAGTCAACAACAGGAGTCACTGTGCACTTACTCCTCATGTAGGATCTCTGTCCTTAATGTGCTGTGCATTGAGATTTAATGCTATAACGAGTACTCAAACAATATATTTCACTTTGTGTTTCTATGGGGGTGCAAACTGTTGAAATCCTTACTTAATGCATACTAAATTGATCCTCTGTAAAAAAAAAAAAAAAAAGAAATTATCAATTCCCAACTTGACTCTCACTGGGATTAAACATGACAATAGGTCTGCTCTGATTTCATCATCATTTAAAAAAAATCATCTATTATTTTTCACTTTATGTTTCTGTGTGGGAGCAAACTGTTGAAATCCATACTTAATGTATACTAAGCTGATCTTCTGTATATTAAGATAATCGAAAATGAATCTTGATGTGAATGGAAGGGGAGAGGGAGTGGGAAAGGGGAGGGTTGTGGGTGGGAGGGACGGTATGGGGGGGAAGCCATTGTAATCCATAAGTCGTACTTTGGAAATTTATATTCATTAAATAAAGTTAAAAAAAAACTAATTTTAAAAAATTTTAAAGACTTGAATAGACATAGTGGCTAAGAATGTACTCAAATGACCCACAAGTATAGGGAAAAAAAATGGTTGCCTTTCCCTGGTTTCTCCCTGAACCAACCCACCAGGGCCTCTCCAGCTGCAGGCTGCTCCAGGCTCCTTCTAAGCTAGCGCCAATGTCGTCTCCTTCCAGCCACCATCGTGGTTACCTACTGGGACCTCGTCAGCTAGGATGACATGTTCTCAGACTTCACAAATCTGGGAGTTCACGGGCGGGCTGTGCCTGGAGGTGCAGGGAAGGATGGTCAGTAAGGCAGAGTGTAACTTTGAAGATTCTCTCAGTGGTGGAAAGGCCTCCTCTGAAGGACCAGAGGGCAAAGGTACCAAAAGCACAGTAATCGCTGGTGTTGATATTATTATGAACCATCCCCTGCAGGAAACCAGATTCACAAACGAAGCCTACAAGTATATCAAAGTTTACAGGCAATCAATCAGAGGCAAACTTGAAGAACAGACACCAGAAAGAATAACTCCTTTTATGACAGGGGCTGCAGAAAAAAATCATGCACATCCTTACTAATTTCAAAAACTACAACCTCTATATTGCTGACAACGTGAGTCCAAATGTTATGGCTGTTTTTTGGAATACTGTAAGGATGGTGTGACCCCATATACGGTTTTCTTTAGGGATAGTTTACAAATGGAAAAAATGTTAACAAAGTTGGCAATTGCTTTGGATCTCACTGCTCATCATAAACTGGCTGCTGCTTCTCATCCACACAACACAGACAAGAAATGGGAATGATTTTCTCTGGAGCTCTTCATTTATTTTGACTGTGATTTACTTGGAGTGGAGGCAATTTTTTAAGGAAGAAACACTGTCATTTAGGTTGTCTAAATACAAACTGCATTTAAATTCAAAAAAGGGAAAAAAGAAAAATTCTCAATTTCACTATTCATCAAACAAATGCCAATTAATAGCATGAGATACCACCCCACATTTGTCAGAATGGCTACTATGAAAAGGAAAAGAAATACATGTAGGAAAGGCTGTGGAGGAAAAGGAACTCATATACATTGTTGGTGGGAAAGTATGGGTGTTATGGATAATGATATGGAGCGCCCTTAAAAATTAAATAAAGATCTATTGTATTATCCAGAAACCCTGAGTCTTGCAACTTATCAAAAAGAACTGGCATCACGATTGAAATTTTATTATTATTCTTATATGCATTGTAGCATCATTCAAAGTAGCTATGATTGGAAATAATCTAACTGCTCTTCGACAGAAGAATGGTATGTACACATAATAGAATGTTATTCTAATTTAAAAAGAAGGAATTCTGTACCATATGGCAAGATGAATACTTCAGGACATAATGCTAAACAAAATAAGCCATCCACAGAAAAACAAACACTGAATCGTTGTACTTCTGTGAGCTATATATATATATATATATATATACACACACACACACACATACATATGCCAAAATCATAACATCAAATAGTAAAATTGTGGTTTCCAAAAGTTGGAGAGAAGAAGAAATAAGGAGTCTCTAATCAATAGGCACGAAGGTCAAGTAAGCAAGGTAAATAAGTTCTAGACAACTGCTATATACTATTATTCCTATAGTCAACAATAATGTATACTGTATTATAAATTTGTTAAACAAATAGTTCCCATGTCAAGTCTTTTTACAACTTTGAAAATAAAACAAGTTTGAATTCTCCAGTGAAAACACTAGATATTGGGGCCAGTGTTATGGTGTAGCAAGTTAAGCCGGTACTTTGCAGCAAGGAAATCCCACAGGAGTGCTGCTTCCTGTCCCACCTGCTCCACTTCTGATCCAGCTCCCTGCTAATGTGCCTGGGAAAGTGGCTGAAGATATCTCACATTCTTGGATCCTTGCTACCCACATGGGAGACCCAGACAATGCTCCTGGCTCTTGGCCATTGTAGCCATCATTATGGCCATTTGTGGAGTGAGCCAATGGATGGAAAATTTCTCTCTCTCTCTCTCTCTCCCTCTTTTTCTGTAACTCTGCCTTTCAAATAAATAAATCTTAAAAAAAAAGAAAAAGAAAAGGCGAAATGGATGAAAATTTTTAAGTCTATGTACTTTCTACAAGACACATGTTTTATTTATTTATTTATTGAAAACTTATTTATTTATTTGAACCACAAAGTTATGCATAGGGGAGACACAGAGAGAGAGAGAGAGAGAGAGAGAGAGAGATCTCCCAAACGCTGGTTCCCTCCCCCAATGTCCGCAATGGTAGGGGCTGGGCCAGGTCAAAGCCAGGAGCCAGAGGCGTCAAACATCTCCCACATGGATGGCAGGGGTCCAAGAACTTGTGACATCTTCTGCTGCTTTCCCAGGAGCATTAGCAAGGAACTGGATCAGAAGTGGAACACCCGGGACTTGAAATGTGCTTCTACGGGATGTTGGCAGTATAGGCAGCCACTTAATACTCTGTGTCACAATGCCAACCCCAAAAAACACATTTTAGATTTAAATACACAAAATGTTGAAAGTAAACAGATGAAAAAACATTTTCCATTCAAACTGCAATCAAAAAAAAAGACAAACTTTTTGAAATAAAAGTGTATCAATTGATGCAGGCATCTGGTATAGTTCTAAAGACAACATTGACTTGAGATGTTCACATTCTACATCAGAGTGACTAATTCTAGTTCCAATTCCTCCCCTTTTAATCAAAGATTTTACTAAAATGCACCAGGGAAGGCAGTGGTGATAGTTCAAGTACTTTGTTTCCTGCCACTTATGTGGGAGACATGGATTGAATTATAGACTCCTGGCTTCAACCTGGGCCAGCCCCAGCTCTCTTTCTCTGTTTCTGTCTCTTTCTAGCACTCTGCCTTACAAATAAATAAATCTGAATATATAAATACATATATATCTTTAACATTAAAATTACATCTACCAAGAAGATATAGCAATTATAAACATATATACATTAAACAACAAAACCCCACAATATATAACACACAAACTGACAAAAAGGAAGAATGGATATAAAATTCAATAATAGTAATAGGAGAATGCGATACTGTAGTTCCCAGAATGGGTGGAACAAGACAAAAATTTACATGGAAATATAAATCTTGAACCATATAAATTATCTCAACCAAACTGTAGATGACTATACTCAATAAAAGAATATATTATTTTCACAAGTGCACCTGGAACAATCTGAAGACAACTATAGCTTTGTGGCATAAAACAAATTCGACTACATTTAAAAGTACTCAATTTATATAATGAACATTTTTGATTTATCATGAACTGAAATAAGAAATCAAGGATTAATATCCAGAACATATAATGGACTCAAATATTTTTATTTTTTTATATTTTTTTATTTTTTTATTTTTTTATTTTTTGACAGGCAGAGTGGACAGTGAGAGTGAGAGACAGAGAGAGAAAGGTCTTCCTTTGCCGTTGGTTCACCATCCAATGGCCGCGGCGGCCAGCACGCTGCAGCCGGCGCACCGCGTTGATCCAATGGCTCCTGCCATAGGGAGCCAGGTACTTACCCTGGTCTCCCATGGGGTGCAGGGCCCAAGCACTTGGGCCATCCTCCACTGCACTCCCTGGCCACAGCAGAGAGCTGGCCTGGAAGAGGGGCAACCAGGACAGAATCTGGTGCCCCGACTGGGACTAGAACCCAGTATGCCAGGGCTGCAAGGCGGAGGATTAGCCTAGTGAGCCGCGGCGCTGGCCAGGACTCAAATATTTAACAACAAAACAAATGATCCAACTAGGAAATGGGCAAAGGATGTGAATAGACAACTTTTAAAATAAGAAATACAAATAACCAGAAACACGAAAAATTTATCAGTATCACTAGCCTTCAGGGAAATTTAAATCAAAGCCACAATGAGGTATCTTCTCATTCTAGGTGGGAAAACAAATTAATATAGCCACTATGGAAAACAGTATGAAGATTCCTCAAAAAACTAAAAATAAATCTACCACATGTCCCAGCTACCTCACTTGTTGGAACATACTCTAAATAAATGAAGTCAGCATCTGAAAAAAAAAAATTGTACTTCCATGTCTACTCTGGTACTATTCACAATAGCAAAGATGGAATCAACTTAGATGTCCATCAGTGAATGAATGAATAAAGAAAATGTAGAAAAAAATAAAAAAGAAAATGTAGCACATGTACAATGAAATTATCACTCAGACATAATAAAGAATAAAATGTGCACATTTGCAACGGAATAGAATTGAAGATTATTATACAAAGTTAAATAAGCCAAGACACAGAAGACAAGTACCGTGTTTTATTTTATATGTGGAATTTTATAAATATGTAATGCATTATAATTATAATTATGTATTTACATATAATATATATTATATAATATGTAAGTATTATATAATACATAATGTACATAATATATTTTCTTATATTATATACACAAACTACCAAAACAATTTCAAGAAGAAATAGAGGGGTGGGTGTTTTGTGCAGCAGTTAAGTCCCCTGTTGGGACAATAGCATACCGTACTGGAGTGTATGGTGAGTCCCCAAATCTCTGTTTCCAATCCAGCTTTCTGCTCATGCACACCTAGGAGGCAGCAGATGAACTTGAGCCACTGTCACCCATGTGAGAAAGAGTTCCACCTTCAGCCTGGCCAAGCCCTGTCATTTGGAGGGTGAACTAACAAATGGAAGATTTCTCTCTGTCTTTCTATTTTTATCTCCCTGTATCTCTCTGCTTTGAAAAAATGAAAATTAATAAACTTTACAAAAGAAGTAGAAAAGGGATATGCATACATAAGAAATATAGTGGATTAGTAATAAAAATTGCTATAAATAAAAACACAGGAACAAATAGCTTCCTTTTTTTTTTATTTTTTGACAGGCAGAGTGGACAGTGAGAGAGAGACAGAGAGAAAGGTCTTCCTTTGCCATTGGTTCACCCTCCAATGGCCGCCGCGGACAGCGCGCTGCGGCTGGCGCACCGCGCTGATCCGATGGCAGGAGCCAGGTGCTGGCCTGGAAGAGGGGCAACGGGACAGAATCCGGCTCCCCAAACGGGACTAGAACCTGGAATGTCGGTGCCACAGGCGGAGGATTAGCCTAGTGAGCCACAGCACCGGCCATAGCACATCATTTTCAAAGGACTGGAGGTCCTGTTTTTCTTATTCAAAAGGGGAAACTCATTTACTTGGGTCAATACCACTACTTCCCAAGGACTCCATTGGCAAAAAACTGATGTCAGGAGCAAGAGCTGGGAATTGAACCCAGGCACTCTGATGTGGAATGCTGGTGTCTTAATGGTAGTCTAAATGTCTACAACTGACTTCAGTTTTGAAAAACAGGCCTACTGTGGGTAAAATGTTATCAAATAGTATTGTATACTGCATAAAAATATTTTGTGAAAGGAAGAGTTAATCAATTTGGCAATTTCATTGTTGTGTTATTTTCGAAATTGCCACAGGTCACCCCAGTCTTTGGCAATAACTGCCCTTGATTGGTTAGCAACCGTAAACCTCAAGGCAAGACTCAGTAATAGAAAAAATATGACTTGCTAAAGGCTCAGATGATCATTCACATTTTAGTAATAAATTATTTTAAAATTAATGTCTGTACATTGTTTTCTTACACATAATGCTATCGCACACTTAATAGCTTACAGCACAGTGTAAACACAACTTTAATATGAATGGAAAAATCAAATAATTCATGGGATTCACTTAACTATGACATTCACTTTATTGTAGTGGTCTGAAACCAGACCTGCAATATCTCCAAGGTATCTTGTATATAAATTCTTTTTTCAAATTCAACATTAAAAGTACAAGCAACCAATTAAAATATGTACAGAGGATATGAATAGATATTTCTCTAGAGAAGTTATACAAAGTCCAAAAAGCATTTGTAAAGCCATTCAGCATTGTTAGTCTTCAGGAAAATGCAAATCAAATCACATTAATTACACCACTTCATACCCACTACCACGGTTATAAAAATAAAATATAGGAAGCAATAAATGTTGGTTAGAGATATAGAGAAACTGTAAAAGGGTACAGCTACTGTGAAAGTTCGGTTATTCCTGTTTAACATATTAAAATAAAGTTAAAATATTAACTCTACCTTGAATGATTAACATATTAACATAGAGTTTAACATATTAAGCAATTCCAACCCTGTACTTCTAGTTACATTTCCAAAACAACTGAAAACATATGACCACACAAAATTTGTATGCAATATCCATGGCAGTATTAGTCACGTAGCTAAAAAGTAGAAACAAAGAAAATATCTGTCACATGATGAACAAATGAAATATCAATCCATTCATGTAATATTATTCAGAAATAAAAATGAATGAAGTACAATTAAGTACAATGAATGAATTAAGATTAAATTGTTTGATCCCAAGCAGGACACAAAAGCCTTACCACAAATTATGTCTTCCATTGACATATTCTGGAGTTCATGGAAAATAGTGGAAAAACTATATAGTCTTATCAACCTTTAATTGAGCTCATGCTATGTACTAAGTGGTCTTATAAATTTTTACATACATTAACTAATTTTTAAGATTTATTCATTTGTTTGAAAGGCAGAGTTACAGAGAGGCAGAGACAGAGGCAGAGAGAGAGAGAGAGGTCTTCCACTGCTGGTTCACTTCCCAAATGGCCAGAATGGTCAGAGCTTAGCCAATCCAAAGCCAGGAGCCAGGAGCTTCTTCCAGGCTTCCCACATGGGTGCAGGGCCCCAGGATTTGGGCCATCTTCTACTGCTTTCCCAGGCCATAGCTTAAAGTGGGATCAGAAGTGGAGCAGCTGGGACTCGAACCGGCACTGGGATGCCAGCACTGCAGGCAGCAGTTTTATCCACTATGCCATAGTACCAGCTCCTATATTAACCATTTTTAATATAAAATTATGATGCAGTAATTTTTATTTCTTTCCCTTTTAAAGATTTATATATTTTGAAAATCAGATTCAGAGAGAGAGAGAGATCTTCCATCCACTGCTTCACTCCCCAGATAGCCACAACAGCCAGCATTAGGCCAGGCAGAATCTAGGAGCCAGGATCTTCATCTGTGTCTCCAGCATGGGAGGCAGGTATCCAAGCACTTGGGCTATCTTCTGCTGCTTTTCACAGTCCATTAGCAGAGAGCTGGATAGGAATTGGAGCAGCCAGGATACAAACCAATACCCATTTGGGATGCTGGTATTGTAGCTCGTGGCTTTACCCATTATGCCACAATGGCATTCTTATTTTTATTTCTGCACAAGAGGAAACAGGCTCAGGGTATTAGGTTCTCATGTATCAGTGTCAAAAGTTGAGCTTGAACACCTATTGGTTATGATACAACACAAAGATGAAGAGATCAATTATACAACACTCTAAGTTGAGAAATGAAGAAGGAGGTATCTTGAAGTGCTGCGTTTTATTTTTCTTTTCATGTTTTATGAGCTCTAAGTTATATGTGCTGATTCGACTAAGGGCCATGTTGAGCAGTTAGGAGGTGCATAGGTTGTATTGAGCTGAGTGAGAATCACCGGTGATTTTTTTTTTCTGACATATGTGGATTAGTGGTGTTATATCACCATTGGTCTACCTCCATCAGGATGTGAGAAGACAGGTATTTTTCTAGTATTAAAGATGATTTTAAGAAAAGTCTATCATTGGACTGGGGTTGTGGCATAACAGTTTTTCTTTTCTTTTTTTTTTTTTTTTTTTTTTTTTTTTTTTTTTTTTTGACAGGCAGAGTGGACAGTGAGAGAGAGAGACAGAGAGAAAGGTCTTCCTTTTTGCCATTGGTTCATCCTCCAATGGCTGCCGCAGCCAGTGCACTGCGGCCAGCGCATCATGCTGATCTGAAGCCAAGAGCCAGGTACTTACCCTGGTCTCCCATGGGGTGCAGGGCCCAAGGACTCGGGCCATCCTCCACTGCACTCCCTGGCCACAGCAGAGAGCTGGCCTGGAAGAGGGACAACTGGAACAGAATCTGGCGCCCCGACCGGGACTAGAACCCGGTGTGCCGGCGCCGCAAGGCGGAGGATTAGCTTAGTGAGCTGTGGTGCCGGCCTCTCCCTTTTTTATTGTATCAGTTAGTATTAGCAGACACTAGGCTTGTTTATGTGATCCCTTTGACTCTTACTCCTATCATTATGATCAATTGTGACCTGAAATTGATCACTTAGACTAGTGAGATGGCATTGGTACATGTCACCTTGATGGGATTGAATTGGAATCCCCTGGTATGTTTCTAACTCCACCATTTGGGGCAAGTCCGATTGAGCATGTGCCAAATAGTACATCTCCTCCCTCTCTTATTCCCACTCTTATATTTAACAGGGACCACTTTTCAGTTAAATTTAAACACCTAAGAATAATTGTGTGTTAATTACAGAGTTCAGCCAATAGTATTAAGTAGAACAAAAAAAAAATACTAGGAGGGATAAAGTATTAAGTTGTTCATCAACAGTCAGGACAAGGGATTATAACACATTTTAAAAAATTTTTAAAAGTCTGTCATCAAGGCCAGTGCTGTGGTGTGCAAGGTAAAGCCTCCACCTGTGGTGCCAGCATCCAATATGGGCGCCAATTCGAGTCCCAGCTGCTCCACTGCTGATATAGCTCCCTGCTACTGTGCCTGGGAAAGCAGCAGCAGATGGCCCAAGTTTCAGCCCCTGCACCCAAATGCAGAAAGAAGCTCCAGGCTCCAGGCTTCGGATAGGCCCCAGCTCTGGCTGTTGCAGTCGTTTGTGGAATGAACCAGCATATGGAATATCTCTCTATGTCTCTGCCTCTCTGTAACTCTGCCTTTCAAATAAATAAGTAAATATTTTTAAAAAGTGTATCATTACAGAAAAACTACATGTTAAGAGTACAAATATTGGGGCATTTTATAATAGTCATTTTCTTGAAGCTGTTACCTTGAATAATTATTTTATTTTATTTGTGTTTAAATAGTAATTCAGGAATAGCAAATAAAATTGGAAAGGAAATTATTTTCAAAGATTAAAATAAAACACTCCTTGAGAAACAATTAATGAGTCTATGAATGAATAGAGATCTACCATAAAATAATTGCAGCTGTATATCTATGAAAGTTTGAGTGAGAAAGGTCTGATTTGTGATTATAAGTGTACAAAGATGAAGAGATCAATTATACATGCAGTTTCATGCATGGGTCTTATTTCTAGTATTTTTTGAGAAAAATCTCAAATCCTTAGAATTTGAATCCAGAATGTGTTACTTAGAAAACTTTTAAGTCATGTGTCTATTTGGAAATCTCTTGCATTATTCTTAGACATCTGAAACACGTCAAATATTGAGTAAATTAATTTAATCTGGGAGTATTTTGGTCCTCAGGTTTGGTTGTAGTTCCGTAAGGTAAGGTAGTAGACATATAGGATTTATCTAAGCCCATAAATATCCATTAAGATATTTGGAGGTGGGCATTGTCACAGCTGTTAAGACACAACTTAGGATGCTTATTCCCTTATTGGAGTGTTTGGGTTTGAAGGTTTGAATTCTGGCTCTGTTCCTAATTCCAGCTTTCTGATAATGCACACCTTCATAAGCATCCGGTGATGACTCAAGAACTTGGGTCCTTGTCACACACGTGGGAGACCCAGATTGACTTCTGGGTTCCTAGCTTCAATCTGGCCCAGTCCCCACTGTATTGGGCATTTGGTAAGTGAACCAGTAGGTGAAAGAACCCTCTGTCTGTGTCTGTCTCCATCTCTCTCTGCCTTTCAAATAAAATGAAAATAAATAAATACCACATTAAAAAAAGAAGGATAACAAAACAGAATAGATAACAAAAAATTTGAATCATTACATGGTTTAGTAGGGAACAAATCAATATATTTAAACATTTAGACATGAAAAAGGATAAAATTGGAGTGATGTTTATATAAATAGTACAAATTTTGAGAAATTTTTGTTCTTTAAATTGTGTTTTGTCTAGTTAAACTCTATTTCTAAAACCAAATGCATTATTTGTGAATAAATCTTTGAAGTTAAATAAATGATTAACTTTCTTACTATGTTCATAAAACCCTACTGGCATATATACTGAAAGTCCTAGTTTTCTAAGAAAAAAGAGTTCTGTGGAAAAGTTCCTGAGCTAGAAATGAGAAGTAAACATTTGATTTTCAAAGTAAGATGTTTAGCTGTGAGCTGACAACTAGCTAGCATAACAGCTTGCAGAAAAGTACCTAGCTAGCCTAAGGGCTAAGTGACATGCACCTGAAAGTTCTTAGGCAAACAGGATGCTAGGAGTGGCCAAAAGAGCTGAAGAAAATGCTAGGAAGATTGCAACTCTTTAGTACTCAGCCAATATGGAAATAGGGGAAGGACCTGTGTGCTAGGAAGTAAACAGCTTTCTTTAAACCACCCCAGGTGTGCTAGCTCACCAGGCACCCAATCTTGCAAGACTGTTATTAAAGTCTTACTTTTGCTACACTTTCTGAGTCTGAGTCCATTGTTTATGTGTACATGTGAGGTTGCTTCTCACATAAGTAAGAGCTCCAAAAGTGCCTCTTATACTGCGATAAGGTTACTTGCTTGGAGCAAACACTAGTAAAACATTCAATGAATGAGATTAGCCATATTCAGAAGTCGTTCACTTTAGGGAATAGTATATCAACTGTGGTTATTACCAATAGAATATCTACTATTATCTAGGTGACTAGCCTGTTTCCTCAGGAATCAAGATGTAACTAAAGGTATAATTTGATCAATGTTATTGGACTCTTAAGTAAGAATTTATTATCATAGTTGGGGATGGCTTATCAAAAGTCTACACCAAAGAAGATAAAATGGTCTTACTTGAACTGGCTTTGTGGCACAGTGTTCTAAGCTGCAACCTGTGATGCTGGCTCAAGTCTCTGCTGCTCTGCTTCAATCCAGTTCCCTGCTATTGGACCTGGGAAGGCAGCAGGAAACAGCTCAAATTCTTGGGCAACTGTTCCCATTGCAGGACACCAATATTGATCTCCAGGCTCCTGGCTTCAGCCTGGCCCAGCCCTGGCCTTTGCACTTTGCAACCATTCAGCAAGTGAATCAATAGATGGAAAATCTATTTCTGTCTCTGTCTTTCTGTCTCTCCCCATGTCTCTGTCATTTTGCCATTCAAATGAATAAATAAGTTTTTGAAAAAAAAAAAGGCTTGCTATCCAGCACAGTACAATGAAGAGAGATACTGTATTTGGTTGACATGTTTATTCTGACCAATAGACCTTTCTCCACAATTATTGGCTAATAATAAGTAATCAGCTTCTTTTTGTGATCTAGATTTAATTCCTCTCAAGGTTTGCTATATTTGGGTTGATGGTTAACCAGTCCCTGAAAACATACTTCAGCTTACCAAGTGCTTGAATACAAGTTGCCTTTCATTTCATCCACTATAACAAGATACTCCAAGTGTAAATTTAGAAGTAGCACACATACATACATATATAAATGCTATAAATATATATATGCTATATATATTATACTAATATATACAAATTAGTATTTTCTGACAATAGTTAACATGAGCCTATTCATAAGAGATTGTGACCCATGGAAATGAAAACCAAACCTTTCTGGGACTGTATATTTGGTGTGGTAAGCTAAACTACTGCAACAAATTCAATGAGAACTATTTAATAGTGCAAACTTAATAGAGATCTGTATTTTGGTAACCTGAAAGTTCAAGTTGGGTTTCTTATAATAATATTTTCCTTCAGGTGGTGATTTATGACCAAAGTTTTAATCTGTCCTGTGGATATATCATTCATGAAAGCCTTATTTTCATCTGAATTTAGATGAAGGAAGAGAAAATTGTGAGAAAGATGCTTTGCCTGAAAATGAGTTTCTGATTTGATTACATCAACTAAAATTCAATCATATGACCACACAAATTTGTAAATGAGATTGAGACTTCTTGTCTAAATGTGTACTCCAAAGAAACTTAAGTGATTTTGGTAATCAGCTAGCAATTTCTGCTACATCTTATAAAACTGAGGGCCAAAACTTACACTTTCATTACTGCACCAAAGAACTCCAGCTACAATATTAGATATTTGTCTTTAATTTCAATTATATTACAAAGAAGGACTTTCACTATTTAGTGGCTGTAAAGAAAGATAAAGTCAAAGTGCTAAAAGTATTTTAATCTGACATTGTGCATTGTTAAAATTTTCACTTCATTAAATAATTAATGTATCATAACTGAAAAAATAGTTGGAGACAACTGGAGGAGAAATGCCTTTAGTTTCTACTGTTAGGATGAAGTCTGAGTGTAGGCAAATAAAGGAACTTTTGAAAATATTATAAAGTATTAAATCTTTAGGATATTTTGGACCAATTATCCTACATAGATTCCTAGCATTACTATAACTAAATGACATTGTCAATCTTTTCCCTTCTTATACTCTTATGGGTTTTCAGTCTAAAGAGACAAAAGAAAAGCTGATGGATGAAACATGGCCATACACCACTGAGTGGAAAGCAACTACATGTTAGTTATAGTGAATCTGCTTCATTCCTGCTCTCAATACCCTAAGTTTTTACTATTTCTCCAGTAACCCTTACAGTTTTTTATTATTTTCTGATGATTCTGATGAGACATAAAATCTATTCTTTTTTGAAGATTTATTTTATCTATTTGAAAGACAGAGTTACAGAGAGAGGTAGAGACAGAGAGAGAGGTCTTCCATCCGCTGGTTCACTCCCCAGATAGCTGCAATGGCCGGAGTTGTGCCAATCCGAAACCAGGAGCCAGGAGCTTCTTCTGGGTCTCCCACATATGTGCAGGGGCTCAAGGACTTGGACCATCTGCTATGGCCTGGAAAAGTGGTAAAGGATGGCCCAAGCCCTTTGGCCCCTACACCCATGTGGGAGACCCGGAAGAAGCTCCTGGCTTCTGGCTTCGGATTGGCACAGCTTCGGCTGTTGTGGCCAGTTGGGGAGTTAACCAGCGTATGGAAGACCTCTCTCTGTCTCCACCTCTCTCTGTAACTCTTTCAAGTAATTTTTAAAAAATCTTCAAATAACATAAGAGAAACTTCTGAAATTAAAGAGAAAATGTGTTAAAGAAACATGAAATCTTGGCCAGCATCTGGCATATCAGGATAAGCTGTTGCCTGCAACATCAGCAACCCAAATGGATGCCTGTTAAAGTCCCAGCAACTCCACTTCAAATCCAGCTCCCTGCTAATGTGCCTGGGAAAGCAGCAGAAGATGGCCAAAGGTCCATGGGAGTGGGAGACCTCCAAGAAGCTCTTGGCTCCTAGCTTCAGCCTGGCCTAACCTCAGCCATTGTGGCCATTTGGGGAGTGACCCAGTGGATGGAAGATCTCTCTCTCTCTCTCTCTCTCCCTCTCCCTCTCCCTCTCTCTTTCCCTCTCTCTGTGTAACCCTGCCTTTCAAATAAATAAATAAATAAAATATTATTAAAAAGAAACATGGGATCATGCTCAAATGTATTGTAGTATTGGATCAAGTTTCATATATTGAAGACAAGTTAGAATTAGTTACTTAGAATTCATTGAATCATTAAAGCAAATGCTTTTCTTAAGTACAATATTCACTGCCATACACATCCTCTATCTCTAATATTGTAATATATTGAAATGTTAATTGTGTCTTGTGAATTCATTATTATGCATTTTAAAGTCTAAAAGCAACAGATAACTGAAATAGTGATCTACTGTAACACACGCTAATTATTTTAATTGATTGATGGTAATTCATGAAAATTGTAATGCATTAACCTGTGTCTGTATGGTGACATCATTGAGTAGTGTGTCTGCCAGATAGAATTATGATATAAGTGTGAAAATTAAATGATTTCATGCTCATGATCTCATTTCACATCTCATACTCCAGATTTTCTTTAACCCATTTCTCAGGTCTATGAAAAACATAAATTGGAGAAGCCATTGAGGGGTGAAAACATTTGTATTTATACTAGTATTTGCCAGGAAGAAGATACCCTAAATTGGGGGTTGGGGTGGGGTTAGAAGAATAGAATAAAAGATTAGAATGGAATAATTTGCAATACTCAAAATAGCACATATAAATCTATAAATTAGAACACCTGTGTTTCCATGCATGCAAACTAGCTCATTAGGGAAAGCATTCACAGAGGTATAATAAAATTATCATTGTTCAAAAATGTTTTCCACCAACCTCCCTTTTGAAAAGGACCCTCTTGGAGTAAACCACATTGTTTTCATGATTCTTAGTGATAAGAAATCATATTTTTTGAGGATGGAGTCGATGTTTAATTCAAATATTATTAAAATCTAAAGATACTTATAGTCCTAAGTAAGTTGGCCAATATAATTTTAGGCTAAACAAATGAAATTTAAAAAATCAGTGATATGACCAGCTTATTTATGTCATTAAATCCAGTTCAACAGATACATCCTCAGTTTGAGATAGGAATGTAGCAATGTGGTTTTTTTTTAAGATTTATTTATTTATTTGAAAGTCAGAGTTACACACAGAAAGAAAGAGAGGCAGAGAGAGAGAAAGGTCTTTTATCCACTGGTTCACTCTCCAGTTGTCTACAATGGCCAGAGCTGAGCTGATCTGAAGCCAGGAGCCAGGAGCTTCTTCCGGGTCTCCCACATGGGTGCAGGGGCTCAAGGATTTGTGCTATCTTCTACTGCTTTCCCAGGCCATAGCAGAGAGCTGGATTGGAAGTGGAGTAGCTGGAACTTGGATTAATACCCATATGGGATGCTGGCACTGAAGGCGGCAGCTTTACCCACTATGCCACAGCGCCAGCCCTAGTAATGTGTTTTAACTGCTGTCAAGAAACATTCTCAATTTTCATAAAGTTACTTGGAAAGCTTATAAATACTGAGTCTTAACTCTCATAAATAGTAATTTATCAATTGATGGAGGGACACAATTATTGATGTAAAAATTTTATAAACCTCTCCTAGTTAGTTAGAATGTGTAGCCATAGATGTAAATGGCAGAAGTAAAAGATTTAGAGATGAGTGAGAGAAAAAGGTTGATACAGTTGAGGGAAAATGTTCTTCTCACTGCCTATCCTAAGACCTTTCTATGTAAGGTCAGTCTATGGAGTAAAACTAAAGAGTGTAAGATAAACTAACATTATTGAGTTTACTTTGTCTCAAACAGCTTTTTTGCATCTCTATGTGTCATACAGTACTTAATCATCACAACAAGTATGTGAACCGAGGCCAGCGCTGTGGCATAGCTGGTAAAGTCACTGCAGTGCCAGCATCCTGTACAAGCGGTGGTTCGTGTCTCGGCTTCTCCACTTCCAATACAGCTCTCTGCCTATGACCTGGGAAAGCAGTGGAGGATGGCCCAAGTCCTCAGGCCCCTGCACCCACATGGGAGACCCAGAAGAAGCTCCTGGCTCCTGGCTTTGGATCAGAGCAACTCTGGCTGTTGCAACCAATTGGGGAGTGAATCAATGGATGGAAGACCTCTATCTGCCTCTGCCTCTCCTTCTTTGTGTAACTCTGACTTTCAAATAAATATTTTTAAAAAACAAGAATATGAAGCATCTAATCTTCCTTATATTGCATAAATGACAAAAAATGTTCATAGAAGTTATACAACATGTATATAGTCACACAGATATTAAGTAGTAGAGTGAGGCTTCAAATCCAAGTCCAAGTAGTTCCAAAATTCCTGTTCCTTCCACTCTACAATGTTTCTTCAAATGAGCTATATAAAGCATGATGCATTAATTGCTGTAAGACAGATTTTGAAAAAGACTTACTGGAACTTAGAAGAAGCAGAGATAATTTCTAGCTGAGGATAGAAAGAAATACTTTTTTTATTTATTTTTTTGACAGGCAGAGTGGACAGTGAGAGAGAGAGACAGAGAGAAAGGTCTTCCTTTTCCGTTGGTTCACCCCACAATGGCCGCTGCGGCCGGCACACTGCGCTGATCCGAAGCCAGGAGCCAGGTGCTTCTCCTGGTCTCCCATGCAGGTGCAGAGCCCAAGCACTTGGGACATCCTCCACTGCACTCCCGGGCCACAGCAGAGAGCTGGACAGGAAGAGGAGCGACCGGGACAGAATCCGGCGCCCCGACCGGGACTAGAACCCGGGGTGCAGGTGCCACAGGCGGAGGATTAGCCTATTGAGCCACAGCGTCTGCCCTAAAGAAATACTTTATAAAAGAGAACATTTATGATGTAGTATGAAAGACAGGTAACATTTTCATAAGTGGGCATAAAGAGGCTGCGATTTTAAATATGAGCAAATGCATACAAAAAGGATATGTTATAGTATATCTGAGTGCCTAAGAGTTGGTTCATATTAATGGTTCTCAACCAAGACTGTACTACTGTGATGTTTAGAAATAAGTGAAGATAATTTTGGTTCTATCAAAAATGAGCGCACTCCAAAATGCATACAACAATTTTGCAAAATGAATAATCTCACTGCAAATACCAATAATACCTTCGTTGAAATTTCTGCATGTTGTATGTAGGAAAGTAGCAGAAGATTACGCATGATCGACAATGCTTGTGCTTACCAGCATTTTCAACTCTCCCTTTCTTCTTGACACATTGGAAGATTGAATTTCCCTATGTCCTTGAAGTTAGAAAAGCCAGTAAAGATGAGGTACGTATCATGTGTTATTTGTAGTCTGATGCATTTACATGCAGGTGCACAATTCTATTTCTCTCTTCATCTGCTGAAGTAAGTACGGGGACTTAATATTGAGAAAGTGGTGCCACAAAATCAAAGCATGTTATATTACTGAGCTATCCCATGGAGAACAGCTGTCCTGAAGATTTGACTGGGATTATAACAGACTCTGTAATATATTTTTGATACTTTAAAGCACTGAGATATGGATATATTTTTATTTCTTGTCATAACTTGGTCTAAAATTTAGATGAGTTAAAAATAACTAGCAAAGCTACCTTGATATTAGAGTATGAAGTGTGGACATAGCTCTGAAGGTCATTTACAGGATTTCTACCTACATTCAGAGTATTGACAGCCTAATTGGATTAAGTGTGAAATCACTCAATTTTTTCTTTGAAGTAGGACATTCATTCTGATATATACTTCTAATATGTTTAAAGATCACTATAATTCCATTTGAGACACAGAACATGAAATGATCAGAACACCTACTAGACATGTCTGATGCAGAGCATCCAAAACAATTGCATGGTTGAAAAAAGAAGAAAACAGCTATTGAAATACAATTGAACCTTACCAGTAAATACAAGTGTCCACTACATGGAGTAGAGAGCTCTTTCATGCATTCTTAGAAGTACTTAGCAATAAGAATCATTCACCACTATTGTCTCCTCTATAAAAAGAAGCAGCCTGATAAGTTTCATTCTTGTCAAATTGCCAACCTTCCAAATATAGAGATGCTAATAATCCGGCATGCTATATAATAACAGAACACATACTCAAGAAATTTTAAAGTGTTCATCTACTCAGATACAGCTTTCTCTATGTTCTGGATAGTTAAGTGAAAATAAGTTAAAACCACTTTAAGGTAACTTGACAATATTTTACAAGGGACTGTATAATGCTTATAGCTTTTACTTGAGTAATTTTACTTTGAGGAGTCTATCCTAAGAAAATAATATGAAATATAAACAAGCTTTAAATACAAATCTATTCACTGCAATGGTATTTACAATAACAAGAAATCATAACTAAGTTATTAGCCTGGGAAATCACTGAAGTAAATTATATTAAATCCATACTTTAAAATAATACAAGCTAATTGAAATAATATCAATGGTTTTAATTAATTAACTATATCCATGTTTATTTTTATCAAGTGACAAAAGCAAGATCCAATACAGTACATGCAATATGTATACTACTACATGAAATATAATTATTTGAAACAAGAGAAGACCATACAAAGACTGTTAAGTCACTTCAAAATGATAGAATTATGAGTCATATTTCCCACTTTTAGTCCTTTACAAATTTTGTGAAATTTTATATACTAAATATTATTTACTTTAAAATTGGAATATAAATGAATAGCAGAATGTTCAAAATGACAGGAAGAGACAGAGAAAAATGATTTGTATAGTGCATCTTTTCCCATTTTAAAAATATCTCACTCTTCATTCATATTTGAAATAAGATATTACTTCAAAACTAGATCATGTAATTGGATAAATAAATGACTCACTAGAAGGAAGGCTAGAGCAGTTATGTCCTGTATACCAATATTATATGTACTTATATATATATATTATATATATAGTATACATATGCATTTCGATATTTTGCATACATATAAACTTCAGGAAATATTTCTCTCAACCTGTATAAAATATATAAACACATATATCAATATGTTTACATATATACACATATTACATATACACACATACATATATCACATATGGATGGAAGAAAGAGAGAAATGGAAGATCTACTTTTCCATGAAACAGTATTGGTCTATGAACAAGTTTTCAGTAATATTATAAAAATTGAAAGGTAAATTACAAAAAAAGATGCATGGGATATGCATGGGATTTTTCCCTTTTTAAAAAAATGTTTATTTATTTATTTGAAAAATCAGAGTTACAGAGAAAGAAAGAGTTGTTCTATCTGCTGGTTCACTCTCCAGATGACCACACAACCAGCCAGGGTTGGGGCAGGATCAAGCCAGGATCCAGGAGCTTCTTCCAGGTCTCCCATGTGGATGGTAGGGACCCAAGCACTTGGGCCATTTTCTCCTGCTTTTCCCAGGCCATTAGTGGAGCAGCCAGGACACAAACCAGCACCAATATAGGATGTTGGTGCTGCAGGAGGAGGCTTTATCCATTACACTACAACGCTGACCCCAGGATTTTTCCTTTTTTATGGAGCTATATTTAACTTAGAGATTTATTTAGAATGCTTGCTTTTAATACTTTTTGATGTTAATTCTACTTACTATAAAAATTGTGACAGCATGTATTTGTTTCGTGTATTCTTTTTCTTAATGTCCCCATTTAGCAAAAGAAAAAGTTGATGCTAGCTAAGGGTTCTATAAAATAATCTCTACTGTGGCCATACATTTCTGATACACTGTAGGCTTGTGTTTTAAGACAATAAATCCTTTCTGACTCCTCTGCACTCAGACCTGGTGTGTAGTTGCTTAAATAAAACTAGCCCTGTCTGGAAGCCGTGAAAAGTCAAAATTCATGTTTTAAATGTGTGTATGTACAACATCAAAGCTCAAAAAGGAAGCTGAGTTTTTACATTCTCCTACCCCACTCTCTCAAAAGAAAGAATTTTCTCTTGGATTCGGAAATCTGGGAAAGATGATAGTAGAGAATAAAACAAAGAAGAGAAGCTCAAATACAACCAATAAACTATTAGTGTGACAATATAATGACCACCAATTTTGCGGGCTCTGAATTAGAGAGGTAAAAACTGATCTATTCATTCTGCATCCCCAATGTACGTAGGAGGAAATAGGAGGAAGCTGCCACCGGACCTGTGGTTTCTGCTGGTGATCTCTGCATAGCCTGCCAAAGGTCTCTTTATGTCTTTCATTAGGCCTTTCCTAGTATCTTACTGGATGTATGCCCAGAAGTTGCCTTTCAGATCAGTCTCAGGTGAACCAGCTATTAAGACTAAGTATGAACACATGCTTCTGACTTGGCACCTTAGTTTTCTATTTCTGCTGGCCAGAAAGCCATGGGCAATCATAGGTGGCAGCAATAATTGTGATTTTAGAAACAAAATCAAGCACTCAATTTATTTGGCTTCTTCCCTTATGGGATGTAGTTGCTATTTCATTTCTTTATTGTTTGTATTGATCCTTGCAAAACTCAACACCATAAAAAGAAAGAAAAAGTGTTTTTGTGTCACCCCATCATGTGATAGGTTGAGAAAACATTATGACTAGTTATTTTGGCAAAAGGCAACTGGCCATGCTCTATTTGAAAGAAATTGACACAAACAAAACACACATAAATGACACAGGCTATATATGGCAATTCCAACACACCCAATTCTCTCTGTGGTTGCTGGTTCCAGTAAGACAAGGCTTAGAAAGCTGCTATTGTGGGTCTGAAATGTGAGAAAGATGGTCCAGGCCACAGCCCTTTAAATACTCCTTTCCTGCAAGTGAAATTGAGGCTTTTCAGGAACAGGGTGCCTGTTTGTCTGATTAATGAAGATTTAATCCCTGCTTCTGTGGCCATACAAATTCCTTCTATGGTCCCCACCATTATTTCAGACACTATTTCTAATCTTTGCCTTATTCTGATGAATGAAGTCTTCTATATATTTTTACTAAGTCTTAAGCAGGGGATACTCAAAACCTGGCATCACGTACACTCATGAACAGAACACCTGGCTTTGACAATGATTAAGCCCTGTTTCTGGCTCATTGCCACTCAGACAATGAATGTGTGGGTTGGAAGCAGAGAAAAAGACTTCTGTGGCTGAGACCAGACCCTCCAGCAGCTGTGGCTCTCTATTGCCCACATGAGAGGAGCAAGGACATTTCAAATCTGCTATTTCCTTTAAATGTATAAACTCACTAGAAGGTGAATTCCTGTGGGAGTGTGCCTGGACTTTAAATAGATAATGTCAACATGAAACTCCTTTGCTTTTCAAAATGTTGGCGTCTTTTTTTTTTAAAGTGATAGCATCCTCATGATTATCATTCAACAGTGGTAAAAGATACTTTTAATCTGGAGTATTTGTAGAAAAATGATTCATCGCTGCCTTGGATGTTCAACAGTTATTTACTGAAAATAATATTTTAAAAACAATTTTTTGCTCCCCCTTGACAGGAAATCTGAAACGTGTGACCATGTTGGTATTGGTTTCATAAGGTGTGCATAATGTTCCAGTTCATTTTTTGAAAGTATTTGAACCCATCCCTTTATTCCTTAACTGATTTTATAAGGCAAAGTGAATATGACTGTCATGGCTATTCTTTCTTTTTTCTAAAGATTTATTTATTTATTTATTTATTTGAAAATCAGAGTTACACAGAGAGAGAAGAGGCAGAGATAGAGAGAGGTCTTCCATCCACTGGCTCACTCCCCAATTGACCACAACGGCCGGAACTGTGCTGATCCGAAGCCAGGAGCCAGGAGCCTTTTCTGGGTCTCCCACGCGGGTGCAGGGGCCCAAGGAATTTAGCCATATTCTACTGCTTTCCCAGGCTATAGCAGAGAGCTGGATCAGAAGTGGAGCAGCCGGGATTTGAATTGGTGTCCATATGGGATGCCGGCACTGCAGGTGGCAGCTTGACCAGCTACACCACAGCGCAGGCCCCATGGCTATTCTCTTTCTCACAAAGTTAAGATAAATAATAAATGCGTCTTTGAAATGATTAATACTGAGAAAAAAAGATTCTTAAACATTTTCAAATGGCCTTACTGGTTGACATGTGGTATTTCTGTTTACACTTTAATATATTATGTCAACTATCTCTAAATTAAACTACCAGAAGATTAACAAAAGACATTTCTGAATTGATTTCTCCCAAAACAGGTGTAAGCTCCTAGAAACCATCCACTGTTTTATGTCAGTAAGTGTGATTGTGTTTATTTTATATAAAAGTTTCATTAGACATTGTGGGAATAATTATTGTGAGAGAGTTCTGGCAAGACCTACCATCAGCAATAAAATTTAAAAGTGATCCTTCAAGTTTGCAAGTTAAAGAGAAGTGAAGTGTCCTTGGATTGATAGAATTTTTTTAATGATGAAAAGCACCATATTTTTAGAATTACCTAGCTGGACTCAGTTTAGATCATCCTAATTTTGTTGGCAACATTCAAAGCATCATAATCAGGAGCCAGCCAAACATAGGCCTTCTTCACTCCATCGGTCTGATCAGGGTGTTGACGTTGGCCACATCAATGTCACAGTGTTTCTTCACAGCCTGTTTGATGTGGTGCTTGCTGGCCCTGACATCCACAATGAACACCAATGTGGTGTTGTGTTCTATCTTCTCCATCGCCTGTTCAGTGGTCAGGGGGAATTTGACAATGGCATAGCAGTCAAGCTTGCTTCTCCTGGGGGTGCTCTTCTGAGGATAATTGGGCTGCCATTAGAGATGAAGTGTTTTGGACCACTGGAATGTGGGTGATATGCAGATTTTGTGTGTGTGTGTGGCTGTAGATGTCTCTCAGCACTACCTTCTTGGCTGTGAAAGCCTTTGTTTTGGCTTGAGCTTTGGGAGGGGCAGGAGCTTCCTTCTTCGTCTTCAGTGCCATCTTGGTGAAAAAGTGATAGAACTTTTTATACTGGGTATTAAGGAATGAAATCACTCACATATTCTCCCTCACACAACTTTAACAAATCAACTCTCCCATGGTTATACCATCTGAAGTGCCAAGCTTCAAGATATAGCTTTCTCATTTTAGTGGATATAAGGAACAAAACATAAAAACTTCCATAATGGTTCAACCAGTACTAGGTGTTCATCTTGTGAGATCATTAATTAAAAAGGTTAATTATCAGTTATGATTTATCGAAGCACACAAAAGATGAGGAATTTTTTAGACTGGAAGAATATAGATTATCTATTCATAGGAGCCAAAGCAAGCAATTTGCTTCAATGCTCTATCTTCCTTGATTGAAACAGGACAGACATACTAGTCAATCACTCTTGATTACATAGACAAATTCCATACTTCATGCCATGCCCTTAAACATGCTATAAATCATCTTGTGTTTATTCTCACTATACATCTTCCTGGACAGGAATTTTTATTCTTCTCAGCCTTTTCTTCTTTTATCTATTTATATTTTTAAATATTTTTTGAATCTTTGACACATAAAAATTGTACATATTAATGGACTGCCATGTGAAGTTTTCACACATGTGTATATGGATAATGTCCAATGAGGGTAAACATATCTGTCTCCTCATTTACCATTTATTCATGGTGAAAACATTCAAAAATCCTTCCATTCATCATTTTGTGAATATTGAAACTGTTTCCTTTTATAAACTCTTGTGGGGACTGATTTTGTGGTGTAGCACGTTCAGCAATTGCCTACAATGCCAGCATCCCATATGGGTGCTGGTTCAAGTCCCAGCTGTTCCACCTCTAATCCAGCTCCCTGCTAATGCACCTGGAGAAGCAGTAGAAGATAGTTCAAGTACTTGCGCCCTTGTCATCCTTATGGGAGATCTAGATGGAGTTCCAGGCTCCTGGCTTCACCCTGACAAAACCCTGGAAGTTATGGGCATTTGGGGATTGAACCACTGGATGGAAGATCAATCTCTCTCACTCTCTCTGTCTCTGCCTCTCCCTCGCTCTCTGTAACTCGGCCTTTCAAATAAATAAATCTAATATAAACTCTTATGGAATGATGCAATAAATAGGAGAGTACAGATGTCACTTTGATAGACTGATTTCACTTCCCTTGGATGTATTTATCCCCATTGGTGGGATTGCTAGATCTGGTAGTTCTACTTTTGGTTTTTTTGAGGAATCCCCATGCTGCCTTCCACAATGTCTGTAATTTCCATTGTCACCAACAGTGTACAGGGGTTTACTTTTCTCCATATCCTCACAAGCAGTTGTCATATTTTGTCTTTTTGATAAAAGCCAATCTAACTGGAGTAAGGTGGTATCTCATTATGTTTTTTAATTGCTTGTTTTTTTTTTTTTAATATGAGAGAGGAAGGGAGAGAAGTAGGGAGGTAGGGAGGGACAGAGGGAGGAAGAGAGAGAGAGAGAGAAAGAGAGAGAGAGAGTGAGCTCTCATCTACAATTCATTCTCCGAACACCCACAATAGCCAGGATCGGGCCAAATTGAATTTGGGAGCTGGGAATTCAATCTTAATGTTCCATGTAGGTTGCAGGAACCCAAGCCTTCCAAGGTACAAATTAGAAGGAACCTGGAGTCAGGAGTGGAGGCACAAGTCAATTCCAGACAGTCTGATATGGGATGCAGGTATCCCAAACAGTATTTTAACCAATAGATCAAATGTCTGCTCATTCATTGTGGTTTTGATTTGCATTTCCATGATGATGTGAGATATTGAGAATTTACTCATTTACCTGTTGACCATTAGTTTATCTTCCTTTAAGAAATGTGTATTTAGTTCTATTGACCACTTTTTGAATGTATTTTATTTTGCTGTTGAATTATATTTTTATATATATTATTTTTTATTCTTTGACAGGCAGGGTTAGACAGTGAGAGAGAGAGACAGAGAGAAAGGTCTTCCTTTGCCATTGGTTCACCCTCCAATGGCTGCCGTGGCTGGCACGCTGCAGCCGGCGCATCGCGCTGACCAGATGGCAGCAGCCAGGTACTTATCCTGGTCTCCCATGGGGTGCAGGGCCCAAGGACCTGGGCCATCCTCCACTGCCCTCCCGGGCCACAGCAGAGAGCTGGCCTGGAAGAGGGGCAACTGGGACAGAATCCGGCGCCCCAACCGGGACTAGAACCCGGGGTACAGGAGCTGCAAGCGGAGGATTCGATAAGTGAGCCGGCGCTGGCCGATTTATATTTATATTTAACACAGATCCCATTAATAAACTCCTTGTCGTATACATGACTTGTAAATATTTTCTCCCATTTTACAGGTTATCCATTCACTCTGTTGGTCATTTCTTTTCCTGTTCAAGAGCTTTAATTTCGATAATCACGTTTATCTATATTTACATTTATTTCCTGTATTTGGGGACATTATAAAAAAATTCTAGCCCACTCTAATGTCCTGAAGAAATTCTCATATGTTTTCCTCTGGTATTTTCTAAGTTTCATCCTTACATTTAGATGTTTAATCCATTTTGAGTTGAGTTGGTTTTTGTACATGGTAAGAGATAGGTGTATAGTTTCATTCTTCTCCATGTTGATATCTAATTTTTACAGCATCATTTATTGAAAAAACTATCCTTTTTCCAATGCATACTTTAGCAACCTTGGCAAAGATTAGCTGGCTGAAGATAGATGGATTTACGTCTGTTATTTCTATTCTGTTCCATTGGTCTATGTGTCTCTTTTAATACTGTGTTCTTTTATTTGCTGTAGCTTTGTAATATATTTTAAATGCTGTTTATTTTTTGAGAGGCAGAGAGAGAGAGAGAGAGCTTCCCAAATGCCCACAATGACCAGGACTGAACATGCCAAAACCAGGAACCAGAATCTCATTCCAGATCCCCTACATGGGTGGCAGGAACTCAATCATGTGAACCATCAGCATTGCCTCCCAGGCCAGAGCAGAGCTTGCTCTAACTCGGGCACTGCGTATGTGATGGACAGTTGTTAATTGTCATCTTAACCACTAGTCTAAATGCCTCCAACTTTATTATATATTTTAAAGTAAGATAGTGCAATGATTTCTGTTTTGTTCTTTTTACCTCAAGATTATTTGGCTATTTTGAGATTTCATACAAATTTTAGTTGTGTTATTTCTTGGATCTCTGAAAAATGTCGCGAGCACCGCGGCCTGTGGCGCCGGCACCCTGGGTTCTAGTCCCGATCGGGGCGCTGGATTCTGTCCCGGTTGCCCCTCTTCCAGGCCAGCTCTCTGCTGTGGCCCGGGAGGGCAGTGGAGGATGGCCCAAGTCCTTGGGCCCTGCACCCCATGGGAGACCAGGAGCGAACACCTGGCTCCTGGCTTCGGATCAGCGCAGTGCGCCGGCTGTAGCGGCCACTTGGGGGTGAACCTATGTAAAAAGGAAGACCTTTCTGTCTGTCTCTCTCTCTCTCTCACTGTCTAACTCTGCCTGTCAGGAAAAAAAAGTCATAGTTATTTTGATAGGATTTGCATTGAATCTGTAAATCACTTTCTAAACATGTATTTCCTATTGATAAAGATCAGCTAAATGCTCACCTTCTCTTCCAACTCTTTTTTATCACTGTGAAACTTCCCTTCCTTACTTCAAAATTCTCCCTATTTTCTATGACCCTTTATGTCATATGGAAATTTTAATATGTAAATATTTTAACTCTCTGAAGAAATTATAAATTCCTTATTGGTAAAGGATCTTTTAAATGTTTTGGTATGCTCCAGTGAGACACATAAATAGAATAGAAAGCCTATTAGTAAACCTTTATATAGACAAAAGTTCTTCAAAAAATTCATGGAAAGAATTAACAGTTAAGCTTATCAGACTACAACTACATAATTCCTTTTGATACGCATTTTTGTGGATTTTCTAGACAATTTGCATGAATTGATTTCAAATTTTTGACACTCAAATAAAATCATCTCTTACATATTTAATGACCTTTTTAAAGTCCCCTAATACTGTAAATTTATTTTCAACAATGATGCTAAGCTGATTTAATAGGAAAAGAACAATCTTTTTAGTAATTAAGGCTGGGAAAAATGAAGTAAGACCCTTACCTTAAACCATATACATAGATTAACTCAGAATGAATCTAAGACATAAACATGAGAGCTAAAACTATAACGTTCTTAGTAGAAAGAAGCAAAAAAAAATCATGACTTTTTTTAAACTTTTATTTAATAAATATAAATTTCCAAAATACAGCTTTTGGATTACAGTGGCTTTTTCCCCCCATAAGCTCCCTCCCACCCGCAACCCTCCCATCTCTCGCTCCCTCTCCCATCCCATTCACATCAAGATTCATTTTCAATTCTATTTATATACAGAAGATCAATTTAGTATATACTAAGTAAAGATTTCAACAGTTTGCACCCACACAGAAACACAAAGTGCAAAGTACTGTTCAAGTACTAGTTATACCGTTAATTCACGTAGTACAACACATTAAGGACAGAGATCCTACATGGGGAGTAAGTGCACAGTGACTCCTGTTGTTGACTTAACAATTGACACTCTTGTTTATGGCGTCAGTAATCATCCGAGGCTCTTGTCATGAGTTGCCAAGGCTATGGAAGCCTTTTGAGTTCGCCAACTCCGATCTTATTTAGATAAGGCCATAGTTAAAGTGGAAGTTCTCTTCTCCCTTCAGAGAAAGGTACCTCCTTCCTTGATGGCCCATTCTTTCGTGGGATCTCACTCATGGAGATCTTTCATTTAGGTCATATTTTTTTGGCCGCAGTGTCTTGGCTTTCCATGCCTGGAATACTGGCAATTTTTTTGAATATGAATGTAAAAGTATGCAAAACAAAAGAAAAAATAGATATATTACACTTCATCAAAATTAAAATCTTTTGTGCATGAAAGGACATATTCAACAGTGTGGAATGGTAAACTATAGAATGAAAGAAAACATTTGCAACTTATTTTTCTGGTAACAAATTAATATTCAGAATGTATAACAAACCCTCACAACTGAATAAGTGCAACAATAAAAGCAAAACAATGCAATTAACAAATGTGCAAAGTACTTCAATAGGTGCTTCTCTAAAAAGAACATACAAATAGCTAATAAACACATAACATGCTTAATATAATTAGTCATGAGGGAAATGTAAATAAAAATCACCGTGAGGTGCCATTATGCACCACTAGGGACGGATACAAGCAATAAAAATTAAAAATAAGTTTTGGTGAGGCTGTGGACAAATGGAAAAACCCGGAGCTTGCTATTAGGAATAAAATTCCACTAATAGAAACAGAAGGGAAGATGTTATATAGTTATACTTATATGTGATACTTAGAATAGACAAATTAATAGATGCAGAAAGCAAAAAAATCATCAGTTTGGAAAAAAGGGAAATGGGGAGGGAGGCAGAGATTTTGTTGGAGACGATGAAAAAATTTTGAATATATATAGTGGTGACAGTTACATAATTTGTGAGAGTATCAAATGCTATTGAATTATACACTTATGGATGGTGAAATGTAGAATATTATGCTATGCATATTTTATAACAGTAAGAAAAAGACATAAATTATCTAGTACAATTTTTTGTTAAAAGTAATTGAAAACAAGCTAAATTTGGTGGCCTGACATACCTTACTATCCCAAATTTGCTAAACTTCTAGTCAATCTGGGTAATGAGATGGATACCCTACAGTAGCTTTTATCCTGTTTTTTTCATTACCCTTCTTGTGTTTTTATCCTGATTACCTGGTGCTTTCGCTAGAATTTATCTTCAGTCCATCAGGAAATACTTCAGTTGTAGAATTTCTGACTTTCTGACTGAATAAATTCAAATAAATATGTAATTTAATCTCCTTATTTTAAATATTTAAAAACTTAAGACAAAAGACAAAGGGCTTGTCAAGTTTTCCAAACCAATTAAAGTAAGATGGGAAACAAATCCATTGAAATGTATTAAGCATTAAGATTTTCAAGGTTATTAACAGAAGCACTGGGATGAAGTGGCGAGAAGGTGGTTTAAGTTATTTGTTGAGGTTTTTGTGTCTGAGCATTTGAGGGACAGTCTGTGCAATAACAAAATAATCATTTCCGGGATCTGAATTTATTCAGAATGGAGAAGTGCAACAAATAAGTATCTGAAAGAGGAATTGGCATGGGTGACTCAGTCTATTCTAAGTCATAACTATTATGGTCGCCCCCTCAGAGAACCCTGCCTTGGCACCCTTATTGAATGGTGCTCTAAATCATATTTTGTTTATTTCCTTCACAGTACATATTGTACCCAGAATATCAATTTACTTAGTTGCTTATCCCCCCTGCTTTGGAAATTATGAGTTTCCTAGTTTGTCTTTTGCATCACTGTGTACCTGGCGAATAATAGAGTTTTTGGAACTGAAAACACATTTAATAAACATCTGTTGAATGACTGGGAAAAGCCAAATGTAGATGGCAAAAATGGGAGGAAAAGATCATAAAATGGCTACAGAAATCTCTGTTGCACTTATATAGGCAAGCGATGTAGGAAAAGAATTGAGAAGACTCCCTGACAATAAATCAAGACCTAACGGGATATGAGCGGTTGAGAAGTGTTTAGGCAACAGGAGGCTCCACTAGGAGAGTTGCACACAGAGTGGAGTAGAGGGCAGTACAGAGCCTCGTGTGGAAGACCAGTGAGCCGGACTCTCCTGGAGTTCGCTAAGTAGAAGCTGCTAATGGAGGACATGGATAGATATATGGCTTGAGCTTAGTTTCTGCTGAAAATCAAAATATTTCTGAAACATCAGAAAGAAAGACCAATGTATGTATAGGCAGAGAGCCACAATAAAATACTCACTTGGCTGTGAAGTTTAACTGACTTTAGGCCTATGAAGTCTTATAGAGTAATGGCTACCTGAAAATCATTATTTCAGTTTGTGTCACAATTCTCCTAAGGATGAAGTAACAATTTCTTCGCACTGAGGGAAAAATGCAAATAGTGAGCTGTAAATAAGTAATAGGTGTTAACAAAGCTGCTGTGTTCAAATATCAGGTATTTAAGTGCTAGATTATTGGAATTCTGAACAATTTCAATGGAGCATTCTGTGGGCAAACTACCTAACCTGAGAAGCTGTAGTGATGTGGCTCCGCTTATCTAAGCACCTCTAAAGTGAATGTGGAAAGTTTATGACATATCAAGGCCTCAAATTTTCTTTACTCATGAAAGCCTGGCATTTGGCAACTACTCTGTGTAGTAGAAAACAGATTTTATTATTAAGACTTATACAGAATGTGGTAGAAATATGTATTTCCTTTGTAGGATCAGTAAAGTGTTGCTTGCATTTACAGTCATAACTGTGTTACACTTTGTACTATGCTCACTTCTCTGGTTGGCACAATATTCTCCAAAAGCAAGATCATGGGTTTTCCTTTCCTCCTTTTTCTCCTTCTACATTTTTCTCCTTCTCTTAATGCTGTAAAATAAATCAGCTCCATTTTCCCCTAGTCCTATATTCTGTGACACTAAAAGGCAACTGTGAATAGTTCTTTTCCTGTGCTACTTGATATGGATGTTCATGTTCAGGCCCTGAAAATTTTCTACTATTTAATCTCAGCCTCTTGTGAAATTTCTTTTCATTGCTTGCCTTTGTGTCTTTTAAAAATCACTCTTCATGCTCCCTTAAACTTCATTAAGTTATCATTGCAGTTGGTCCCTCGATTTGATATATTATAACCTGTGTATGCTCTTTCTGCATGCTTGATTACTTTCTGCACTTCTGCTTTCCTCTATACTGGCCTTTAAAAACCACCACTCCCCACCCTCTCAACTGTAATTATTTCTGGATGGCATGCATAACCCGTGGGCATATATTCATTTAACTTTGAGCACTTTCTATTTCCCCTCTGTCCTTTACTTCCATTGCACTAACCCACTCAAATTTATCATGCATTTCCTGCAGATATCTGTGACTGGCTTTGCTGAATATCACACAGCTCAGTTTTCTATTCCTTAATTAAAAGTCGGGCAAGAGGAATGAGTGTTTAACTGTTCCAAATCTCCAACATAGCTAGTCTAATAAGTGTGATTTGATTTAAACCAAATCAAGAATTAATCTTAAGCTTAAATTTTTTTTTTAGTTATCATGTGAGGAATTTCAAAGTCTAAAATAATTTTCATTTTGGAGTGTTTCTGTTATTTTTATATTCTTAATTTTTCTTTTTAAATAACACATAACAATTATACACAAATATGGAGTAGAATGTGATATTTAATACATGTATGCAATATATAAAGATCAAGTCATGGTAATTAGCATTTCCATCTATTTATAAATTTAGCATTTTTGTTTAGAAATTTTAAACTCCTTTTCACTAGTTCTTTATATAAAATATGTAACAGATTTTTTGAAAAGTACACTCATATTGTAGAACACTAGAACTTATTCCAATTATATTTTAGCACCAGTTATTCAAACTCCCTTTGTCCTCCTCCTACCCTACTCTTCCTAACCTCAAGTAATCCTTATTCTACTCTCTTCTTCTTTGATATGAACTATATTAGGTTCTATGTTAGTGAGAACATATGGTTTCATATATTGTCTTTCTGTGCCTGGCTTAGTTCATTTAACATAATGTCCTCCAGCTCTATCCATTTTGCTAAAATTACAAGATTTCATTATTACTTTTGGTAAAACATTTTTCCTTGTATATAATATACCACTTTTTTAATTCATTCATCTGCGAGTGGTCACCCTGGTTGATTCCATGACTTAGATATAGTGAATAGTACTGCAATATACAGGGGACTGCAGGTATCTTTTTCATATGCTGATTTATTTTCCCTTGGATATATATTCCCAGAACTTGGATTGATGAATCAAAATGGAAGCTCTATTTTTAGTTTTTAAAGAACCTACTTTCTGTATAGGCAATATTTTTTTATAAAACCCCCAAAGCACAGGTAATACAAGCAAAATATAGACAAATGGGAAGCTTCTGCACATCAAAAGAGTGAACACACAACCTACAGAATGGGAGAGAAAACATTTGAGAACTATTTATCTATAATAGTTGTTGGACAGAATATCTTTGTCTTCTTACTTTATAGGTTATGCTCACAGTTATCACCTACACTCAGATTTTGCCCTATTTGTGGCAAATCTATGAACCAATTGTAACTATTGGCCTCCTGTGCTTATATAACTTCACGAACATCATATATGATGCTTCTCCAACTTCATTATGTCTGCTAATAGAAATTACAGTCTTCTGATCTTTTTACTTTTGACCTTCTTTTTAAAAAAAGACATTTTTTTATTTGAAAGTCAGAGTTACAGAGAGGAAAACACACACACACACACACACACACACACACACAGAATCTCCCACCTGAATGTGAATACTTCATTTCAGCCACATCAGTATTTTTTAGCTACTTAAATCAGCTCAGAAAGAAAATACTTACTCTACGAGTTTGCTCATGCTTCCCCTCAGATCTCACATGCTCCCTGCTCTCTTTCTATATAAATTCTATGTAGATCATGTTCCATATCCTCCAAGAAGTACATCTTCACTTATTTTATCTACCTTGCTCAATCTTTTGAATGAATAATTATTCCTTACCAAATAATCCAAAAAATTCTGTATTTGGTTGCATGTTTATTGGCATTGTGATTTAATTTGTCCACAGTGTAAAGTCTTTTCTTTTGTATAATACCCTTCCAACGAGGGGACCATGGGGGTGTGTTTTTGGAGCAATGGTTAAGATGGCACTTGGGACATCCACATTCCATATTAGAGTATCTGGGTTCAAGTCACCGTTTTGTTCCCAATCTCAGCTTCCTGTTAATACACAACCTGGGAATCAGTAAGTGAAGGCTCAAACAGCTGGGATACTGCCACCCACATGGTGGACATGGATTGAATCCCTGATTCCAGCTTTGGACAGGCACAGCTCAAGCTGTTGCAGCCCAGTGGGAGGGAGTTTCTCTCTCTCTCTCTTTCTCTCTCGCTTTTCCTCCTTATCTCCCTTCCTCCTGCACTGAAATTAACTAATTAATTAATTTTAATTTTTTAAAAAAGAGCTACTTTGTGTTCCTTTGTTGTGTTAATGTGTATAGCAGGAAGTAAATGGTTTTATAGTCAGATCAAAATTCTCATTCTGGCCTCTCCACAAATTTGCTGAATGAGCTTGGATGAGTTAATTTTTTAAACCTCATTTCCTCTGAAATTAAATGAGAATAATCATAGTGCCTTGTTAAGAGTATCATTATTATGATTCAAATAAATAATGCATACAGACTAGTTTATCAAAAAATTGACCAAAACAAAATTATTGATAAAGAACATGTAGTTTAGTAGTTAAGGTTAATAGTTCCTAAAATATGCATTACCCAATTTGGTAGCTACTAACTACTTGAAACTGTTTAAATTTAAGTAAATATTAAATACAATTTAATTCTCCATGTTCTCTAGCCAGATTTAAAGTGTTTAATAGTTACATGTGACTAGTGACTACTGTATTAGATAATATAAATAGACAAAATTTCCCATCATCACTGATAATTTTAGTAGACAATATTATTTTTAGAGTCTAGCAATCCTCGATTTGATATCTGACTTAATTTTCTAGTTTTATAATTATATGTAAGTAAATGCATAACTTCTATAATCCATTATTTCCTCATCTGAAAAATGGGAATGATGATACTGTGCATCTGAAAATATTATTGTGAGGATATTTAATGTGGTACGTGGTGTATAATGCATTATCAAGAATGTTTATCCTCCTCAACAACAACATCAATAGCATCTTTCTTCATTAATAAGTACATACCACAGTGATAAACATATAATAGGAATCATGCAAATACATTTTAATTGAAATATTATCAAATATATATAGTACTTCTGATGAGAATTATGACCAAGAAAGACACAACTATTGCTCCTCTGTGACTAAGGAGATAAGTGGATTCACAGAAGCATTGATTTAGGCAGTTTTAACTAATCCCAATCTAGTGGAATAATTCAAATATGTAGAATATTTTGTATTTGACAAAAAAATTACCCCTGGGTTATGTTTATGCTAAAAAGTTCAGCATAAATGGAACTTATCCGGTGATTTCAGTCCATCTATCCATCTATTCAGTCCAAGTGGATACACTCAAGCCTGTGTTTGTATGGATGTGTGTGTGTGTTGTGAAAGTTACTAAATTAGAAAATTGACTACCTCAGCATTTCTTTAGTTTCATGGATAGGTATCAGTTTAGGTGTTTAAAATGCCTTATTATGTTACATTATCAGAAACTGTATTTTTCTGTCACCTAAAGAGTTTGAAATTGGTAGGAACCAAAGGCTGAAATGGTATTTGCCTAATATGTGCATATATGCATGGTATCCTGTATTGTAGAGCTGGGAGCTTATTAATCTCACCTTGGACGTGATTTCCTTCCTCACTTTGGAAATTTCTAATGACTTGCTCTCCTTTATTCCTGTGGATGAGCTATGCTTTTTTCATATTATAAAATTTTCATCTACTTTTTGACTTTACAAAATTCTTGTTTAATTTTCTCATCAATGATATAGATATTCCTGACATAAGTTTTTTAGTAAATGTAAATGAAAGACCCAAAAGGTCAATCTTTTCCAATATTTTAGCAAATTACTTGACTATATTGTCTGCTTCATTGCTTTCCATGCCATTGAATTTTGACCTGTTCTGTTTTAAACAATACTGATGGTTTTGAATGAAATTTCAATTGTAAATGGTACAGCACAATAGACTCAAAACTCTATGGTCTTGATTTATTGTCTGTGAGTCTAATTTTTGCAATTTACTTTCTTTTTAGTAATATAAAAAATCCAATAACTTGTACCAAAGCCTGCCATTCATAATCTTACATTCTGAAAATTGATCTAGTTTGATTATAATTTATTAGACACTATCTATAGCATTTTGTGTTGTTTTAATTTAGTATTAATCAGGAGACACTTCCATTAGTCATTATTAATTAGAGTTTAAAAATGCAAAGCATGGTGAAGAGAAATATGAGGGGAAAATCAATGCAGTCACAAACGTAATTAAGACAATGTGAACTGGCAGATATCACACTCCTAATCTGAGAAACCCTTTGTACATTTAAAAGTTTTCGAGCTTCAAAGATGGTTGAGTTATGTACTGATGATCGCTATGTAGAAATTAGATCTAAACATTTTAAAACATTAATAATTCATTTTAAAATCGTAACAATATTAAACTCAGTATTTGTTAATGTACCTAGTATATTTTATTAAAATAATTAATTTTTAAAAATAGTTTGCTACTTTCATAGAAAATACCTGAGTTTTATTTTTACATTTAATATTTTGGAATATTTGCATTCACTGAAGTATATAAAGACAATCTACCCTTATGTAGTTTGGTAGTTGGAAAACTGAGGGATATTTTAAAATGTTTTTTCAGATAATTTCATATACTCTTCTTTGATACTAAATGGAAACTGGACATGTTCTATTTTCTTTAAAGACTGGCTTTAAGAGTTTGTTTAGACTATCAGATAACATGCCCGCATGTGCCTGGGTTCCATTCCTGGCTCCAGCTCCTGTCTCCAGCTTCCTGCCAATACAGACCTTGGGAGGCAGTGGTGATGGCTCATGTAATTTGTTTTCTTCTCTCTGTCTCTCTCTCTCTCTCTCTGTCTCTCTCTCTCTCTGTCTATCTCTCTCTGTCAATCTGCTTCTCAAATAAATAAAATGTCAAAAATGTTAGTTGCAAGCTGGAATTTGAAATGTTCAATGTACTTTTTGTAATATATTAATATCAATTAGTCCATCTTGCACTTAGAATTGATTTTTTGTACATGTATGATTTTGTAAATCATGCATTGTCATTTGAAAAATACTTGTTCACAGAATTTGAAGACCACCAAATGTTGATACACTTCACTTTGTAATATCAAGCAGTGCATTTTTAAATATTACATAGGAGTTCATAAAGCAAAATCCTTATGAATGGGAAATATATTAGTCAGTTTTGCTTTGCTAAAATTAAATACCTAAGAACAGTTACTTACAAAGTAATGTTTATTTAGCTCAACATTTTGGAGGTTGAAAGCATTTTATCTCCTTGGGCTCAGTTCTGATGATGGCCACATGACAACTGATGGATAGCAATGTGGCTGGAATCACTTGTCAGAACCAGGGATCATATCTAAATCAAAGGGGAGTGAGAGAATCAGAGTTTCACAATCCCCTTCAAGAACATAACCTCAATAATTTAAGGACCTCAAACCAGGCCTCACATTTTAAAGTCCAAAAGATTAACACAGCATAATGGGAAGACTATAGTTCACAAAAACCTAGTATATAGTGTATGAGCAACTAGAAGAAAAAAGTTTCAAGTCTCTAATAGCAAAGTAATATTTATAAACCTGTTTAGATAAGTAAACATTTTATATATGTGTGGAAACATTACACTACAATCTATAAATGTATACAATTACTGCTAACAGAATTTCTTAAAAATAAATAAAAATAAAATATGTAAGCCAAGTTCATGATTCTATACAGTTAATAATTATGCTGTTTCATCAATTGTAATATTAAGGGATGATTTTTTTTTTACTTTTACAAAGTTAATGATCATGAAGAATGTAATAAGTATGAACACAGAATATTTTATTGACATGATTTTTTTTTTGACAGGCAAAGTAGACAGTGAGAGAGAGACAAAGAGAAAGGTTTTCCTTTTTTCCATTGGTTCACCCTCCAATGGCCACTGCGGCCGGCACACAGCGCTGATCCGAAGCCAGGAGCCAGGTGCTTCTCCTGGTCTCCCATGCGTGTGCAGGGCCCAAGCACTTGGGCCATCCTCCACTGCACTCTCGGGCCACAGCAGAGAGCTGGAGTGGAAGAGAGGCAACCAGGACAGAATCCGGTGCCCCGACCGGGACTAGAACCCAGTGTGCCAGCGCTGCAGGCGGAGGATTAGCCTATTGAGCCACAGCGCCGGCGACATGAAATTTTAATAAAATGGAACATATCCCAGAAAAATACATTTATTTTCTTTAGAAAGCTTTTATTTAATAAATACAAATTTCATAGGTACAGCTTTAGGAATATAGTGGTTCTTCCCCCTATATCCAACCTCCCACCCCACCCCCGTCCTACTTCCGACTCCCTCTCCCATCCCATTCTTCATTAAGATTCGTTTTTAATTATTTTTTATACAGAAGACCAACTCTATACTAAGTAAAGATTTCAAGAGTTTGCACCCACACAGACCCACAAAGTATAAAGTACTGTTTGAAGACTAGTTTTTACCATTAATTCTCATAGTAAAACTCATTAAGGACAGAGGTCTTACATAGGGAGCAAGTGCACAGTGACTCCTGTTGCTGATTTAACAATTAAGACTCTTATTTATGACATCAGTGATCATCTGAGGCTCTTGTCATGAGCTGCCAAGGCTATGGAAGCCTTTTGAGTCCATAAACTCTGTCAGTATTTAGACAAGGGCCATAATCAATGTGAAAGTTCTCTACTCCATTCAGAGGAGGCCCCTTCTTTCCACTGGGATCTCACTCACAGAGATCTTTCATTTAGGTCATTTTTTGCCACAGTGTCTTGTTTTTCCATGCCTGAAATACTCTCATGGGTTTTTTAGCGAGATCTGAATGCCTTAAGGGCTGATTCTGAGGCCAGAGTCCTGTTTAGGGCATTTATCATTCTATGAGTCTGCTGTGTGGCCTGCTTCCCGTGTTGGGTCATTCTCTTCTTTTTAATTCTATCTATTGTTATTAACAGACAGTTGGTCTTATTTATATGATCCCTTTGACACTTATTCCTATCTTTATGATCAGTTACACACTTTAAATGATCAGTTTAACTAGTAAGATGGCATCCATACCATCCAGCTTGATGGGATTTGGAGTCCCATGGCAAGTTTTTAGCTTTACCCTTAGGGGTAAGTCTGGGTAACGTGTGCCGAACTGTACATCTCCTCCCTCTCTTATTCCCACTTGTATTTTTTACTGGGATCAATTTTCTATTGGATTTAAACACCTATGAATATTCTGCATTAAGTAAAGAGTTCAGCCAATGCTATTAAGTAAAAAGAGAAAATAGTGAAAAAACAAACATCATATGTTCTCCCTGATATGTGAGAACTGAGCACCTAAAAAGAAACCTGTAGCAGTGAAATTGACACTATGAGAAGCAATGACTTGATCAGAAAATCATATTTCTACAACACTTTGTTTTTCAGTTGCAAGTTTCATAACACCATACTTGTCCAAGAATTTTCTTTGTGGAGAGGTATTTTCTGCACTGATTCAATCTCCTTACTAGTTATAGATCTACCCAGATTTTCTGTGTTCATGATTCAGTCTGCATGGTTTGTTTCCTTTTTTTTTTTTTTTTTTGACAGGCAGAGTGGACAGTGAGAGAGAGAGAGAGAAAGGTCTTCCTTTGCCGTTGGTTCACCCCTCAATGGCCTGTTGCGGCCAGCCTGCCATGCTGATCTGAAGGCAGGAGCCAGGTACTTCTCCTGGTCTCCCATGGGGTACAGGGCCCAAGCACTTGGGCCATCCTCCACTGCACTCCCTGGCCACAGCAGAGAGCTGGCCTGAAGAGGGGCAACTGGGACAGAATCCGGCACCCCGACCGGGAATAGAACCCAGTGTGCTGGCGCCGCAAGGCAGAGGATTAGCCTAGTGAGCCGCAGCGCCAGCCTGCATGGTTTGTTTCTAAAAATTTTCCCATTTTACATATTTTATCAAATTTGATGTAAAATTTATATTATTCTTAAAATGTTTCTATTTCTGTAAGTTTGTAATTATGTCAATTTATTTTTCTGATTTTAGTCTTGTTTTTCTCTTAATCTAGAGAAATTTGATAATTTTGTTTATCTTTATAAAAACTAGCATTTTATCTATTATTTTTCTATATTCAGTTTTGTCTTTACTTGAATATTCATTGTTTGCTTTTCCAGCTTTAGATTTAATTAGGTTTTCATCTATTTTTGGAAAAGATTTAATCTATTTTGTTTATTTGAAAGGTAGAGTGACAGAGAAAGAGGGAGAAATAGAAAGAGATCGTCCATCCACTGAAACCACCCAGATAGCCACAATAGCCCATACTGGGCCAGGCTGAAGGGAGGATTGAGGAGCTTCGTCTGCATCCCCCACATGGGTGCAGGGGTCCAAATACTTGAGCTGTGCTCCACTGCTTCTCCAGACCATTAGCAGTGACCTCAATCTGAAGTGGAGCAGCTGGGACACAGATAGGCACTCATATGAAATGATGGCATTGCAGGCTGCAGCTTTACCCACCACACTCAATACAGACCCCATTACACATGGTTTTGATATTTTAAACTTTATTATAATTGTAGCCTAACGTGATCCATATTTCATGTGTACTTGAGAAAAATATTCATTCAGCTGTGAGAGGGTAGAGTGTTCTACAAATGTCAGTGTAGTCCAGTTGGAGTATAGAATCTTCAAGTCCTTTATTTCTTTATTGACATGCTATCTACATACTATCTTAATTTGTGAAAAGTAGTGAAATTTCTATGTTTATTTTGAAGCTGTCTGTTCCAATATGTAGATATATCACATGTCCTTTATACATTCATCACCGATGGACACTTTGTTTCTTTTTCTTTGTTACTTTATATATTTTTCAAAGATTTATTTATTTATTTGAAAGAGTTACACAGAGAGAGAAGGAGAGGCAGAGAGAGAGAGAGAGAGAGAGAGAGAAGAGAGAGAGAGGTCTTCCATCCACTGGTTCACTCCCCAATTGGCCATGATAGCCGGAGCTGTGCTGATCTGAAGCCAGAAGCCAGGAGCTTCTTCCAGGTCTCCAATGCAGGTGCAGCAGCCCAAGGACTTAAGCCATCTTCTACTGCTTTCCCAGGCCATAGCAGAGAGCTGGATCAGAAGTGGAATAGCCACTTGATGGGATTACATCAAGCTGAGAAGTTTCTGCACTGCAAAAAAAAAAAAAAACTAAGCAACGTGAAGAGGCAACTATACTATAAAGAATTCAAGAAATTAAAACACACAAAAAAATTAAACAACCTGTCGCTCCCCTTCTTCGTGGAGGAACGACACTAAGCCCTGCCTAGGCTTCATATCCGAGTCACGGCACCATTATGTCGCTCCCCCTCTTCGTGGAGGAACGACACTAAGCCCTGCCTAGGCTTCATATCCGAGTCACGGCACCATTATGTCACTCCCCCTCTTCGTGGAGGAACGACACAGGACCCTGCGCTGTTCTTTCTGTCTGCTCGGCACTCCCCGGGTTTGCTGCTGGTTCTTCCCGGGTTGGCTACTATCCCTTCCACCTCCGTGGAAGGGCAGTTCCCCCTGGCCACATTCCCCACTTCCGCAGGGGAGCGGCACACCGCCGGCCGGCTTTCTCGGGGGCTGCACAGGTGTTCCCCTTAGATGTTCCTCCTAGATGTTTCTGGTGCATGCCATCTCTCTCCTCCTTTATAGTCCTCCTCTGCCAATCCCAACTCGGCTGCCCACACGCCGAGTACGCTGCTCTCCTCCAATCAGGAGCAAGTCCTACAGTTTATTGGTTGAACTGGAGGCAGCTGTGCAGAAGCTGTTTACTTCTCTCCCAGCGCCATATTGTGGGAGAGCAGATGCATAGAATAAGTCTTAATTCCAGTAACTCAGTCCAGTCCGGATTGCTCCCCACAGATCCCCCTTTCTTTTTATTTTTGGCGTTGATACGCGCCTGTCTTCGGTGCCCCGTGGCACACACTCTGCTCTGCTTGCTAGAGTTGCCACAGGTTCTTACAAGTCCTATCAATCAGGCAAACCGAATCCGGGTCCTCTCTTCACCATGTTGTGAGGAGGTTTTTAGGCGCTGATGCGTGCCTGTATTCGGTGCCCTGCAGCGCATGCTCTGCTCTGCCTGCAGGGGCTTACAAGCCCTAACAGTCAGGCAAACCGAATCCAAGCCTTCTCATTGCCGTATTGTGGGGGAGACTTATTAGTGTTGGTTCGTGCCTATCTTCGGTGACCTGCAGCTCATACTCTGGTCGAGCTGCTTGCTGGTGCTTACCGCCTTAATCAGGCAGACCGAATCCAAGCCTCCTAATTGCTGTATTGTGGGGAGGCCTTACTGATGTTAATTCGTGCCTGTCTTCGGTGACCTGCGGCGCATAAGCTGCTAGCCGCCCGCAGGTGCTCATCGCCTCACTTAATCAGGCAGACCGAATCCAAGCTCTCTCATTGCCATGTTGAGGGGAGGCCTTTCTATTTCTCTATTTCTCTATCTCCGGGCATTCCTATTTCTCCCATTTTACTTCTGTCTGCCAACATTCCTATTTCTCTCATTTTACTTCTAAACTTCTGTTTCTCTTATCCCTGCGGCTTTCCGGCACCCGCCCGAGGCTGCTTCTCAGCACCTCGCCCCGCGGCAGCTTCACGGCTCTGCACGGCTTCCCGGCGCCTCGCCCCGCCGGCGCCCGCCCCGAGGCTGCTTCTCGGTGCCTCGCCACCCCGCAGCGGCTTCCCGGCTTTGCGCCGCTTCAGCCCGCGCCTCTCTCATCTGCGCGGCTTCCCGGCTCTGCGCGGCTCGGCTTCGCGCGCACACTCCGTGGTCTCCACGCCCCTTTGCGTCTGCACCACGGCCTCGCGCCAGCCCCGCGTTCCCTATCTATTCACGCCCCGTGCTCTCTCTGCACGCGGCGGCTTCCGCGAGTCACACAGCGTAGCTTGCATCTCCACCACTAGCATTCAATCCAAGTTCCCCAGGCTAGCCTGGCGAATTCAACCCAGCTCACGTCTCCGCCCCACGATTTGACTTCCCGTCCTTTGCTCCCCGGGCTAATCAGACGGATCCCAATCTGGCTTACGTTTCAGCTTCTGGTTTCAACTTTTCGCCCCCTATTCCCGGGCTAACTTGAGAATCCCAAAGTGGCTTTCGTTTCCGCCTCGGCCTGCCCCCCCGCGGCTTCAATTTCCCTAACATTTTTCTCTACCCGGTATGTTTCCCCAAGCTTTCCTCCAACAATATTCCTCCCTCATTTCTCCTGGCCTCTCCCCACAGTCCGTATCCGAGTCTGTTTGTTCTAGCTTTCACTTTCGCTTTCGACCTTAGAGATTTCTCCCAGCTTCCCCTTGTAGTTCGTATCTGAATCTATGCCTAGGCTTTCAATAACTTCTTCCGGCACCTTTTTCGTCCGGCTTTTCCCTAGGCTGTTTGCTAGTCTCTCTCTCCGATATTTTCCCTAGGCTGTTTGCTAGTCTCTCTCTCCGATATTTTCCCAGTTCTTCCCGTTTCTTCCCTCCTAAGTTTGCTATCCGTCCTAGGTTTCCTATCCGTCCTAGGTTTCCTAATCCGAGTCACGGCCCCATTATGTCGCTCCCCTTCTTCGTGGAGGAACGACACTAAGCCCTGCCTAGGCTTCATATCCGAGTCACAGCACCACTTGCTAGCCGCACCGGACCGGGCGCTTGTTGTTCCCTTTTTTTACAAGTCCTTTCTATAGTAAAGTAAGAATAAGTAAACAGCAAACTCCCAAAGCAAGAATGAGTAGAGAGAAATGAGAAAGAACGAAGTAACGAACTTCCCCGCGAACTCTCCAACGCACTCTCCAACCAACCCACACCACCATGCCGTCTCTCTCCTCCTATATAGTCCTCCTCCGCCAATCCCAACTCGGCTGCCCACACACCGAGCACGCCGCTCTCCTCCAATCAGGAGCAGCTTCTGCAGCTTGTCAAGTTGGTGAGAGGCAGCTGGGTAGAAGCTGTTTACTCCTCTCCCAGCGCCATATTGTGGGAGAGCAGATGCATAGAATAAGTCTTAATTCCAGTAACAGTCTAGTCCGAGTTGCTCCCCACACAACCCAGTGAAGAATTGGGCAGGGGCCAGCGCTGTGGAGCAGCGTGTTAAAGCCCCAGCCTGCAGTGCCAGCATCCCCTATGGGCACCAGTTCAAGTTCTAGCTGCTCCACTTCCAGTCAGCTTCCTGCTAATGTGGCTGGGAAAGCGGCAGAGATGGCCCAAGTCCTTGGGCCCCTGCACCTGCGTGGGAGACCTAAAATTAGCTCCTGATTCCTGGCTTTGGATTGGCGCAGCTCTGGCCATTGCGTTCAATTGGGGAGTGAACCAGCGGATGGAAGACTTCTCCCTCTCTTTCTCTCTTAGCTCCCACATATGAGAGAGAACATGTGGTCTTTGTCTTTCTGTCTCACTTATTTCACTTAAAATGGTGTCCTCAGCTCCATCCATTTTGGTTAAACCAACAGGATTTCATTCTTTTTAAATGTTATGTATATTCTGAATTCTAATCTATTATTACATATGTGACTTGAACATACTCTTCCACAGGGCTAGTGTTGTGGTTAAGCCCCTCTCTGTTAAGTTGACATTGGTTCATTTTCTGGCTACTCCACTTGCAATCCCGCTCCTTGCTAATGCACCTGGGAAAGCAGCAGAAGATAGTACAAATGTTTGGCCCTGCCATACATGTAGGAGAATGGACGAAGCTTCTCGATACTGGGTTTGGCCTAAGCTAGCCCTGGATGTTGTGGCCATTTGGTGAATAAACCAGGGGATATTTCTCTCTCTCTCCCTCTCTCTCTCTCTTCCTCTCTCTTTCTCTCTCTCTCGCCCTTTCTCTGGAACTCTGCTTTTCAAATAAATAAATAAATACTTAAACAAAAAAGAAAAAATACTCTTCCACATTACAGATTTTTTTTCATTCTTTTCACAGGGTCTCTCATGAATCAGGTTTATAATTTTAATGAAATTAAAGTTATATATGTTTTCCTTTTGTCAACTGCCTTTTTGATGTGAACATTAATAATTCCATGTATATCCCTAGATTCACAAGTTTCCTCTTTGCTTTTTTTCTAATAGTTTAATTTTTATATTAAGTCTATGACACATTTTGAATTAATTTCCACGTAAGACTTTAGATTCACTTTGTATTTAAATTTCTTCTTGGTTTATGTAAAGTTTCTACAGCACCATTTGTTGATAAAGCTGTACTTTTTCAGTTGAATTGGTTTAAAGTCTTAGTCAAAAATTTAGCTTCCATATTTTTATTTTACTATTTTTGTAATTTATTGTGTTCCCCTGGACTGTGCCCATCACTCCATTAATATTACATTATCTTCATTGCTGCTGTTGCTTTTCTATAATTAATTTAGGTATTATATGGTCTGTGCCTCTTAATATAAATTTTATAAGAAGTTTGCCTGTGTCTACGGAAATGTTTGCTGGTATTATGCTAAGAAATTCATTAAAACTCTAGATTGATTTGGGGAGAGTTGACAAATTTATTTTGTGAGTTTTCCAATTTATGAACATAATATATCCTTCCATTTACTTGGATCTGTTATTTCTTTCTACAATGTGTATAATTTTCAATATACAAATTTTGCAAAAGATTTATAAAATTTTTATTGAAGTTATTTTGTAGGGATTATAAATGGTACTCTTGTTAATTTCAGGATTCACTTGCTCATAATTAGTATACAAAAATACAGCTGATCTAATTGTTGTTGTTTTATTTTAAATAAATGATAGACATGTCATGTTCATGAAGATAACTTTTGCTTAGTAATCTTAGTTAAGAGGTTTTTTTTAAAATTTCATGAATAGTTTATTGAAACACACATGCACACACACAATATTGTAAACAAACAAATAAACAAACAAAAAAAACACACACACACCAGAATGACCAGGGATCAGATACCAAGAGGACACTCATCTCATGGAATATGTGGTGTTACAATTGAGAAGTAACCAGAATGCATACAATAGTTAGTATCAACGGGTGGTAGGATATAATTTTTTTAATGTCGAATTTGCCAATGGCTCTTTCAATCTATCAATGATATCATGCTCTGTGAAAATGATTTAAGGCATATAAATACACTTTGTAATTATAAAATGCAAGCATTAGTATTATTGCTAAGTGTAAAAGAAAATGGCAATTTATGTGTATCTACATAGTGATAGATACTATGCTAACTGTTCTAAATAGGTACTAAATTATAACTATACCTAATATAGAGGACCCATTTGAATTGTTCATTATAATAGACACAGAAGTTTGCACAAACGTCTGTTACAAAGTGAATGTGAGCAAGTATTTGTGGGGCTCACACTATGGCATAGCAGGTTAAGCCACATGGGTGCTGGTTTGAGTCCTAGCTGCTCTGCTCTCAATCTAGCTCCCTGCTAATGTGCCTGATAAAGCAGGTGAAGATGGCCCAAGTTCTTGGGCCCCTGCACCAATGTGGGAGACCCAGAAGAAGCTCCTGGCTCCTGGCTTTGATTTAGCCCAACCTTGGCGGTTGCATCCATTTGGGAAATGAACCAGCAGATGGAAAGCTTCTCTCTCTGACTCTGCTTCTCCCTCTCTGTAAATCCACCTTTCAAATAAATTAATATTTTTAAAACAGTGTTTGTATTATGAAAAGAATTAATAAAATCTCAACATCCAAAAGTTGAATATACAATCAAGAAACTAACCACAAGTTGCCAAAATACTGGATTTGTTATACAAAGTGTTCAAATAGCTTAATTAGCATTATCTTCTAAGGAGTAAGGAGAAATACACACAGCTGGAACCAGAAAATCCCAAGAGACGTGGGTGATACAAAAATAACTAAGTGGAAAATTTGGAGCCAAAAATATAAAAACCAAAACAAAAAATCTGTTTAGTGTTCTAAATTGAGCAAAAATGAAAATATTACATTAACATTTGTGAAATCCACCTAAAAAGTGTCTCTAAGGAAATATCCAATAATAAAAGCATATATTAGAAAAAAAGGACAGTCTCAAATCAATTTATGTTTCCTCCATATAAACTTGAAAAATAAGAACAAATAAATGCAAATCAAGCAATGATATAAAATAAAGTGACATAAGAAGAGAAATCAGTTAAAATAAAAAAAATCAGAAAATCAACAAAATCCGATTATTGGTTTTATAGAAAAAATTAATAAAATGGATAGGCCTTTAAAACTACTGCTTAACGCTGTTAAACATAAGAGTGGGAATAAGAGAGGGAAGAGATGTGCAATTCGGGACATGCTCAAGCTGACTTACCTCAAACGGTAGAGTTAGAAACATACCAGGGGATTCCAATTCAATCCCATCAAGGTGACATGTACTAATGCCATCTCACTAGTCCCAGTGATCAATTTCTGTTCACAATTGATCATAATGATAGGACTAAGAACCAAAGGGATCACATAAACAAGAATAGTGTCTGCAAATACTAGCTGATAGAATCAAAAAGGGAGAGAACAATCCAACATGGGAAGTGAGATACACAGCAGACCCATAGAATGGCAGATGTCCTAAACAGCACTCTGGCCTCAGAATCAGCCCTTAAGGCATGCAGATCCGGCTGAAAAGCCCATGAGAGTATTTCAGGCATGGAAAGCCAAGAAACTCTGGGGGAAAAAAAAAAACCTAAATGAAAGATCTCTGTGAGTGAGATCCCAGTGGAAAGAATGGGTCATCAAAGAAGGAGGTACCTTTCTCTGAAGGGAGGAGAGAACTTCCACTTTGACCATGGCCTTGTCTAAATATGATCAGAGTCAGTGAACTCAGGGGGCTTCCCTAGCCTTGGCAGCTCATGACAAGAGCCTAGGGTGATTACTGAGGCCATAAACAAGAGTGTCAATTTGTTAAGTCAACAACAGGAGTCACTGTGCACTTACTCCTCATGTAGGATCTCTGTTCTTAGTGTGCTGTACATTGAGATTTAATGCTATAACTAGTACTCAAACAGTATTTTTCACTTTATGTTTCTGTGTGGGAGCAAACTGTTGAAATCTTTACTTAATGTATGCTAATCTGATCTTCTGTATATAAAGAGAATCAAAAATGAATCTTGATGTGAATGGAAGGGGAGAGGGAGTGGGAAAGGGGAGGGTTGCAGGTGGGAATGACGTTATGGGGGGAAGCCATTGTAATCCATAAGCTGTACTTTGGAAATTTATATTCATTAAATAAAAGTTAAAAAAAAAACTACTGATTAAGGAAAAAAGGCAATGATACAGTCTCAATATTAGAAATGCAAGAATAGCTGTCACACAATATTACATAGACATTATAAAAATAATAGTAGTAAAATATAGTGACGAACAACAGCTATTTAAACTCTACAACTTATGTGGAATAGACCAATTCCTTGAAATCTATAACTTATCAAAATGATAGATAATAGTTTTCTATCAAAGAAGCTGCATCAATAGTTAAAAACTTCAGAGAAATGAAATCTCCAGGCCTGTATACTTTCAGTGACACTTTCTAACATTCGCTGAAAAAAAAGTAACACTATTTCAAGGAAGAAGAGAAACCTTACACATCTCATGTATGTTGTGAATATTACCTTGAAAAAACTTATTGACAGGTTAAAAATAGGAGGAAGCCCCAGCCCAATAGTTCCCATGAATATAAGTTCAAAAATTCTCAGTGAAAATATGGTAAAACTAAATTAAACAATCACATGGGTTTTATTCCAGAAATACAAATCTGTTTCAATATTTGAAAAATTAATCAATGGACTTTTGGTTTCTGGTCCAGGATGCAAACAGCTTAAAAATCATCACTTCATCTTAACAGCGAGGTAAAAGGCAAGCAAAATTAAACATCATCAACTCTTCTTTAATTTGTCAGAAAGAAAAGTCACAGTGCAAATTACCACATCCAAAATTAGAGACACAGGCAGACAGATCTAGAGAATCACACTTTACAAAGCGAGACCCATGCGAAGAAACTTCTGTGAGAACCAGTACAGAGATAAGAAAACCTGAACTGTAATTTACTAACTGTTGGAAGTTCACTGTGGACAGGACAGAAATTTAAAGCTCCAAGTGGACCAAATCATGGAAGGGTCCTTACACTTCTATTAGTGTTACCTACAGGTGTTTTACCTGGCACTCCCTGTGGGAATTGGAGAAACATCTCCTCATGCTTCTGGCAGGGAGAAGGGAAAGGTAATCATTTTGGAATATGCTAGAACATTTTTCCTTCTGAATAAGGCTTGCACTCAAGAGAACCTATTTTACCCGAGCTGAAATAGCTAAGCAATAGGTGAAGACTCAAGTACTTGGGTCCCTGACACTCATGTGTGAGACCCGGATGGAGTTCAAGACTCTTGGTTTCACAATGTCCCAGCCTAGACTATTGTGACCATTTGGGGAGTGAACAAGCAAATGTAAGATATTTCTCTATCTCTCACTCTCTCTGTTTTTCTCACAGCCTCTGTGTCTTTCAAGTATAATGAAAACAAATAAATAAAAGTTTTTTAAAAATCTCTGAACTTGAGGCTATGGGCAAAGAAAATCTTCCAAAAGCAAAGAGAAAATACTAAAGAAACAGAATATCCATATAATGTGGGATTACCACAAAAAGCACAAGATAGGATTAATAGTAATGTCAGAGGGGGAAGGTAGATAAAAGAATGGAAGGTATATTTTAAACAAAAATGATTGAGAATTTCCCCAAATTAATGTCGGAAATCAGATCACAGATTCAGAAAGCTAAGTGAACACCAAACAGGATAAATTAGAGACAGCAATCAAATAATCAACTACACCTAAATAATAATAATAATCCCCTACACCATATTAAAACTGCAGGAAACTAAAGATAGAGAGAAATTTTGAATTAAGTTGGGAATAAAAAGGATAATATTATCAATAAAGCAACAATGACAAGTATTATAGCTAACTTCTCAGAAGCGCACAAGCAAGAAGAAAGCAAAGTGTAATATGTAAAGTTTGGCAAGAATAAAATACTATACCTAGAATCTCCTATCCTATGATAACCATTAAAAAGTAAAGAAGAAAACAAGATTTTCAAGATGGCTGAATACATGAGCCCAATTTTCACTTCATTTCCTACAGAGAAGAACCAAAACAACAAATAAACAGATGCAATTTGAGGTAAATGCCTTCATGGAGAACAATGGACTTCATCCAGGGTGTCACAGGAACCCAGCAGGATACAGAGGCCTGGAATAGCAACATAGAGAGATAAGAGCAAAGCCAACAGGCAACTGCGGACCAGGAACCACAGCTGGAGGCAATCATCATTGCAGGGGAAATGATATACAGGAGAGCCTCAGTACAGCCCATCTCTATGAGCAGCTTACATTAGCAATATTAGTTACAAGAGGAACCCGCGGTTGTCACAGACTTGGATGCTAGTAAAGGGCGCTACCTGGAGTATGAAAGACAGCTTTCCTTTGGAAAAGGAACTTACATTGTCTAGATTATAGGCTCTAGCAGTGTTCCACGACATTGAGAAAGGAGGTCTATTGTACTCCATACTGCCCTAGAGAACATCTTCCCATCCCAAGGAAGCAGCAGAAATTCCATCACTAGCAATAAAGACTAAAGCCTTTAGAATCCAACTAGACCCAACAGAGCAACTGTGAATTTATAACACTCACCCAAGCAGTGTTGTGTACTACAAAAGACAGGAGATTCAGCAGTGGATGAATATCCTTCCCCCAGCACTCTAGAAGGAGGAGCACTTGCCCCTTCAGACTTAAGGTGTGTTCTCTTCACTCCATCCCCTCTTCCTGTCCCCCAGAAAGGCACTCACTGCTACTGAGTTATATGCACAGTGTCCATGACCCCATACCTGATGGCTATCACTAGAATTATACACCTTGCCCTGACTTCATGCCAGCAGAGGACCACAGTCATGGTCCCACCACATAAAGCCACTGCTGGGACCTAGTGCGCCAGCAACATTGTGAGCAAGTGTTCCTGTGACTCTGCCCACAACACCATGGACAACTAGCATGACTGTGTGCTCCACCAGGACTTCAGGCTATTGGTCCCATGACCCTGAGATTGGACCACCATGGCCTGTGTTTGGGCTGACACAAAACCATTAGGACTGTGGTCTGGTTCTCTCACAACTGTAGCTTTGTGATCTGCCACTGTATCTTTATGTCTCACTTCAATGGATTCACATCCATGGACCACCACAGGGACAATGAACCCATTCCTGCTGCCTCAAGTTTTTTGTTTGGGTATAAAATGTACCAAAACTGCTCACGGGTGTGCAGATAACCATCCCCCACCACCACCATCACCATTCAGGTTGCTGCCAAGACTCTAGACTCCGTAGTTCTTGGCCCATCTCCAACTACTGCAAACCATTCCAGAATTCACATGACTCCCCCAGGATTTTCAGCCTCTGCTTATGCATTGTTGCCCCCGCCACCTTAACTGTGACCTGTGTCAAGACCCATGCAGCCCTGCCGCGACTGAGGAGTACTCACCCCCATTGCTCTCACTTACAGTTGTGAAAGGTACAGGGAAAGTACATTCAAACTTCAAACTGGAACGACAGCAAGAGTAGTCTATCAAAACCAATACCCAAAGACACATATACAAGGAAAAAAAGCCTTTTTGTTACGCAAGCCACCTAGTGGAAATGCTAGAGTATCAATATGGGAATGAAAGAGATATAAAAAATGAAGCAATAAAGAGCTTCTAAAGGAAAATAATAATATTTTAGTAGCAGACTTCAAAGAAAAGTAGATTAATGGAATGCCTACCTTATAAAGAAATCAAAAGAAATGAAAAAGTGCTCATAGAGATATAACAGAATACAGATATATAGTTTAATAAAATTAGAAAATTATTAATAAGAAATTAATGAAATTGAAAAAATGAAATATTTGAATGAAGAACTCAGTAAGTCAAATAGAAAATACAGATGAAAATTTTGACAACAAGGAAGAATAGGCGGAGCAAAAAATATGTAAACTTGAAGATAGATCATATGAAATATCTCAGCCACACAAAAGGTAAATAAGAATGAAGACAACCTCCAAGACATTTGAAACACCATTAAATAAACAAATGTTTTAACTCCCTCTGAAAAAGAAGGAAGAAAAGACATAAAAAGCTATTCCATGGAATAATAGCTGAGGAGGTCCTCAATCTGGATGAAAACATGGATATTTAAGTACAAGAGGCCCATGGGATCCCAAATAGAGTTGACCAGAAAATATACTCCCTGTGTCACATTATAATTGAAGTCTCAAAGTACAATAAAAATATTTAAATTCACAGGAGAAAAGCACCAACCACATTTAAGGAAACTTCCATTAAACTAATAACAGATTTTTCAGCAGAAACCTTAAAGACCAGGAGAGAATAGAGTTATAGATTCCAAGTTATGTAAAGAAACCTGCTTTAAACAATAATAGCATACCCAGGAAAGCTACCATTCATAAATGAAGGAGACATGAAAATCTTCCTAGAGAAGCAAAATCTACTTCTGATTCTGCTAGTGCATCTGTGAAGCAGAAAAAGATGGCTCCAGTGCTTAGGCCCCTGCCACCAGTGTGGCAGACCTGGACACAGTTATGGGTTCTTCGCTTCAGCCTCGCCCAGCCTTAACTGTTGCAGACATATTTGGAGGCTGAACCAGAAGATGGAATATTCTCTCTCTCTCTCTCTCTGCCATTAAAGTAGATCATTTAAACAAAAAAGGAATTCACCATAAACACACAAGCATTGCAGAAGATGCTTAAGGGTGCCTACATTCATACAGAAGCAAAAGAAAGATAACTACTGTTATGAGAACATGTGAAAGTACAAAACCCACTACAAGAACATCAATGACTTTTGACAGCTACCAAAAGCTAGCATAATGTGAAGAAATGAATTCTTTACTATAGTCTTAGAACAAGTGTTATAGAATCACATAATAGAGATTCACCATTCATTAAAGATGTGGAAAACATTTCAAAATATTACATAGATTTCCAGATGCATAGAAACAGCAAATGTACTTATTAGTTCACATGGGAAATCTAGAGGCAGAATAGCTCCAAGGTTGGTTAATTTGATACTCAGTAAGGTCATCAGAGACTCAGCGTCGTAGTTTTACACACAGTCATGGATTCTGTTAGCTTACCTCACTTCCTACCTACAAGATGGTAGTCATAATTCCTGTCTTCAAATGCAAATTGGAAACATCCAGCAACAGGCTATGAACTCTGTCTTCCATATTTTTAAAGAGAAGTGAAACCCTTTTCAGAATCCTTCCAACTTATTTCCCTCAGATTCTATTTTTTTAAGATTTATTAATCTATTTGAAAGGCAGAGATACAGAGCGAGAGAAGGAGAGAGAGGGGGGAGAGAGAGAGGTATCTCTTCCATTTTGCTGGCTCTTTCCCCAAATAGTCACAATGGCCACGGCTGGGGCAGGCAGGAAGCCCAGAGCCACGAGCCTCCTCCAGGTCTCCCACATGGGTGCAGGGGCCCAAGGATGTGGGCCATCTTCTGCTGCTTTCCCAGGTGCATCAGCAGGGAGCTGGATCGGAAGTAGAGCAGCTGGGACTTGACCGGTGCCCATATGGGATGCTGGTACTACAGGCAGCAGCTTAACCCCCTATACCACAGCGCGGGCCCCTTAAATTTTGTTTTCTATTAGCCACCAATTAATTTGTGGCAAGGGATATAATTATGATTTATGGTAATTTTTTAAAAGATTTTATTTATTTATTTGAGGGATAGAATAACAGACAGAGAGAGAGAGGGAGGGAGAGGAAAAGAAGTGTCTTCCATCCACTGGTTCACTCCCCAAATGGCTGCAACAGCCGGAGCTGGGCCAATCTGAAGCCAGGAGCCAGGAGCTTCTTCTGGGTCTCCCAGGCAGGTGCAGAGGCAGGAGCTGAAGTACTTGGGCCATCTTCTACTTATTTCCCATACCATAGCAGAGAGCTGGATCAGAAGAGGAGCAGCTAGGACATGAACCGGCACCTATACAAGATGCCAGTGCTGCAGGCAGAGGCTAAGCCTACTATGCCACATCGCTGGACCCAATTCATGATAATTTTTTAAGGATTTATTTATTTCTTTAGAAAGAGTGACTAAGCCAGAGAGAGAGACAAAGACCTTCCATCTGCTGGTTTACTCCCCAGATAGCCACAAAAGCCAGTCTCCAGAAATGGTCCAAGGTATGTATGTGCATTTTTCCATCTGGAAAGTTTAGGAATACTGGCATATTGTAGTCTTTTTCTCTTTTCCTGGAGAAAATGACTGAGAGGGTTAGTGGACTTTGTTTCCTTGGCAATGTGAAACAAATTATTCAAGGGAATATTAAAATGAGGAAATATCTTATGATGTAATTCTTATTTTAGAATTTAAAAGTATTTGCACGGACTTGTTTTTTATGTGGATTTTTAGCCTTTATTACTTTAATGTCTTAGTTCTAGGAAGTAAGTTATTTTATTATTCAGGTAAAGTACCTAACATGTGAGATTTATCAATTGGTATGCATTCTTGCTATGTTTCGATGCTACACCTGGACACAAGAAAAGGTTAATTTGCCACAAAAGGTCAAGCTGCTCCATCATCAGGTACTACAATCTGAAGCTGACATAACCCCAAATGCCTAGGCTTAATGACAAAATCAATATACAATGTTTGAATTTGTAACTGTGGAATTCCTGCAAAGGTTTTTATGATTTAAGCCTTAAAAGAAGGTGCATCCTATTTGTTTCCCAAATGAAGCTCATAAGGTCATCGACATCATTATTAATACCACTGTTTTCAAGCTTCATAGATTGAAAAGGACCTGATTATTCCTATTGATTGCATTTTTACGAACTTCTAAACTCTCTTGAAAGTGTTATGCTCTAGAGAATGGACAGTTTCAGTTGAGGCAAGATACAACTGAACCCTTCTTACAGTTTACTAATCTTCCTGCAGTTTATTAATTTACATTTTATCAGACTACAATTCACGATGCTGCATTAAAATATTCTCCTTCTAAAAAAACTAGTTATATTTATCAAGTTATAGTCCAACTTTCATAAGTGAAAGTATTTTATTTGTTTAAATACTTTGGATATGGAAGTTCTCAGCTAGAGGAATTGTTTATAAAACTGATTAAGGGTTGGCATTGTGACACAGCTTTAAGACATTGCCTGTAATGCCAGCATCCCTGATAAGCAACAGTTCAAGTTCCGGGTGCTCCACTTTGGATCTAGCTCCCTGCTAAAGCACCTGGGAAGTCAGCAGAAGATGACCTAAGAATTTAGGCTCCTGCCTCCAGCCTTATCCAGCCCTGGATGCTATATGCATTTGAGGAGTGAACCAGTGGATAGAAGATCGATCTCTCTAACTCTGCTTTTCAAACAAATAAAAACAAATCTTTAAAAAAAATTAGAAAGAATATTAGAAGAATCATGATTGTTGAACCATTTATAAATCACATTACTTTAATTAGCCTATATGGCCTAAAGCTGAAACTAGAACACTATAGTAACCATTTTGACCAAACATTCAAGTAGAATAGTGTGCACAAGCCATATTCCAATAGAAGCCAGCTACTACAATATAAAGAAAATTATATGTTGTGGTTTCCAAATGCATTTATACACAGTAACATTTCAATATACACCACATGGATAATTTCTTGTTTGAACAGTGTATTAGACAACATATTCTTGTATTGGTAGGAACCAATATTGAAAATAACAAAAACCCAGCATAAATTCTGAAAATTTCTAGGGAACCAATCTGGTTGGCATACATAGCTCACCCACTTGAGCCATAAATTAGAAAACAACAAATGGAGTTGTTTTGTCTATTAGGAGTGATAGATTGTAGGCAGATCAACAAATGTCTGCTGTCCTGCACTTTCCTTACTGAACAGTTCTTGAAAAAAATTTTGTGACAGTCATTTCTTAGGTGATTATAATGTGAGGCCAAAAAATGATATGTCTTGTACCTTGCCTCCAGGAGGTAATTAGTAATGAAAAATATATTTATCCTGATTGGACAGTATACAATGTATACGTGTAACAAAACATCACATGGTATCACATGAATATGTACAGTTTTTGTATGTCTGCTAAGTTTTTAAATCAAAAAATAATGTTTAAATTTTATTGACATATATATAGTTTATGTATTCTTATGTTATTAAACATCAAATCTCTAAAACCACTTTTCTATAAAATCAAAATATGCCTCTTTTCCAGTTACTTATGTTGTTATAGAAAATGGCTCATGGCTACTATCAGATGTGGAGGCAGAAGTGACATAGTCACAAAAGAGATAACAGCACTGATCACTACAAAATCTTTCATTTTTTTATTCTTTATGAAAGATGAGAATAAAGATAATACTGAATACTAATTTGATACTATAAAATATAATTGAGTATTTTATTAATAATTTGTTAGTTCACTTATAATAAAGCAATAGGTAACATTTGTCAAGAATTTACTATCTACCAGATGCTGTGGTAAAGATTTTTTGCATATTATTCTATTTCATTCTCTTTTGTTCCATACTGCCATATTGGTAAAATAGTTCTTTTCATACTCATATAATAAAACTGAGATTTGTGAAATTTAAATAACTTGTTCAAGGAAATAACAGTTACTAAATGTGGGAGCCAGGACTTGAACTTAGTGCAACTGCAAAACTTCCTTTCCTATATAGTAAAAAATAATGGCACTGACTTCAAAATAGCAATGACAATAACATCATTATTCCATATTTCTGATATAGTTAGGGAGAAGAAACATGTTCAGACATGACTATCATATAAGGGAACTATGATGACTTTTAAGAGATAAGAGTGAAGCATTTCAAAGCATTGCTAAAAATCTCAGAGTGTGTTTATCTATCATGTCCCATCATCCTGTAAAAACTTAAATTGAGCAATAAATGTATTTCATAGTGATGTATAGTATGCTACATTCTGCTGGACAAACTCTAACATATTGATACTTGTGGTTGCTTGTTGTCAAATTGAGACCTGTGTACTTGGGAGTAAGATAGTTCTACAAATGCTTAAAGTGGTAGAGAATCCATAATCACACTCTGCAATTTTTGTTGTTTTATTTTGTTTGCAGTCTATGTACTGTTCATGACTTATTAGCATACTTTCAAAATACTGAATTCCAAGCTACAAGCATCATGAGAGAAAACATACTAAACAAGTATTCTCTGAAATCAACAACATTGATTAAAAAAAGCAAGAAAGAGGGTCATATAATTAAAGATTTGATTTAGATAATGAGATTCTCATTGTAAAATGGTTAAATAATAAATGTATCAGGTTGGAACAGACTATAAGTGGAAATACTTGACCAAGTTCAATGATGGAAAAAAAGAAATAAAGAGTAGAGTCAATGTGCCTCAACCAAAGGTACAGGATACCTATAACAATTTTAATGGTGGGATGGGTAAGCACAATTATATCCAAGTTCCCAATATTCTACTTCTATTAGGAGTAAAAATGGTATTGACCTTTGTTCATTTGAATAGTTGAAATTTATATCACAAATGCAAGAATTAGTCACAAATTTGTAGCAAAGATAGGAAATATCTTTTTTTATTTATTTATTTTTTGACAGGCAGAGTGGACAGTGAGAGAGAGAGAGACAGAGAGAAAGGTCTTCCTTTTCCGTTGGCTCACCCTCCAATGGCTGCTGCGGCGGCCGCACCGCGCTGATCCGAAGCCAGGAGCCAGGAGCCAGGTGCTACTCCTGGTCTCCCATGGAGGTGCAGGGCCCAAGCACTTGGGCCATCCTCCACTGCCCTCCCGGGCCACAGCAGAGAGCTGACAGGAAGAAGAGTGACCGGGATAGAATCCGGCACCCCGACCGGGACTAGAATCCGGTGTGCCGGTGCCACAGGCGGAGGATTAACCTATTGAGCCGCGGCACCTGCCAGGAAATATCTCTTCAATATGTTGGATTTCAGATGAGGCATCAGTTTAGTATACATAAAACAGCACAATGAGAAACCATCAGAAGGGAGAAAGGTAATACTCCCAGACCTACTATTATCCAAGATGACATCAAATTTGACGGGAGAAACCATACTGTTCTCAGATGGCAAGAACAACAAGATCAAAACAAGCCATGTTGTGTGAAACCGGCAGCATATTGTCAAAAATGCAACATAATCCTTTGTTTGAAGTGTTTTGTTGCTTTCCACCAAAAATAATTGTTGATCAGTTCATGAAAGTCACTTCTTTGTATATTATGTAATGTTTTAAAAGGTTTCATATTTGTGCAATTGTGTAGTTTTAGAATGGCTTATATCTAGGTAAAACATACAACATTGTCTCAGTGTCCTATTTATAGGACAATATGTATTTTCTTTCTTAATAATGATAAAGGATATATAAGCTCTAAATTATGATTTCCAACCTATTTTAATGAACCTGTTCATTTTGTTAAAATATTCTTAAGATTGAAAACTTAATGGGTTAAGGATCTTTAATGAAAAATATGAAAATGATTTGACATGAGCTTATTTGAAATTATAAGTGCAATTTCATCTGTTTTTCTTTATAGTTTTTTTGTTGTTGTTGGGTAAAATAAGGGTAACTTGAAACAAATGAGTATAGCAAAAACATTTGGTTTTTCTTTACTTCTATCGAAATTTCATTCTGTATTAATGAAATGTGTTAATGACCTGTCACCTACTGGTTAATGCAGTGTAATGCACTATCAAATAAAAGACAAATTCAGACATGCACAAGGAGTGAAATTACTCAAAATGGTTATTAAAATGAGTGGGTGGCTATTGAAATAGAGTGATAGTGGATTATTAAAATAGAGTGAATGATCTGATCTTGAGATCTGCTAGCATCTCAAAGTTAGGTAGAAAGAGGATTTTTCCTTTTTTTAATTTTTTAAATTTATTTAAAAGGCAGAGTGACACAGAGAAAAGGAAACAGATAGAAAGATAGCCTCCATCCTCTGGTTCTCTCCCTAAATTGTCACAATGGTTGAGTCTGGGCTAGGCCAAAGCTAGGAACCAGGAACTCAATCTGTGGCAAAGGCCCAAGCACCAGAACATCTTTTGCTGTCTTTCTAGGCGCATTAGCATGGATCAGAACCTGAGAAGCCAGTACTCAAACCAGTGCTCCAATTTGGGATGCCAGCATTGCAAGTGGTGGCTTAACTCACCACACCACGGTCTGGTCCCAGGATTTTCTTATCTTTTGCTTTTTCTTTTTTAACAGGAAGGATGTTTCTTTCCACCAAAACATTTTAGAGAAGCAAAAAGATGAAGTAGATGTGTCAAATTGTAAAGTGTCCTTCGGGCCAGCACTGTGGTGTAGGAGGTAAAGCCACCACCTGCAGTACCAGCATCTCATATGGGGCTTGGTTTGAGTCTCAGCTGCTCCTCTTCAAGTCCAGCTCTCTGCTGTGGCCTGGAAAAGCAGTAGAAGATGCCCCAAAGTCCTTGGGCCCCTGCACCCATGTGGGAGACCCAGAAGAAGCCCCTGGTTCCTGGCTTCAGATCGCCACAGCTCCAGCCCTTATGGCCATTTGGTGAGTGTGAGTAAACCAGTGGATGGAAGATCTCTCTCTCTCTCTCTCTCTCTCTCTATCTCCCTCTCTCTCTCTCTCTTTCTGCCTCTGCTTCTCTGTAACTTTGCCTTTCAAATAAATAAATAAATCTTTTAAAAAAAGTATAGTGTTCTTTAGGAGTACAGGTCACAGGTAAAGTTTAACCTTATCAATATACAAGAACAAGACATATTCACTGCATGCTATTTACAACTCATTTAATTCACACAATATCACCTAATTTCTCTGGGCCTCATTTCCCTCTTTTGTAAAATTAAGGATATACAATAATTATATCACAGGGTTTTGTGATGATTAGATGAGTTAATATATGCAAAATACTTAGGATGGTTTCTAGCACATAGTAAGAGTAGAGGGTTATTTTTCATTATCGTTATTTTTGTCGTTGCCATCAGCAGCATCATTTTAAAAGGCTCACAATATATGAGAGAATGAGTGTAATAGAATAAGTTTAGTTATAAAAGTAATCAGAGCTCTCTACAGCTTTGACTTTAGCAAAGTACTATATTATATATTAAAGTAGGTTATTTAGTAGAAGACGCATAAGTAGAAATATATTGAGAAGGCTTCATATCTTTCTGAAGTTTTAAAATACAAGGCCCAAGTGATGTTTTAATTATAACCTACTTCATTCATGCAGTCGTTATCTATTGAGAATGTATTCTGTCCAGGTACATGGTAGGTTCAGAGTGATTATTAAGAAGTCTCTCTACTTCCATAGAGTTCACTATTTGTAGGAAGTCTCTAAGTTAGAAAATGATAGATGGAGCAATTTATTGACAGCTAGACAGATAAACATGTAACAATATATCAACAGTCCAGAGGACACAACCTCTGTCTTCTGAAAATATCTCAGGATACTTTAGTCCCTTTCTGACACATAAGAATATTCTTCCAGATTCTGCTTCTCTTCTCAAAACTACAAGTTTTTAATCCATCATCATTTACATTTTTATATATATAAGGTGAATGAATTTCATGGATTGTATATATCCTCTGCTCCTCTGATGACTCACCTTGCTTTCTGTCATTTTCTTGCATGTTTGTATCACATTATCAGCCGCTTTGTTCACCTCACTATAATGAGCCCCACTTTCCTCATGAGCATTCGTGTTTACTTTCTTTGAACGAGGATTTGGCCAATTATACTTCAAACCACCATACTGGGTAGACTTAAAGTGATATGCTCTAAGATGCTTCCCTCCATTTACTTTTACCTGTAATCAAAACAGATTCATCACCAAATATAGCCATGTTAATATTAAAATATGAGCAAATAATTCTATTTCAAATGGAAAAATAATTTTTCTTTACTTTGAAGTTCTTAAGATATGTTGGCAAAAAAATTGTTATGTGCCCAGTTAAAAAATAAAATCTGAAATTTTCATACAGCTTATTTCCATGAGTAGATATTATTGATTTTTTAAGTAACTAGCCAAAGAGTTCCAACGTAGGAACAGAGAATATTATCCTATGCATTGTACATAGAATTAGATTTCATCCACTATATACATCAGTTAATAAACCCTAGCAACTGGGTCAGTGCTATGGCATAGTAGGCTAAGCCTCCACCTGCAGTACCAGCATCCCATATGAGCACTGGTTTGAGTCCCAGCTGCTTCTCTTCCAATCCAGCTCTCTGCTAATGGCCTGGGAAAGCAGCAGAAAATGGGACAAATAATTGGACCCCTGTACCCATGAGGGATACCTGGAAGAAGCTCCTGACTTCTGGCTTTGGATGGACCAACTCCTGCTGTTGCAGCCATTTGGGGAGTGAACCAGCAGATGGAAGACCTCTCTCTCACACTCTCTCTGTAAATCTCTCAAATAAATAAATAAAAATCTTTAAAAAAAATCCTAGCAATTATCATAATCACCTGTCCTGTGGTTTGAATTAGGAATATTATTCAAAAATACGAGCTCAAAGACTGAAATTAGCACACTCTCTAAGGTAGCTTGGATTTTTCAACATTATTTAAAAATTATTATGGTGAGGAAATTAGTATAACAGTATTTTTCATTAATGGTGGTCAACAATATGGATAATCATAATTTAATCAAAATGCTGCCTAGAGACGCATTATTCAGGAAACTTAAATTCTCTGTGAAAAATATTATGATAATTGTATTTAAAAGATTCAACTTTATCATTACCAATAAAATATAAGTAATTCACTCCTCGAAAAAGTATATGGCTTTTTCATATGTTTCCTTCAACCAAAGGGGATGATTAATATCAATACTTTTGATGCAAAGTAATTTTACACTATGACATAGTTTTTTTCAAACTAGAGATAATAATGCTGACCCTGAATCCCAGACCTGGTGTGGCAGATAAGAAATGAAGATAACTGGCAGCAATTCTGCAAATTTAAAGGTGTTAATGCAAATTGATAATATTGTTTTATCATTTCTTCCATGATTTTAGAGTTTTCTATCCAAGTAATAAAGAATGCATCCTTAGACTGACAACTTGTTTAAGGTAAAAACAAAATCAAGATTAGGAGTCAGGAAGTCTAGATCTGTTGTCAACTCTGTCATGCTCTAGCCTTGAATATTTGGCTTTCATCTCCCTTACTTAGGCATCAGTCTTCTATTTGTCACAAAGCATATTGTAGTTGTGTATTGAGGGCATAGGAGTCTGAGATACACAGCAGACTCATAGAATGGCAGATGTCCCAAATAGCACTCTGGCCTCAGAATCAGCCCTTAAGGCATTCCGATATGGCTGAAGAGCCCATGAGAGTATTTTAGGCATGGAAAGCCAAGACACTCTGGCAAAAAAAAAAAAAAAAAACAACACACCTAAATGGAAGATCTCTGGGAGTGAGATCCCAGTGGAAAGAACGGGGCCATCAAAGAAGGAGGTACCTTTCTCTGAAGGGAGGAGAGAACTTCCACTTTGACTATGACCCTGTCGGAATAAGATCGAAGTTGGCGACCTCAAAAGGCTTCCATAGCCTTGGCAACTCATGACTAGAGCCTAGGGAGATTACTGACGCCATAAACAAGAGTGTCAAATTGTTAAGTCAACAACAGGAGTCACTGTGTACTTACTTCTCATGTGGGATCTGTACTTAGTGTGTTGTCCAATGTGAAGTAATGCTATAACTAGTACTGAAACAGTATTTTACACTTTGTGTTTCTGTGTGATTGCAAGCTGATGAAATCTTTACTTAATACATACTAAATCGATCTTGTGTATATAAAGATAATTGAAAATGAATCTTGATGTGAATGGAATGGGAGAGGGAGTGGGAGATGGGAGGGGTGTGAGTAGGAGGGAAAATAAAAAAAATACACAATTACTCTTAGGTGTTTAATTAATGCTATAATTAGTACTCAAATAGTATTTTACACTTTGTGTTTCCGTGTGGATGCAAACTGGAAATCTTTACTTAATATATGCTAAATTGATCTTCTGTATATAAAGATAATTGAAAATTAATCTTGATGTGAATGGAAGGGGAGAAGGAGTGGGAGAGGGGAGTGTTGTGGGTGGGAGGGAAGTTATGGGGGGGGAAGCTATTGTAATCCATAAACTGTACTTTGGAAATTTATGTTCATTAAATAAAATAAAAAAAAGTTAAAAAAAGAAATAAAAAACAAAAAAAAAATAAATGCCCACTCTTCTCTTGGTATTAAAAATTAAATACATACAGTGAAGGAAAAAAAGACAATCTGAAAGGGTGTAAGATTCTATGTATATGAAATTTTCAAAAAGGGGGAAACAATAAAGATGTTGTTTGTAATTGATTTGGGAAGGAGGGTTAAATAGGTCAAATACCATGACATTTTTAAACAGGTTAGTGAACTCATTGCTATGAAACTGTAAGCTAAATTCTAAATTAGCATGCATAAGCCTCTACATTCTTAATTTTTACTTTACAGATAAGTCCAAAATTTATTTAAAACTACATTTTAAATTTAATATTACCAAACATCACAATGGAGAAAAAACAATCAAGATCAAAAAAGAAAAAAAAAAAACACAGTGTATCAAGTATCAAGGTTTGAATCTGTCCAGAATTCAGTTTCTGATGTTTTAAAACTGCCACTGAAACAGCATGGTACTGATACAGAAACAGATGGATAGACCAATGGAACAGAATTGAAACACCAGAAATCAATCCAAACATCTACAGCCAACTAATATTTGATCAAGGATCTAAAACTAATTCCTGGAGCAAGGACAGTCTATTCAATAAATGGTGCTGGGAAAATTGGATTTCCACGTGCAGAATCATGAAGCAAGACCCCTACCTTACACCTTACACAAAAATCCACTCAACATGGATTAAAGACTTAATCTACGACCTGACACCATCAAGTTACTAGAGAACATTGGAGAAACCCTTCAAGATATTGGCACAGGCAAAGAATTTCTGGAAAAGACCCAGGAGGCACAGGCAGTCAAAGCTAAAATCAACTATTGGGATTGCATCAAATTGAGAAGTTTCTGTACTGCAAAAGAAACAGTCAGGAGAGTGAAGAGACAACCGAGAATGGGAAAAAATATTTGCAAACTATGCAACAGATAAAGGGTTAATAACCAGAATCTACAAAGAGATCAAGAAACTCCACAAAAACAAATCCAACAACCCAATTAAGAGATGGGCCAAGGACCTCAATAGACATTTTTCAAAAGAGGAAATCCAAATGGCCAACAGGCACATGAAAAAATGTTCAAGGTCATTAGCAATCAGGGAAATGCAAATCAAAACCACAATGAGGTTTCACCTCACCCCGGTTAGAAAGGCTCACATGCAGAAATCTACCAACAACAGATGCTGGTGAGGATGTGGGGAAAAAGGGACACTAACCCACTGTTGGTGGGAATGCAAACTGGTCAAGCCACTATGGAAGTCAGTCTGGAGATTCCTCAGAAACCTGAAGATAACCCTACCGTTCGACCCAGCCATCCCACTCCTTGGAATTTACCCAAAGGAATATAAATTGGCAAACAAAAAAGCGGTCTGCACCCTAATGTTTATTGCAGCTCAATTCACAATAGCCAAGACCTGGAACCAACCTAAATGCCCATCAACGGTAGACTGGATCAAGAAATTATGGAATATGTACTCTTTAGAATACTATACCGCAGTAAGAAACAATGAAATCCAGTCATTTGCAACAAAATGGAGGAATCTGGAACACATCATGCTGAGTGAAATAAGCCAGTCCCAAAGGGACAAATACCATATGTTCGCCCTGATCGGTGACAACTGACTGAACACCAAAAAGGAAACCTGTTGAAGTGAAATGGACACTATGGGAAACAGTGACTTGATCAGCATAGCCCTGACTGTTAATGAACAACTTAATGCATTATCCCTCTTAGTAGTTTTTTTTTTATCTGTTCTACTTAATATGACTGGTTTAATTCTGTAATTAATACACAGTTATTCTTAAGTGTTGAAATTTAACTGAAATGTGATCCCTGTTAAACATAAGAGTGGGAATAAGAGAGGGAAGAGATGTACAATTTGGGACATGCTCAAGCTGACTTGCCCCAAATGGTAGAGTTAGAAACATACCAGGGGACTCCAATTCAATCCCATCAAGGGGGCATGTACCAATGCCATCTCACCAGTCCAAGTGATCAATTTCGTTCACAATTGATCATAATGAAATGACTAAGAGTCAAAGGGAGCACATAAACAAGTCTAGTACCTGCTAATACTAACCGATAGAATAAATAAAGGGGAGAGTGATCCAACATGGGAAGCGAGATACTCAGCAGACTCATAGAATGGCGGATGTCCTAAACAGCACTCTGGCCTCAGAATCATCCCTAAAGGCATTCGGATCTGGCTGAAAAGCCCATGAGAGTATTTCAGGCATGGAAAGCCAAGACACTCTGGCAAAAAAAAAAAAAAAAAAAAAAAAAAACCCTAAATGAAAGATCTCTGTGAGTGAGATCCCAGTGGAAAGAATAGGTCTTCAAAGAAGGAGGTACCTTTCTCTGAAGGGAGGAGAGAACCTCCACTTTGAATAAGACCTTGTCTAAACAAGATAAGAGTCGGTGAACTCAAAAGGCTTCCATAGCCTTGGAAACTCATGACTGGTGCATAGGGAGATTACTGAGGCCATAAACAAGAGTGTCAATTTGTTAAGTCAACAACAGGAGTCACTGTGCACTTACTCCTCATGTAGGATCTCTGTCCTTAATGTGCTGTACATTGAGACTTAATGCTATAATGAGTACTCAAACAGTATATTTCGCTTTGTGTTTCTATGGGGGTGCAAACTGTTGAAATCTTTACTTAATGTATACTAAATTGATCTTCTGTTAAAAAAAAAAGAAGAAGAAATTATTAATTCCCAACTTGACTCTCGCTGGGATTAAACATGACAATAGGTCTGATCTGATTTCATCACCATTTAAAAAATCATCTATTATTTTTCACTTTATGTTTGTGTGGGAGCTAACTGTTGAAATCTTTACTTAATGTATGCTAAACTGATCTTCTGTATATAAAGAGAATCGAAAATGAATCCTCATGTGAATGGAAGGGGAGAGGGAGTGGGAAAGGGGAGGGATGGGGTGGAAGAGATGTTATGGGGGTGAAGCCATTGTAATCCATAAGCCGTACTTTGGAAATTTATATTCATTAAATAAAAGTTAAAAAAAAAAACTGCCATTGGCAGAAATTAGCCACTACATTATTACCTAGTACTTCTTTACATCTAGGGAGCAGTCAGAATTAATGCTCATATCAATGATATTTCAAGAGTCTGAAGCGTCTTCTGTATCCCAAATTATGATTACATATGATAAATATATATTGTCAAAAATGTATAAATCTATCAGTTTAGGTCAGTGCTGTGGTATAGCAGGTAAAGCCATCACCTGCAGTGCTGGCATCCCATATGGGCACTGCTTCAAGTCCTGGCTGCTCCTCTTCCAATCCAGCTCCTTGTTAATGTCCTGGGAAAGCAGTAGAAGGCCCAAGTGCTTGTGCCCCTGTACCCGCATGGGAGACCCAGAAGAAGCTCCTGGATCCTGGCTTCAGATCAGCCCAGCTCTGGCCATTGCAGCCATCTGGGGAGTGAACCAGCAGATGGAAGACCTCTCTCTTTCTCTCTCTCTCTCTGCCTCTGCCTCTCTGTAAATCTGCCTTTCAAACAAATAAATCTTAAAAAAAAATTTAGAAAAGCATATTGGTTAAAAAAACTTGTAGTTCTCAAATCATGTCAGATTACAGAGGATTGCATGTGTATCAGTAAATAAATATTGAGTGCTCCCAAATGTGTTAGTTTTTACTGAAATTATAATACTACAATTAGTATAAAAATAACTTTATATTGGGGAAGAGGTTAGACTTGTTTTATAACCTGCTAAAATTATACGATGATTTGAAAATGTTTATTGCAAATAATGTTACCAAAAGATTTTGTAAAGTAAAAAATGAGAATAAAATATTAGTGTTGAAAATTTTAAATTGGTTTTGGAGCCCTGAAATGACATTCTTTCAAAAAAAAAAAAAAAGGAAAGATTCTTTGTTGATGTTAATGAGAGATTCTCTTAAGAGATATTCTTTTATCAAGAGAACTATTTAAGAATTCACCAAAGAAGACAGAAGTATGTTAACTAAGTGCAGTGCTGTCTGTAGAGATCTTGTAGAGGGGGGAAACATGGCCAGAGGGCGACATGCTCTGTTGCTTTGGCAACAATCTATGCCTTGGAAAGTCTCTTTTCCCTGAGCAATAGAATTCCCAGCCAACTATTAAAAACTATTGGGTTGCTGGCAACCTGGCAATAGCATTTGGTGGTAGAGACTGCTGAGCAGAAAAGCAGCAATTGGTTTAGACATCAACCCACTAAATTAAAGAGAACAATTGAACATGCTAATTCTAAAATATTTGGAAGCTTTTATTTAATCAGAAACATAATTTTATTTGTTCAGTGACTGAAAATTTCCCCCTAACATTTTTGTTTTCTCGCTCATCGAGCTAGCACTTATTAATTACCTACTGTATGGACAGCTGCATCCTGAGCCAGATAAGACATGTCAAAACACAGGTACTGAAGGAGTCGAGAAATGCTGTGAAGAGAAGGTTTGCAAAGAATATTAAGAAAATGAAAAAAGTGTGAGGAGTTTAGAAATACACTCTAGTTCTAATAAGGATAATCTTAAACTCAATCATATTTACTAGCTGAGACATCACTTCAATAGGACATTTAGTAAATTGTATATATACTATTTTCAAGAATCACATGTACTACAGTAAGAACAAACTTATGGGAGAATAGGGTTTGCTTTAAGAATAGTAGTTATGATCTCACAAACACTTATAAAGTCTCTATGGAAAATAATATCAGCGTTAAGAATGAGTTCCTTTCAAGTCTCTTAATATATAGATGCAATAGACAGGTATAATATACTTTAAATAATTTAAATATAGGCATGGATTTTTTTCTTCACATTTTTGTACAAGACTATGTTCTAAAAAACTAAATTGTGAAAGGTTTTTTTTCTAGACAGGGGATAGTAAAAACTGAGTTCAAATAATTAGGATGAAGGTTCTAAAACAAAATCAAATCCCTGTTTTGTTTAGGATCAGAGTTGTTAGGGGCAACAAATTTGATTGTCTTTCTTCAAGCAAGTTTTAGTGATGAAATAAATTGCAATCAGTATATCTTAATTATTACAAGATAAGGATTAAAATGTCTTGCATTTGACTTAAAATATTTCCCATACTCTGAGAAAGGTCTTCCTTCCGTTGGTTCATCCCCCAAATGGCCGCCTCGGCTGGCGCGCTGCGCCGATCCGAAGCCAGGTGCTTCCTCCTGGTCTCCCATGCAGGTGCAGGACCCAAGCACTTGGGCCATCCTCCACTGCACTCCCGGGTCACATCAGAGAGCTGGACTGAAGAGGTGCAACCGGGACAGAATATCTGGCGCCCCTACTGGAACTAGAACCTGGGGTGCCGGCGCCACAAGAGGAGGATTAGCCTAGTGAGCCGTGGCACTGGCCCGTATTCTGAAATTAATAGTTTTGACCCAATATAAACCTGTTTCAAATTGGTTAGTTTGGAAAAGTTACATGTTACTTTTGTTTCAAAAAAGAGTAGAAAAGAGGGAATGAATTGCCTATGTAATTACCAAATATTATATTTTAATTTCTTCAGTCTAAATGAATGTGAGACATGTGGAATAAATATTCCTTAAAATATGCTGCATGTTGACTTGCAAAAGAAGTGCAAATTCACTCTTCTGTGAAAATATGTTTTGGTTTTTCCAAAACTCAAAAATTCTAAAAATGATTTGGTGAATGGCACACACCATAAACATAACAATTTCAGTTTACTAAAATATTTACTGATGGTATAATATGGTCTTTCTCTGAAATAAGGGCTGGGATTATAAAAATGTTCAAGAGTCAGATTTCTATTTTGTGAGGTGATATGTAACTTGGGGCAGATTTAGGGATCTGGAATCAAATGTTCAGTTTCAGACTGAGAAATTCAGTAAGAGATATGCAGAGAGACATTTACATATATAAATTTCTTTTCAGGAGGTCTTCACTAAATATAAAATTTTTAATTTATTAATTTATGGATAGTGTTCAAAATCATGAAAATGAATAAGATCACCCATGAACAAATTGTAGAAAGCAAAAAGAGGTGGTAATGTTGATTCCCAAGAAATAGCAACATTTAGAAGTTTAGTAGAAAGAAGGAGAGTCAAAGAAAAGAAAAACCAGAACGGGTTATCATAGAAACAAAGGGCAAACTGTCTTAAAATAGGAAGTGTGGTAAATGCTTTGAGGTTTAATAGTGACCTGTCTAATAGACAGGGAACGGGGTCTTCTCTCACAGCGACCTCTACCGTGGATTGTGGTTCTGCTCTGCTTTGCCTCGAAGTCCTGGTACCAGGCACCACAACCTCCCATAGAGTTTATGACTTCTATGGGCCTTCTGCCTTTCCTCGCGCTCTATGCCTTACCTCGGGCTCTATGCCTTTCACTGGCTCTGTGCCTTCTACTGGCTCTAGGCCTCAGGCTCCAGTGGGTGCGTGGGTGGTGACCCCCCACTCTGTGTTCCCATACCCTCCCCATCAGATGGCCTTGATCTTGGGGACGCCTGATATCCACCAGTCCGACTCCATGGGTCACCATGGGAACTTCCCTGCTGACGTTTCCGCCAACCCTCCTCTCGGTTGTCTCCTACCCTGACAACCAGTCTATTTTTGACCCTGACACTATTCAAGATCTTCATCACTTCTTTGAGTGTTCAGGAAAGTGGAAGAAAATCTCCTCTGCCTAAGCTTTCTCCTACCTCAGCTCTGAATCTTCTCCAGCTCAAGTTCTCTTAACTTCCAAAGCTCTAGTTAAAAAGCCAAAAAGGTATGTGGCTACAGATTTTTGAAGGGTTATTTCACAATGTAAATCGAGGAAATCAGCATATGGAAAGCAAAAGCTATTAGTGTATTGGACATAGAACTAGAATCTGACCCTCTCTCTGTTAAAGCGATGAGGTTTTTGCAATGCATATATGTTAGTCAATATTTTAAATCATCTTAAAAATCTGTTTAAAACCTGCAGCATCTCCTTTTGATAGTTTTGTCTAGTTGGTGGCTCTGTCAGTTTTCTAGCCAGCTCCATTAAGCTATTTTCTCTTCACCAGTTCTGACTCTGATAAAACTGTTCCAAGTGATGGGATATGATTCCATGCACTAGCTCTTAAATTTAAGTTTTTATTTCCAATTTTTTTGAATGACAAATGAGACTACTGTTAAAGTAATCTATTGTGTTCTCTACCATCCCATTAAGCTTTCTTTAGGAACAACTGAGTTTTAAGTGTTATGGTTTGTTTGAATATACACTCATTCTAAAGCATTTGAGTAATCATTTTGTAACAATGATCAAATTTGGTCTATATTATGTCATGATGTTAAGGGATCCTGTTTCTATCAGATATTTTAAGCCTTCTTGTCATCCTTGACAGATATTCAAAAAACCAAAGTCCCAAAGAATTTGAACTTTGATATTTCCAGTTGGGCCCCTGGAAATGTCAAAGGATTTGTTTCTCGTTTTGTCTTGTAGAGACACCAAACTAGTCAGGCTATTTGGATTATATTAGAGGTACTGTCAAGATGTGAACTGGTGTTAAATTTTAAATTGTGTTAATGCAAAAACTGGGCTGGCACCGTGGCTCACTAGGCTAATCCTCCGCCTGCGGTGCTGGCACTCCGGGTCCTAGTCCTAGTTGGGGCGCCGATTCTGTCCCGGTTGCTCCTCTTCCAGTCCAGCTCTCTGCTGTGGCCCGAGAGGGCAGTGGAGGATGGCCCAAGTGCTTGGGCCCTGCACCCACATGGGAGACCAGGAGGAAGCACCAGGCTCCTGGCTTCGGTTCAGCGCAGTGCGCTGGTCATAGTGGCTATTTGGGGCGTGAACCAATGGAAGGAAGACCTTTCTCTCTGTCTCTCTCTCACTGTCTAACTCTGCCTGTCACACACACAAAAAAATGCTACTGATACAAATGTCCAAAAGTTTAAGAAGTCTAATGATCTTGTGTTGTTATCAGACATGATGGTTATTGCAATGAGAAAGGTACAGAGACCTAAAAGGGTTAAATGTTTTAAAAAAAATCCTACAGGTGTTTTCAAAATACTATGTGAAATAAGCAAGTGCCTCTTCTAGTTGGTTAACAAGTTTATAATTTTAAATATGGATATTTAAAATCTTTTGTCATTCATAGTTTGTGTTCTCCTCCAAACACTAAAAATCAGATTGACTGCTCATAAAACTAAAACATTGTTTGTTCTATGTTTAACTGTGCAGATCCCACACTTCCTGCACATGTACTCTCTCTCCTGATCTCTCTCTCTCTCTCTTACTCTCTCACCATCTCTCCCTGATTCCCCCACCCAACAATAAACCTTTCCTCTAACTCTGGCATTTGGTGTGTTTTGTGACCACCTTGCACAGACAGCAAGTTTCTATCCGTGGGATCACTCCTCAAATTCCTACGACAGTTGAGATTGGTGGAGGTTAACAAGGCTGGGATCCAGGAATCCAATACAGGTCTCCCATGGGGGTGGAGGAACGCAGTCACCTGAGTTATTGCCATTGCTTCCTAGGGTCTACATTAGCAAGGGGCTAGAAGTAGACTCCAGATCTGGAAACCAAGCCCAGACCCTTTGTTGTGGGATATGGGTGTCTCACCCAGTGTCCTCATGGCTAGGCCAACTATCTGCCCCCAAATAGTTTTATTTTTCAAATATTTATTTGGAAAGAGAAGAGAGGGAAAAAGAGAGAGAGAGAAGAGAAAGAGAGAGAAAGAGAGGGAGGCAGAGAGAGAGAGAGAGAGAGAGAGAAGCTCTGCTATCCACTGGTTCCCTCCCCAAAAATCTATAACAGGCAGGTCTGAGCCAGGCTCAAGCCCAGAACAAGGATCTCCATCCTGGTCTCCCACACTGGTTGCAGGGTCCAAAGTACTTGGGCCATCTTACCCTGCCTCTCCAGGTGCATTAGCAGGAGGCTGGATTGGAAGCACATCTGCCAAGACTTGAGCTGGCACTGTGGTATGAGACACAGGCATCACAGTTGGTGGTCAACAGGATGCACCACAAGATCAACTGCACCTTGAATAATTTTAATTCAGGTGCTTCTGTGGTTAGATTTGTATTTGTAAAAAGATCATCCCGCTGGCAATGTGGGAAGATTGGGAGAAGTCAAGGGAGAAATTTGGAGAAAGAATGATTTAAAAGGGCTTGAAATAGGTCAGTCACTTTACAGACAGATTCAAAATATTTTAGGGATGTAAAAGTAGCAGGACCCAGTGATTAATTACATAGGGAAGGTGAGAAAGAGGAAAAATCATGGATAGTGTCTCAGTTCCCTTAGGTTATAGAATAAAAGTGGAATGATAACTCCAGAGGGAGGTGTAGGGAAAATAACATTCAGTTTTTGACAAATGAATTTGCAATTGCCTGGATAAATTAATAATTTACATTGTCTTATAAATGTTTAAGATGGAGAAGAATAACATTCATCTGATTAATATTTCCATTTCACCTAAGTGAAACTGAGGCTCAGAAAAGAAAATTTATACAGCTGACTAATGGCAAAGCAATGACGTAAGCCTGAAGTTATTGATCCACAAATAGCACACTGCCAGCAACTTTTCCTTTAGAGATATGAATGGTATTTCAAAATCAGTAAAGAAAACAGACAACTTAAGACTCACTTTTTGCATACTTTGTACACCACAACCATTCAAATAATGTATTATAAATATTCAATTCATGAAAATACGACTTGTAGTGCTAGAGAATAATATTTCTCTTTTTATATATACATTTATAAATTCATTATGTAAATTATATTTATGATTTTTAATTTCCACTTTGGTTTCTCTTTTGGGCCATTATTTGCTCAGGAGTATGTTTCACTACCACATATTTGTGCATTTTCCATCATTCCTCTTGCTTTTGATTTCTAGGTTCACACCATTGTGGTCGGGAAAGATATTGATATGATTTCAATTCTTTTAAATTTGCTTGTATATTTTGGTGCTCCAGTGTGGGGTGTGAATATATCTATTGTCATGTCTTGCAGAATTGACCCTTTCATTATTATATAATGAATGCCATTCTTTTTCTCTTGTGACAATTTTTCAACTTTTTTATTAAGATTTTTTTTTATTTAATTGAAAGGCAAAGTTAAGACAGAGGGAGACAGAGTGAGAAATATTTCATCTGCTGGTCCACTCCCCAAATGGCCACAAGGGATGGGACTGGGCCATGCTGTACCTAGGAGCTAGGAACCAGGAACTCCATCCTAGTCCCACATGTGGGTACAGGGCCCAAAGTACTTGGGCCATCTTCCACTCTTTCCCAAGCACATCAGCAGGGAGATAAATCAGCTGAGACTCATACAAGCACCCATATGGGATGTTAGCATTGCTGGTGGTGGCTTAATCCACTGCACCACAACACCAGCCCCCCTTGTGACAATTTTTTTACTTAAAGCCTAGTACATGCTATTCCTGCACACTCTTGATTTCTCTTTTTATGGAAAATGTTTTCCATCCTTTTGCTTTCAGTCTATGTGCTTCCTTCCTGGGAAAGTTAGGTTGTTAAACACAGCATATATTTGTGTCTTTTATATCCATCCAATCACTCTAAATCTTTTCATTGGAAAATGTAACACATTTCCCAACCTGTTATTTATAGGTAAGGAATTAGTCCTGACATTTTATTAATTGTTTTCTGGTTGTTTTATAGATCCTTTGTTCCTTTCTTCTTTTCCTGTTTACCTTCTTTTGTGGTTCGGCAGTTTTCTGTACTGGTAAGCTTGTAAGACCAATCTAGTCATGATAAACTCCCTCCACTTTTGCTGTGAAAGATTTTTCCCTGTATTTCTGAAGAACAGCATGATCAGGATCATATAGTGTTGCTGATTAGCGCTTTTTTACCTTCCATGCTTTGAATATCTCAACCCACTCCCTCTTGATGTGTAAGGTTTCTGCTGAGAAGTGTGTTGATAGCCTTGTGCGAGATCACTTGTAAGCGGTAACTCACTTTGAATATTTCAAGATTAACTCTTTGTATTTACATTTGTTAATTTTATTATGACATTTCTTGGGGTAATCTTCTTCGGACTTTTTTTAAAATTTGGGGTCCATTGAACTTCATGGCTATGGATGCCCATCTCTCTCTCAAAATTTTGACATTTTTAAATATTACTTTTTAAAATAAGTTTTCTGGCTCTTTCTCTTCTCTTTTTTCCTGGGACTATCATAATTTGTTTATTCATTTTCTTGATGATGTCATATGACTCCATACTCCTTACTTCACACTTTTTCTTCCTTATTGCTTTTTGTTCTTTTCATTTGCTAATTTAAAATGAACTATCTTCTAGTTCAGCGATTTCTTTTTTTTTTTTTTTTTTTTTTTTTTTTTTTTTTTTTTGATGATTGGGTCTGTTGTTGGAGTTCTCCCTTTAGTGGCAATTAGTGCTCATGGATTCCTGGCATATATTTGTTTAATTTAAGTAAATGTAATATATTAAAAATTTAAAGGAGGTGCAAGCAAGTCTTACGTTTTCCATCTCTTGCCTTCTGTGACAGCACTAATAAAAACTGAAATGCTCTTAATTAAAGACATTGTGTTCAAAACAATTTCCCATTTAAGCATGACTCAAAAATTATTGATGAAAAAATGTAAGGGAAAATTGCAAATTTCAAAGCTGACTGTGACATTGTAACACAAAAGGTCTGTGGGTTATTAAAACATTTCAGCAATATTATAGTAATAAATTTTTATTTTAAGTTGTTTCCATCATTAATTGAAGTGCTAATTTTCCTTGGGAAAATATTGCTTAATTCCTCTGGCAAAATGTTATCAGTTCAAGGGAAGGCTCAGAAAATCATACTTCAGTAATTGCATTCCTCCTGGAAGTGAGGGCAAATATGTATTTGAGCATCAAACATTAGCCAACCATGTATATGTGGAGAGCTCAAATACAAATTTTATAAGCACAGCTGATTCTCATGAAATTGGCAAATAGAGAAAAGTTTGATATCCTCACATAGCCTTGCCAGCTTAGTGATGATAACTATAGAAGAGGCTGTATTATGTTCAGGGTAATACCTTTTAGTCTAGGGGCCGGCGCTGTAGTGCAGCAGGTTAAAGCCCTGGCCTAAAGTGCTGGCATCCCATTTGGGCACTGGTTCTAGTCCCAGGTGCTCCTCTTCTGATCCAGCTCTCTGCTGTGGCCTGGGAAAGCAGTAGAAGATGGCCCAAGTGCTTGGGCCCTGCACCCACGTGGGAGACCTGGAAGAAGCTCCTGGCTCCTGGCTCAGCTCTGGCCATTGCGGCCATCTGGGGGAGTGAACCAGCAGATGGAAGACCTCTCTCTCTCTCTGTCTCTACCCCTCTCTATAACTCTGTCTTTCAAATAAATAAAAATAAATCTTTAAAAAGATACCTTGTAGTCTTAGAAAGATTATTGCCTTAGAAAAAGAGCAGTTTAGTGGTTCAAGGCTCCGAGTAGGATTCATGCTGGAGCAAAGGATGTTCTACATGCTTGAAAATATTCTGAGAATCATGTCTAGGTCAGTATGAATTATGATCATGATTCTCATTTCGGTTAGGTTGCAAACTTCTCAAATTTTATGACCACTGATAAATAGAGTAAAATTCAATCTAATATATGAAACTCATGAAATTTATGAAAATAGTTCACCGAATTCTAAGGAAATATTAAAAACATAAGGAAATAATGATATATGGATATAACTTCAAAGTTTTCTTAAAATATAGATCCCAAAATCTTGGGATCAGAAATTTTTGGGGGGCCGGTGCCGTGGCTCACTTGGTTAATCCTCTGCCTGCGGTGCCAGCATCCCATGTGGGCACCGGTTCTAGTCCCGGTTGCTCCTCTTCCAGTCCAGCTCTCTGCTATGTCACGGGAGGGCAGTGGAGGATGGCCCGGGTGCTTGGGCCCTGCACCCCATGGGAGACCAGGAAAAGCACCTGGCTCCTTGCTTCCATTTGGGGAGTGAACCAATCGAAGGAAGACCTTTCTCTCTGTCTCTCTCTCCCTCACTGTCTAGCTCTACCTGTCGTATAAATAAATAAAAAAAATCTTTAAAAAAAAGAAATTTTTGTAATGTAAATTATTTTTGGATTTTTAAAATGTGTGAAAACTATTTTTTAGCAATTAGTTAGTTTCCCCAGTGGGATCTGGGTCGGAATCTCATAAACAAAGTACAATAATATTTTAGCCAAATATATGAATATTCACAATAAAAATAATGTCAACTTATATCAGATTTTGTTGACTAATTTGTCTTTGATCCAGATTTATTAAAAACAAACAAAACCAGAGGCCAGTGTTTTGGTATATCAGGAAAAGTCGCCACCTGTGATGTCCGCATCCCATAAGGGTGTCAATTTGTGTCCCGACTGCTGCATTTACAATGCAGCTCCCTGGTAATGACCTGGGAAAAGCAGCAGAAGATGGCCCAAGAACCTGCTCCCCCTGTTACCCATGGGTGACCCAGATGAAACTCTTGGATACTGGTTCCTTTCTTTGGCTTGGTCCATCTCTGGCAGTTGTGGACATCTCTGGAGTGAACGAATGGGGAGATTCTCTCTCTCTCTGTCTCCTTTCTCTCTGTAACTCTGACTTTCAATTAATAAATAAATGTTTAAAAAATAATTTTGTTTTGTTCTTGAACTTTTTTTAATTTTAAAATTGAGAATTAAAAGTTCAGAATCTGTATTATATTTTAATAATCAAAATATCCTTACCACCTTCATCAACTTCAAATAGAATCCATGTGTGCTGGAGAGAAGAAATGCAGTGAAGGAGAAAGCGTGAGTTAAATCAGAAATTCACATCGTATAGCACAATTCTGTGTCTTGAAATCCTGTATGACAATGGAGTCTACTTTTTATGAATATGGCTACTATTATTGTTTTGCAGATTTTTTTCATTCCATAAATTTTCTCTTCTAAATTGTTTTTTGGGGGCTGGCACTGTGGCGCAGTGGGTTAAAGCCCTGGCCTGAAGCACTGGTATCCCATATGGGCGCCGGTTCTTGTCCCGGCTGCTCCTCTTCCAATCCAGCTCTCTGCTATGGCCTTGCAAAGCAGTGGAGGATGGCCTAAGTCCCTGGGCCCTGCCCTCCTTGGTCAGAGACCAGGAGGAGGCTCCTGGCTCCTGGCTTCAGATCAGCTCAGCTCCAGCCATTGCAGCCATCTGGAGAGTGAACCAGCGGATAGAAGATCTCTCTCTCTCCGTCTCTGCCTCACTTTGTAACTCTTTCAAGTAAATAAAATAAATCTTTTAAAAAATAAATTGTTTTTGCATAGTTATTAATATGAAGTCATTTTATAATGCAAATGATAATACATAGGAATCCTGAACACTATTCAAAACTGTGGTAAGATGCATTCTCAACCATATGGATCAGCGCAAAATGCAATGCCCTCTGTGTCCACATGATTTTCGATATATAAAAGTAAAAAAAAATTCATTAGCAGATTTCTTTAGACACATTCAGGAGGAGGAGGTGTTGACTGACACATACCACATATTAAGGCGTAAGGTTGAATCAGTACCAAGTGTACCAGAGCCTTATTACAGGCCAATGAATAAAAGCACTAAGAAGTGATAATACTGCTTTTAACCTGACTACAAGCAGCAAGAGTTGAAAGTAAATTCAAATTTTTAAAAAACTTAATCGATTTATTTGTATGTATTTGAAAGATAAGAGAGAGAGAGAGAGAAAGAGAGTTAGGGAGGGAAAAAATCTTACATCTACTGATTTATTCCACAAATTCCCACAAGAACCAGGGAGAGGCCAAAGCAAAGATAAGAGCCTGGAACTCTGTCTGGATCTCCTCTGTGTCTGGCAGGAACCCAAGCACTTTGTACCTTAATTTGCTTCCTCCCAGGGTGCACATTAATAGCAAACTGGTTTAGAAGCACAGGCAGGCTCTAACCTAGGTAGTTCAGTACAGGATGTGGTGTCTCAAGTGACAGCTTAACTGCTACACTTTGTCAGCCCTAAACTTAAAATTTCTGTAGGCTTATTTTCTAATTCGAAAGGAAACATGAATGTTACAGCTGTTACACTCCTATTTACTGAAAGTATACTTTCATGAACAATAGAATTAAATCATTAATAGTGAACCTGGCACCATTTGAATACACGAAGGAGGATCTCGGTTTTTCAAATGCTTCTTCCAGTTTCAAGTCTGACACATAAAGGATTTGGAAATTGTCACTCCTGTTCTAACAACAACAACAACAAAGAACTGGACAAACGGAAAAGCACAAACATTCCTTGACCCATCAGAAAATTGAACTCATAAGGAAAACCATTACATGAGACTCAGAGAAAGACATGCAACCAGAGATATAAAGAAATCAAAATTGGCTTATCCTACGAAGGCTTCATTGTAGCTACAAACTAATAAGAATACTTAAATGGTAATCTTGGTAAATTACTTGGAGGTGAATTTGCACTAAATTGAAAGTGAAAAATACAGGTGATGACAGCTGTAACAGAGTGTACTTATCTTAGTTCTTTTTGTTTTATTACAACAGAGTATCAGATAATGAGTAATCTGTAATGAACAGAAATTTATTGGCTTACAATTAGGAAGGCTGAGAAGACAGTGAAGGCCTTCCTAGTATGTCATAACAAGGCAGAAGACATCATCTTCTTTCTATGTCACAATATGGAAGAAGGTTATGGGAAGTTGAGATGGAGAAAATAAGAGAGGGTGAAACCAGCATTAACACATTCATGAGGATGGAGTCATTATGACCTGAACACCTCTTGAAAGTCTCAACTCTTACTACATTTACAATGACAATTAAATTTTAGCAGGTATTTTTTAGTTGTTTTATTTTTTAATTTACTTTTTAATTTATTTTTTAAGGAATACAAATTTCCTAAGTACAACTTTAGGAATACAGTGATTCTTCCCACCATGCCCTCCCTCCCACTCATCCTCCCACCCCTCCTCCTCCTCCCTCTCCCTTTCCAAGTCCCATTCTCTTTTAATATTTATTTTCAATTAACTTTGTACACAAAAGAATAACTCTATACTAAGTGAAGATTTCAACAATTTGCACACACACACTCAGACACACAAAACTGTTTGAGAACATGTTTTACAGTTGACTCTCAATACAACTAAGTGAGGACAGAGGTACTTCATGGGAAGTTAGTGCACAGTGACTCCTGTTGTTAATTTAACAATTGACACTCTTATGTATGGCATCAGTGATCATCCGAGGCTCTTGACATGAGCTGCCAAGGCTATGGAAGACTTTTGAGTCTACAAACTCTGTCAGTATTTAGATAAGGCCGTAAGCAAAGTGGAAGTTCTCTCCTCCCTTTAGATAAAAGTACATCCTTCTTTGATGGCCACTTCTTTCCACTGGGGTCTCACTCACAGAGATCCTTCATGTAGAATATTTTTTGTCACAATGTCTTGGCTTTCCATGAGCAGGCATTTTGGAGAGGACAACATTCAAACAGCAGTACCACAGGTGATTCTCATGATGAAAAAGCAAGAAATACCAGTTAAGACTCTTGGCAATGGGGGTCAGCTTTGTGGTGTAGCAGGTAAAGCTACTGCCTGCAGTGCTGGCATCCCATGTGGGCACCAGTTCTAGTCCTGTCTGCTCCACTTCCAATCAAGCTCTCTGTTGATGCGCTTGGAAAATCAGCAGAGGACAGCCCAAGTGTCTGGGTTCCTGCACCCACAAAGGAGACTTGGAGAAAGCTCCTGGCTCCTAGGTTCAGATTGGCCCAGCTTTGGCCATTGTGGCCATTTGGGGAGTGAACCAGCAGATGGAAGATATCTCTCTCTCTCTCTCTCTCTCGCTCCCTTTTTCTCTCTCTCACTCTACCTTCAATTAAATAAATAAATAAATCTTTAAAAATAGCTTGACAATGGGGAGAGAGAGAGGATGATAGCCATTATAAAATGCTTCCAGATATTTATTTGCAACAGAGATCTACTCTAAAGAAAAAAAAAGACTGCTAGAACACAATTCTGAAAGCTTATCTATCTGAGAAATGGAAATTTCTCACAATTTCAACCCTTTGAGCTTTCCTGGGCCATTTAAGTAAGTAGAAAACAAGTGCAGAAGGTCAGCACTTCAAAGAAACACATTGGAAATGCAGCAGCCAGGGGATGGAAGAGGGCTAGGTAAAAGAAGGAGAAATATTTTTGAAGGCTGAAACCTCAAGGCACAGATTACTAGATCACTGGGACATAATCTGAAGACTAGAATACCTTCCCTACACCACAATGTTCCCACCAAAGAGCTCCAACTAAAAAAGTGGAAAGAAATAGACTCACTCAACAGAATCAGTATGCAGTATGAAAGGAGACTCCAAAAGCAACAAAGGAGACAAAAACAAAGATACTAAAGGAATTGAAGGCCTCTAGGACTGATATCTAAGACAATTACTAAACACAGCCTAAACTCTAAACAGATTATTAAAAATCTTCAAATTAAAAGCCAGTGTACCACAGTTTCTGTTATTAGATACAACAGCATAACTGATTTTTTGCCAAGAAATTGCAGGAAATATACAATACAAGAAAATAACAAGATTTGAAGAAACAAATCCAAGATATGACAAAGATGTTGAACTTACCACATAGCATAACATACATTCTATGTTTCAAATGTGTCCCCCAAATTTCATGTGATAGAAACCTAGTCCCCAAAGCAACAGTGTGGTGAGGTGAGGCCTGTAAAAAGTTATTATTAGGGTTCTGCCCTTATGAGTGGATTAATGTCTTTAATATAGAAGTGGGTTACTTATTGAGGGAATAGTTTCTTGATACAAGGATGCTTCTCTACCTCTTTCACATGATCCTTTTCCTTGTGATGCCTCCCACCATGTTATAGCTCTTTAAGAATGTACTCAGAAAGAAACCATCAATCATGGACATTCCAACCTCCACAGACAGGAAGCAAATAAACTTCCATTATTCATAAAACACCTGGTTTGCATCATTGCATTATAGGATCAGAAAATGGATTAAGACACTGATTAATGTTATGTGTTACAGTGGAAAAAGTGCTCAACATGAGAAAATAGATGTATAATATATGCAGTCAGATATAAACTCCAAAAAGATTCAAAGTGTTAAGCTACAAATAAAAACCATAGTAACAATACAAAAGGATTTCAACAGGCTCTTCACTATACTTGACGTGGCAAAATAATGAATCAGTGAACTTGTGGGTAGGCCAATACAAACATCATGAGTGAAAAACAAAGAAAATAAATGAAGTCTTAAAAATCAGAACAGAAATATCCCAAATTTGAAAATAAATAATACATGTAGAACTGGAATGTCAGAAGGAGAAGTGTGAATAGAGCAGGTAAAAATAGGAGAAATCATGGCTGAATTTATCCAAAATGATGGACACGAAAGCACAGATATAGGAAAGTTAGAGCCCACCAATAAAAAAATAAGCCAATAAAAATTATTTTCAAATGAACACCAAATAGAGAACTTTGAAGAAACCTGGAGTGAAAATAAAGCATCTTAACTATAGAGAAACAAGGACAGAAAGTTAAAGCAAATGACTCATCAGAAAACAACCAAGCATGAATAACATGGCATAAAATCTTTACAGTATTGAAAAGTGACACACCAGGCTAGAATTTTACCTAGAAAAATTAACTTTCAAAAGCAAATAAAAAACACGTTCTCACAGAAACAAAAACTGAGGTATCTCATTACTAGAAGAGCTGCCCTGCAGGAAATGTAAATAACATGTTCTTCAGGCCAAAGGAAAAGAACAACAATGCAAGTTAAGACACTTAGATCTACGTAAACAAAGGAAATATTTCAGAGTTCAAAAATATAAAATATGCAAACATTCATTGATCTAGGTTGTCTAGTTGCATAAAATAATGACATAAACAGTGTACTAATAACTATAGCATATGAAATAGTAAAACAAATGGTGGAAAGTTAGCAAAGGCAAGAGGAAGGATTTGGAAATAGCCTGTTATAAGGTATACACACTACATATGAAGTGATGAAGTTTTATTTGACAGTATAACTAAATTATTCAAAATATGTACAAAATTCACAAAGGAATCATTCATTTAAAAATAAAAAAGATAAAACTGACAGAATAGGAAAGGAGATAAATAAAACTCTATGAAAAGTTCAATGATGGCAGGCACTGCGGCTCAGTAGGCTAATCCTCCACCTGTGGCGCCAGCACACTGGATTCTAGTCCCAGTCAGGGCGCTGGATTCTGTCCCAGTCGCTCCTCTTCCTGTCCAGTTCTCTGCAATGGCCCGGGAGTGCAGTGGAGGATGGCCCAAGTACTTGGGCCCTGCACCCGCATGGGAGACCAGGAGAAGCACCTGGCTCCTGGCTTCGGATCAGCGCAGTGCGTTGGCCACAGCGCCCTGCCCGCAGCGGCCATTGGGGGGTGAACCAAGGAAAAGGAAGACCTTTCTCTCTGTCTCTCTCTCTCACTATCCACTCTGCCTGTCAAAAAAATAAATAAATAAAAATTTTAAAAAAAAGTTCAATAAAAGCCAGAGAAAGTGGAGTATGTGAGATATAAAAAGCAATGTAAACATATGCATATACATGAATATAAGATAGCTACAAACATGCTAGTTATTAATCTAATTATATATATATAATTATTTTAAATATGAACATAATAAACACAATTAGTAGCTGGAGATTGCTATATAGAAATATAAGACTATATCATCCATGAGAAACCCATGTTAAATACAAAGACTCAAGCTCTAAAAGTGAAGGTATGGGGGAAATACACAATGAAAGCAACAATCACCAGGAGGTCAGAGTACACACATTAATTTCAAACAAAATAAAATTTCAGAGAAAAGAATTTTTTCAAAAATAGAGGCATAACACTTATAAAGAGGTTAACTCTTCCAGAAAATTTAGCAATTCTAAAAATGTGTGCACCTAAGAAAGTCATGTCAAAATACATCAGGCAAAAACTCATAGAGCTGCAAGGAAAACTAGACAAATCTGCTGTTATAGCTAAAGGCTTCAACACATTTATATCAACCATTGATAAACCAAATAGGCAGGAAATCTGTAAGAACATAGTTGACATGAATAACAGTGTAAATAGCCTCAATATAATGGATATTTATAATACATTCCATTTAACAGAGTAGAATACACACTCTTCTTAAGTTCACACAGAATATTCGTTGAAATAGAACACATTCTGTACTATCAAACACACCATCACAAATTTCAAAAAATATAAATCATACAGAATCTGTTCTCAGAGCATAATGTAATTCAATCAGTAAAAGAAAGCTGTGCATGAAATCCCTAAGTAGTTAACCAACACATTTTTAAAGAAGCCATGGGTGAAATAAGAAGCCTGAAGATAAATTTTTAAAATTTTTGAACAAATTAAAAATAAAAACACAACATACCAAAATGTGGGATGGGAGTTACAGCAAAATCAGTGCTTAGAGGCAAATTTATGGCATTAAAACAACATGGTGGCCGGCGCTGGGCTCACTAGGCTAATCCTCCGCCTTGCGGCGCCAGCACACCAGGTTCTAGTCTTGATCGGGGCGCTGGATTCTGTCCCGGTTGCCCCTCTTCCAGGCCAGCTCTCTGCTGTGGCCCGGGAGTGCGGTGGAGGATGGCCCAAGTGCTTGGGCCCTGCACCCCATGAGAGACCAGGAGAAGCACCTGGCTCCTGGCTTCAGATCAGCACGGCGCGCTGGCCGCAGCAGGCCATTGAGGGGTGAACCAACGGCAAAGGAAGACCTTTCTCTCTGTCTCTCTCTCTCTCACTGTCCACTCTGCCTGTCAAAAAAAAAAAATAAAATAAAATAAAACATGGTAGAGATTTTTGACTTGGAAGGAACTTGGAAGTCATCAGATCTTCCCGTTTTGAAAACAAGAAATAACAACTCAAGGATATCAAACCAGGCATCTTCCTAGATCATCAGATAAATGATTTTTTATATGCAAAGGGGAGAGAAAATGCAAAACATAACATATTTTATTTATTAAAGAGTAGGCAGAAAATTAATAGAAGTCAAAAAGAAGCAGAAATGAAAGACTTCTGTATATAACAAAAACATGATAAGTACTAATACAATGATATATTAGATATTAATAGTCACTTTAAATGTCAATGGTCTCAATGCAAGAATTAAAAGAATGTCAGAGTAGATTAAAAAATAAGGCACAACTAAATTTTGTCTACACAAACATCACTTTAAACGTACAAATAAAATAAAAGTTTAAATACAGAGAAATATAAATATATACCATGCTAACTCTAGTTAAAAGAAAGTGAGAGTGGCTCTGCTGATCTAAAGTATGGCAGAAAGGCCAGCACTGTGGTGTAGCAGGTAAAGCCGCGGCCTGCAGTCCCAGCATCTCATATGGGTGCCGGTTCGAGACTTGGCTGCAACACTTCTGATCCAGCTCTCTGCTATGGCCTGGGAAAGCAGAAGATAGCCCACCTCTTTGGGCCCCTGCACCCATGTGGGAGACTGGGAAGAAGCTCCTGGCTCCTGGCTTTGGATTGGCACAGCTCTGGCCATTGAGGCTATCTGGGGAGTGAAGCAGCAGATAGAAGACCTCTCTCTCTCTCTCTCTCTCTCTCTCTAGATGGAAGACCTCTCTCTCTCTCTGCCTCTGCCTCTGCCTCTCTGCAACTCTGCCTTTCAAATAAACAAATAAATCTTACAAAAAGTATGGCAGAATTCAGAGCAGAAAAAGTTATCAAGGATAAAGAGAAATCTATAACAATGATTGAAACATCATTTCTCTAAGTCTTACTTATAAATATGGATGCAATTAACAAATAAGTATCAAAATACATAAGACAAAATCTGATAGAACTCAAAGAAGAAATAGACATGCCTACTTTTGTAATTAAAGTTCTAATTATCCATCTTTCAGTAATTAACATATGAAGAAAATCTGTAAGTAATATTTGAACTGAAAGACAACATCAATATAAATGTATTGTTTTTGTAGAATATTTTGGCCAATAAAAGTAGGTTGTCTATTTTGGGCTCATATAGAATACTTATCAACACATATCATATTTTTGGGACATAACAAATATAACAAAATAGAAACAACACTTAATAAGCTTTCACACTTCAAAATAATCTCATTATAAACTAATAACAGAGAAATAGCAGGAACATTACAAAGTAGTTGGAGTATAAGCAACACACTTCTAAATAATATATTATTTAAAGATGGAGTCTCAAAATATGTTGAAAAATATTTACAATATATGGTAAATAAAAATATAACATAAAAGTTTGTAGGATGAGTGAAAGAAATACTTAGAACAAGATTTACAAAATTAAATGCATACATTAGAAAATAATAAAGATCTAAAATTGATAGTCTAAGCTTCCACCTGAGAAAACTAGAAAAAGAAAGCACATCCAATCCACTAGAAATTATAGCAGGATAACTGAAACTGAAAACAGAAAATCAGTATAGAATATCAATGAAAGAAAAAGCTGGTTCTTTGAAATAACCTATAAAATTGATAAACTGTTAAACATGATAACTACAAAACATACAGAAGATACCAATTACTAGCATAAGAAATGAAACACACACCATTACTGCTGTTATATAGACATGAAAAGAGTAATAAAGGAAAATTATAAATAAATCTGTATTCACAAATTCTACAATCTAGACTAAATCAACTAATTCCTCAAAAGATATAACCAACCAAAAATCAAACAAGATATAGATAATATTAATATTAGGGCAGTACATATTAACTAACTTAAATCATTACCTCCTAAAGAGAAAAAATAGACTCAAAAATTCATTAGTGAATGTTAATAGACATTTAAAGAAAAAACGTATAGTCTCTTCTAGAAAAGTGAAAAGCTTATCTATCTTAATTCATTCTATGAGGCCAGTATTACGTTAATATCAACACCAGACAAAGATATTACAAAAAGTAAACTATAGATCAATATCTTACATGAACAAAGATGCAAAAATATTCAAGTTAATATTAGCAAATCAAATCCAATAATGTATAAAAAGAATTAGGTACCTCTATCAAGTGGGATTTATTCCAGGTATGTATAACAGATTCAAGATTCAAGATCAATTAATGTAGTCCATCACATCAACAGACGAAATTAGAAAAAAAGCATAAGAGCAAATAAACAAATGTGAAGAAAGTATTTAGCAAAAGAGGTCATCCACTCAGGATAAAAACAGTCAACTAGAAATAGAGGGAGACAGCCCCAGTATTATAAGAACAATTGCAAAATGTATAGTTTTCAACAGACTTAATAGTCTCACCATTAGCTAAGACTGTCAATGCAATCACAAATATGAATGATAAGATGGATATCTTTTTGTCATGATCTTAATGGGAAAACATATAGTTTCTCACAATTGAGAAATATAGAAAATCTTGTGTCATATAATGACTTTTAGATATTTCTATTTTAGATATATTCCAAAGTACAATGTACGAAAGACAAAATTGATAATCCTGGATAAAATGTAGGCATTTCAATTCCACTTATCCATGCTGTCTTTTTTTAAGAAAAATTTATTTGCATAGAGTGAACAAATTTCAACTACTTCATATATAGACATTTAAGAGCATAATGATACTTCCCACACAACCCTCCCTTCTGCCCATGTTCCCACCCTCCCTTTTCCATTATTTCTTATTTTTCTTTTAATTTTTACAATGATATACTTTCAGTTTATGTTATATTCACAAATTTGACCCTAAGCTAAATATTCAACAAGTAGTAAGTAGTAAAAACTATTGTTCTTCAAAAGTATAGACAAAGGCTGCAAATAATAATCAAATATCAAAATGTCAACTTTACTCATATACATTACATTTTTATACTCTGTATATTATTTACTACAAATCAGGAAAAACATGATATTTTCTTTGTGGGACTGGATTATTTCACTTAGCATGATGGTTTCCAGTTGCATCTATTTTGTTGCCAAGACAGGATTTCATTCTTTTTTATGGCTGAGTAGTGTTCCACAGTGTATGTGTGTGTGTGTGTGTGTGTGTGTGTATACACACACATTTTCTTTATCCAGTCATCAGCTGAACGAAATCTGGATTTATTGCACATCTCAGCTATTATGAATTGAGCTGCAATAAACATGGGGGTACAGATACTCTTTCATGTGCAGATTTCATTTCATTTGAATAAATTCCCAGTAGTAGGATGGCTGGGTCATATGGTAGGTCTATATTCAGATTTCTGAAGACTCTTCATAATGGTTGTACTAGTTTGCATACCCACTAACAGTATATTAGTGTATATTTTCCCCCACATCCTCATTATTATTTATGCTTTTTTGATTTTTTTG